>NW_027185712.1:11227945-11326806 GCF_028583685.1 Petaurus breviceps papuanus | reverse complement strand
CTTCCTTCCTTCCTTCCTTCCTTCCTTCCTTCCTTCCTTCCTTCCTTTCTCTCTCTCTCTCTTTCTTTCATTTTTTAAATATTTATTTTTAATTTATGGAATAAAACAAGCATTTCCATAACATAGTCTAATAAAAAAGAGGATTATACGTGAAACTGCAAATTTTTTATGTACAACTTGCTATTCCTTTTAAATATGTAATAAAATTATCATTTAAATTTTTTCCTTAAATATTTATAGCAACTTTCTTTGTGGTGGCAAAGAACTGGAAATTGCAATGATACCTGTCAATTGGGTAATGACTGAAGAAGTTGTGGTATATAATGGTGATGAAATACTACTGTGCTATAAGAAATGATGAGCTTAGTGATCTTAGAAAAACATGGAAAGACTTCCATGAAATAATGAAGAGTAAAATGAGCAGAACCAGGAGAACATTGTGTATGGTAACAGCAATATTGTTTGTACTGTGCTCTTCACAGAGGTCAGCAGAAGTAGTAAGCTGGTCATTTCACAGGGTTTTGGGGCCTATGCGTTGAGTTGATGATGCCATTGGATACATCATTTGGAACTAAGTCTGGTGTGGTAATTGGAGCTTTGTTACAAGATGCTGTAATGTAGTGGAGGCTCACAGAACTTGTGCTCCTTCATTAGACAGAAATAACTGAAATTAACATGTAGGTGGCAAGAAAAATTATTTAAAATAGGAAGTTACATAATAGTACTCCCTTCCCCCCCCCCGGGGGGGGAATTTCTTAGCATGTTCTTTGTAGTTTCTTCTTCATTTTAAAAGGAATATTTCATTGTCTTTAATATTTAGGAAAAGGTTTGGAGAGATCAGCCTGCACTTTGAAAATAGATATCACCCATTTAATTATGTAGAAAAACAAAAATCTCACCCTATACACAATCTACTGCAATTTCTTCGTGTTCCTTGGATCAATCAATCAACTAATAAATCAAGCATTTATTAAATGCCTACTAAGAGTGGAGCACTGTACTAGATGCTAGGGATCCAAGTATGAAGAATGAAATAACCCATACTTTCAGTACTCTTTAAACATTCTAATGGGAGAAATAAATAAATAATATATAATTTGCATATTAAATAACAATTTGTATATATACATCACACATAGCATATATATGTGATATATGCATACATATATTATACATGTGAAGTTAATAAATGATAATATATACAAAATAGTTGAAAGCAATTTGGGAGGTAGGGCACTAAGTAGTTGAGAATAGGAAAGATTCCATGAAGAAGATGGCACCTGAGTTGCATGTTAGAGGAAGAAAGATGATGATCAGAAGTAAAAAGGGGATACATATCAGGCAGAGGTCCTCAAATTTAGAGGAATGGTAGTGGGAGCTGAAGTGTCAGTGAGGAACAGGGAATAGACCACTTTAGTTTTATCAGAGTATAGGAATGTTCAATGAGCTGGAAAGATAGGTTGGGGCCTGCTTGGGATTTCAAATCTAAACAGAGGAGCTTACATTTTATCCTTGAGGCAATACGAAGCCACTGGAATTGGTTGAGTAAGGGAGTCACCTAGTCAGTTCTGTGTTTAAAAAAATAATTACTTTGGCAGCAGTATGTAGGATTGTACTTGGAATGGTGAGAGAAGTGAGGCAAGAATAGCAATTAGGAGGCGTTGCAGAGACATAGGTAAGAGGTGATGAGAGCCTGAACTAAGGTACAAGAAGAGAGAGCCTCAGTCCTTCATGATTCTTACCATTATCTCTTCTGGCCAACTGTGTTGGCAATTTCCTTTGGTTTAGACATGCCTCTTTCTCCCTTCTATTTTAGAGATAAACCAGCAATTTTAAATTCAGTTCAACATACCTTTAAATCCTTGCATTTGCAAGACACTGTGATAGGTACCTGTGCTACAAACACAAAAAAAGTAAACAGGCCCAGGTCTCAAGGAACGTACATTCTAGAGTGAAGAGGAATATCATCACATCTATACATAACTCTTCAATGAATACATTAGTTGGCACAGAATTAAAAATTAAATGGGCTAATGGTTATATTGGAAAATCAAAGGAGGCTGGCCCCAAGGAGTGAGCTGCAAGATAAGAAGAATTCAATGGCACAGTGTTTAAGAGCAACTAGATGGAAGGAAAGAAGGGAGAGAGGAAGGGAGGAAAGGAGAGAAAGAGGGAAAAAGGAAGGAAGAAATGAAGGGAAAGGGAGAAGGAAATAAGCATTTATTAAGTACCATTTCTGTGCTTAGCACTTTGCTAAGCACTTTTCAAATATTATCTCATTTCATCCTCACTGGTTCACTTTCTTGAACAAGAAAGTGAAGTTAAGATCCCCAAGATGATGGTAATGATAACAAAAATAATATATAAAAAAAAAACAGAGCTTTGTAGCAAAGTATCATTATTTAAATGTTTGCCCAGGGGGCAGACTGTCATATAGGATAAGTATACTTTTCTATACCCACTGTTGTATTTACCCAGTCATTTGTATACAGTACATTAATCATTAATTCTGCATGCAAATTTCAGATTTCTATGATAGATTGGTTTGATTCCTTACAAAAGGGATTCAGGAAGCTAGAGATGAACAACATAGCATCCCATATAATTGGTGCCAGTCTTAGACAAATTATAACCTCCCTTAACTTTTTTTCTTCTGCACTGAAAGTCTCACAGATTATTTTCTTATCCTCACAGTGTTAGCCCACTTTCCTCTTCTTTCTCTCCTTAGATGCCCCGTGGTCTTTTGTTGAAAAAAAATGGATATGTAAGCAGAACATGAAACTCAAGCACATAAAGTTCACCCTTAAAGTGAACTTTAAAGTGAACGCTAGGATTTGCATTTCAAAAAGAATCAAACTTTAGTTAAATGTATAACTGAAGACAGGATTTCAGCATGAACCTGTACTTTTTAAAACATAAAGTGTCTCCTTCCCCCTAACCCTCACTCCTGCCAACCCTAGACTTCTAATCACATCTCATGCCTAATTACCCAGCAAGGATAAAGCCAGGACTTTATATGACATTGCCTACCCATATTGGCAACTTGTTTATGCATGGCTATATTTAAATATGGATTTCTTCGTGGTGTTTCTCATAGAAATTTGTTTAATTTTTGCACAAGATTTGTTTGCTTATCATATTCTATGCTTGTCTTCATCTGCCCCCAAATTAAATGCTGGCAGTTAACTATTCTACTTTTGACATTTCCAAGAGACTAACAAGAAAAAAACAGTCACAACAACTCTAAAATAAGTATCTGGGCATCTACTAGACTGCAGAAAACAAAGTCTTCTATGTTGGAACATAGGAAGACAAAGGCCATCACCACAGTCACTTCAGTCTTGCTACATAACATCATCAGGATTATTTGCAATGGATCTAGTCTAGGAACCACAGACAAGATGGAAGTTGTAAAGAAGATGATCAGGGAGAAGCAGATAACTCCAGTGTTAGATATAACCCAAGTATCCAAGAGCTGGCTGATTGTGACTGCAGTTCTATTTCATAAAAGATGGAATAGAGACTTGGAACTATGAACAAATAGTTGAGACTATCCTCTTATGTAGAGAAAAGAATTTAGCATAGGCAAAGAACTTCATTCAGACACATTTTATGGAATTGAATAAGCTGGAGAGCATATGTAGGAGGGTATTCAATATGATTTGAGTTCTGCTATATTGCCATATGATGATAGGTTGAAGGAACTGATGTTTATACTGCAGAAAAGAACATTTAAGAGGTCATGTTAGCAGTATAAATAGTTTTGAAAAGGTTTTACAAATGAGAGGGATCAGACCGGTATGTTGGGTACCAACATTCAGTACAAAGAGTAATAAGTCTTAATAAGTATATAATAACAATAATATAACATGTAATATAATGAGTCATAAGAATTGATGTAAGGAAAACATTTCTTACATTTTGAGCTAGCCAGAAGTAGAATAGGTTAAAGGCAAGATGGTGTAGGCAAGACACAGCCATACCTAAACTCTGTCAAATAATCTTCAAACAACTTTAATTTCTCAAAATGAGTACTGGAGCAGTAGATCCAACAATAAAAAATGGGGTGAAACAATTTTTTTATCTAGAAGGTTGGCAGAAAGAGTAGAGCACAGTACAGAAAGGCTTCACCTGACAAAAGAGTAGAAAACTTTGGGGGCAACTAAATTGACAGAGGCAGCTTCTAAAATTTGCAGTTCACCAACAGTAAGGGGCTCAGACAACTGGTCAAAAGGAGATTACAGGGACCTTTTGCTGACACTGGGTACAGGACTCTGTTGCCATACACAGTTGAATTCCCAGAATGAGGAGGAGCTCTAGCCAAGTAGAGTTTGTAGGGAAGTGGGTACTTTGGTCATAGTTCCAAGGTGAAAAAGAGTGTTTCTAGTCACTCACAAACCAGAGCACAGACCAGAAGAACATGGACCATACCTCTCCTTAGATCATACCACCTTGGAAGAACTGAAAACTTACAGATCCCCAGAATTATAGCTAAAAATACAAACACACACAACAAAAAAAGCAAAAACAAATTAACAAACAAACAAAAACTGTGAAAGCTTGGACACCATCCTCTACCCCAGGAGCAAAGTTCAATTTTAACATAAAGTAAAAAGTCAAGAAATAGGCTGCAATAAATGAGGAAGCAAACAAACATTCTGACCATAGACAGTTAACTATTGTGACAGGGAAGAGCAAAGCACAAAAGCAGAAGAAGATAACAAAGTCAAAAGAGATACATGCAAAACATCAGAAAAAAAATCTAGATTGGTCTTAGTCCCCCAAAAAATTCCTGGAACATCTCAGAAAGGATTTTTTTTTTCTTTATAACATTTTATCAATTTATTTAGTTTTTATATCACCTTCATTTCCAAATGTCTTTCCTTCATCTCCAGAGCACAGTCTGTAGTAAATGGCTGGGGGGTGGAAGGGTGGTTGGGGGGAGGAAAGGAAGAGAGAAAGAGAAAGAAGAGGTCAGCCAAACTAAACAAGTCTGATTGTGTATGCAGAGGTCCACACCCATACGCTCCCACCTCTAAGAAGGTAGGGAAGGACATTTTCTCCTCTCTTCCTGAGGGCCACCTCAGAAAGGATTTTTTTTTTAAAGCAATCAGGGTTAAGTAACTTGCTCAAGGTTACATGGCCAGTTATTTCTGGGTGTGGTGCTGAGTATCTGAGCCCAGATTTGATCCCCAGGTCATTCCAACACTGTACTCGCTGAGCCACCTGGCCACCCCAGAAAGGATTTTAAACAGAAAATAAGAGAAGTGGAAGAAAAACTGCCAAAAGAAATGAGAGTAATGAAAGAAAATTATGGAAAAAAAAACAACAGCTTGGTAAGGGAAGCACAAAAATTACTGAAGAAAATTTTATCTTAAAAAAATAGGCTAAGTATTAAAAGAGACACAAAAATCTGCTGAAAAGAAACTACTTAAAAAAACAATGGTCAAATAGGAAAAGAATGTACAAAAATTCACTGAATATAATACTTATTTTTAAAAAAATTAGAATTGGGAAAATGGAAGCTAAAGGTTCCAAGAAACTTCAAAATAAATACAAAAAGATCAAAAGAATGAAAATAAAATAGAAGAAAATGTGAAATATCTTATTAGAACAAAATAATTTACCTGGAAAATAGATTGAGGAGAGGTAATTTGAGAATTTTTGGATGACCTGAAAGCCACGTTAAAAAAAAAAAAGCCTAGACATCATTGTTCAAAAGAAAAATTATCGAGGAAAACTGCCTAGATATCCTAAAACCAGTAGATAAAATAGAAATTGAAAGAATCTGCTGATAATCTCCTGAAAGAGATCCCCAAAATGAAAATGCCTAGTATTATTGTAGTCCAATTCCAGAGCTATCAGATGAAGGAGAAAATATTGCAAGCAGCCAGAAAGAAACAATTCAGATATCCTGGAGCCATAATCAGGATAATACAAGATTTATCAGTTTCTACATTCAAGTATCAGAGGACTTAGAATATGACATTCCAGAAGGCAAAGGAATTGTGATGGCAAGCCAAAATCACTTACCCAGCAAAATTGAGTATAATCTTTCAGGGAGAAAAATGTATACTTAATGAAATAGAGAACTTCCAAGCATTTTTGATAAAACTTGATGAAAAGACCAAAGCTAAATAGAAAATTATCTTTCAAATATCAAAGCCAAGAGAAATATAAAAAAAATAAATAAGAAAGAGTAAACATAAGGAATTCAATAAGGTTAAACTGTTTATATTTCTACATGGGGAGATGAAGCTTGTAACTACTAAGAGTTTTCTCCTTATTAGGGCAGTCAGAAGGAGTATGTATAGACAGAGTGCATGAGTGTAAGCTGAGTATGATGGGATGATATCTAGAAATAGATAAATAAAGTGGTAAAAAAAAAAAAGAGGGATGCACTGGGAGACAGGGAAAGGGAGAGGTAGAATGGGGTAAATTATCTTATATAAAAGCCACAAAAGAGTTTTTACAGTGGGGAGAAAGATGGGGCATGACAGAAAACACTTCAACATTACTCTGGCATGTTTTGCCTCAGAGAGGGAATAACATACACATTCAATTGGCTATAGAAATCTATTTTAACCTACAAGGAAACAGGGCAAGGTGAAAAGAGAAATTAAGTGGCTGATATATTGATACTAATCAGAGAAGGTATTGGGGGAGGTAGTGGTCAGAAATGAAACACATTTGAGGTGGGACAAGGTAAAAGGAGAGAGAGAAGGATGATGGAATACTTAGAATGGAGGAAAATATATATTAATCATAATTGTAAAAAATACAACAAGTTTCCATGATAAAGCCCTCATTTCTCAGATATATAAAGAATTGAGTCAAATTTATAAAAATACAACTCATTCCCTCATTGACAAATGCTCAAAGGATATGAACAGGTAGTTTTTAGATGAAGAAAGCAAAGCTATCTATGATCATATGAAAGAAAATGCTCCAAATTGCTATTGATTGGAGAAATTCAAACAACTCTGAGGTACTACCTCACACATATCAAATTGGCTAATATGATATAAAAGTAAAATGAAAAATGTTGAAGGGAATGTGGGGAATTTGGGACACTAAAACATTCTTGGAGTGATGAACCCATCTAATTATTCTGGAGAGCAATTTGGAACTATGCCAAAGGACTACAAAATTGTGCATATCCTTTGCTCCATCAATACCACTACTAGCTATGTATGCCAAAGGGATTTTTTAAATGTACAAAAATATTTATAGCAGCTATTTTTTCATGGTGGCAAAGAAGTGAATATTGAGTGGATTCCCATCAATCAGAAAATGGCTGAAGAAGTCATGGTATAGGATTTTGATGGAATACTATTGTGCTATAAAAAATGCAGTATGCTTTCAGGAAAATAACTGGGAAGACTTACATGAACTGATGCAAAGTGAGATGAGCAGGACCAGGAGAACAGTGTACATAGTAACAACACTATTATATTATGACCAATTGTGAATAATTTAGTTATTCTCAGCAATATAATGATCCAAGATAATTCCAAAGGATTTATGACGAAAAATGCTGTCTAACTCCAGAGGAAAAAGAAAACTGTTGAGGTCTTAATGTAAATTGAAGCATACTTTTTTAACTTTCTCTATTTTTCTCAGGTTTTTTTGTCTATTTTCTTTCACAACATGACTGATATCAAAGTATGTTTCGCATGAATGAACATGTGTAATCTATACCAAATTGCTTGTCTTCTCGATGAGGGGGAAGTGGAGGGAGGGAAGAAGAAAGGAAGAAAATTTAGAACGTAAATTTTAAAAGTGAATATAAAATTGATTTTACATGTAATTGGAAAAATATAAAATATTTTCAAAAGTTGAGTAGGCTTATTCAGAAGTTAGTAGACTTACACTTAAAGTCTTGATTATTATGTTGTTAGAGCATATTCTTGAGTTTGGATATGAATGAATGAATTGTGGAATGAATAAATGAATGAGTATATGAAGAATTTTTAAAGTGTTTACTCTGTGTAAAACACTGTGCTAAGTGGTAGAGATAAAATTAGAACAGTAAGAGTCTTTGCTCTCACAGAATTCACATTCTAATGGGGGAAGAAACAAAGTCCTGTGGTCTTTAGAGTACTGTGGCAAAGTCATTATTTTAGCCTCTTCTTTAATGTCATTCCCACTGATAAAATCAGCAGTTTCTGGTGTTAAATCCATTGACAATGCCAAGGAATTTGGTGGACAAAATTTCTTTTCTGGTTCTTCAGTAGCTATGACTATATCAACGTCAGGAGCAATTGCCAGACTACATCTCCAGAAAGTTTTCTTCCCAGGATTCTGACTGTGAGTGCTTGGCTGAAAGTACTACTATTATCAAGACTTTGGGATATAACGTTTAGGTCAGAGTGGAGATGTTGATCAAGGTGGTAGTGATTACTTCATTTGCCTGATATCTGCTGCATTTCTATAGATGCGTTATTGCTTCAGCTTGGCTGCACTAGCTTGATTGGCATGTGTGCAACATTTTTTAAGCATTTGTGGGGGTGTCTGTCCCTGTCTGCTGAAGAGTTGCTTCCCCAAATGATGACTGAGAGCTTGGTTGGAAGCAGGACTCATGGGCTGAGAGGTGCTTTCACTCCCATAGCTCTTGTGGTTGGCAGAATGTTGGTAGCAATTGGCTAGCAGTTATTGCTGGTGGTGATGAGAAAAGTGGACCCCTCTCCACATTGATTTCTCTCCTTATGTCTGTGATGACTGAGCTGGAGGCAGGTTTGGTGGTTTTGGAGGTAGTGCTATTCCCAAGGCCATTGGGCTCAAGTTTTATATGTTCTTCATCAAGATCTGAGGGGAAATGGTAATGAAGGTAATGGTAGTTTGATTTGCTTAGCACATGTTTCCTCCTGTCTCTTCCTCTGTGTACCCTGCTGCCTCAGCTAGACTGCCTTGACGGCTCTATTTGTGGTATAATTGGTTGGGGGATCATGAGATACATGACTTTTAAGGTCCCTTAAACTCATATTCTCTATTTCCAGAAAATGTTGTCAACAGCTCATCTAGGAGACACATTGTGTTGTATTTTCAGTGAAACTTTTCCCTACTGCTTATTTTTCTCTACCCCAAAGTTGGAGAAGAAATCAATATGTTCTCTCCCCCTTCATATTTTGTCCTCAAGAATTGATTGTTTTGTTGCTGTATTTGCTTTAAAAGGATGAAAGTTTTAGGAAGCATTTTTACATCTGATGTTCTTATTCCTTCATTAGGAATAAGCATTGTCTCTCTTTTCTCTCTTTTCACTGTCATCAACTGCTAACTTCTGGGTTCCAAGAAAATTCTTCTCATTTCCTATAACCAGCTAGCAGTTACATATTGAGAACCTAACAGGCCTAGAGGTTTTTTTGCTACTAATGAGAGTAGACCTTCACCAAAATGAAATAAAACAAGAAAAATTGCATGTTTTCTCTTTCTTAGCTATATTCTTTTCCACCTCCCTTAGGACCCTCACCATATGTTTCTCGCCTAATAAAATGTAATCCACAATACATAGATAAAGTACAATGTTGCATAACAAGTATCCTGGAAAACATTTTTTAAAAAAGCAAAACATTGTGTCAGATGAGTAGTATAGTCATTGAACAAATGTTCCCTCAAAAGAGGGAACAGGCATATTGGGTCAAAACATAACATTGAGTCTTGGGGAATAGGCAGGATTCTGAAGTTGGAAAAAAACAGATAACTTTAAAAAATCCATGTATTTAAAATATTTATGTGTCCCTATTTAGACCTCTGGGCATCTAGGTGGCACAATGGATAGAATGCCAGGGCTGAAGTCAGGAAGACACATCTTCCTGAGTTTAAATCTGGCTTCAGACATTTGCGAGCTCTGCGACCTGTGACAAGTCACCTAGCTCTGTTTGCCTCAGTTTCTTCATCTGTAAAAATGAGCTAGTGAAAAAAATAGCAAACCACTCTACTATCTTTGCCAAGAAAACCCCAAATGGAGTCATGAAGACTCAAATACAACTGAAATAACTAAATAACAACAACAAACTTAGTCCTCACCACAAAGTGATGGGAAATGTTCAATGGCCCCCCAAATGTAGCAACATCCTATTTCCATTTCCTCCTTCATATTTTTCTTTTTCTCCTTTCACATTCAGTGAAATTTCACCTCCTTTTCTTTGAACATAAGCAGCAGTAGAAGAAGGGAAAAACTTCAGAACTACATAGGCCTAGGTTTCCCTGGTAATTTTGATCAGAGGGTAGGAATCTGTATCGATTCTGTCTTTCTAGCACCTTGGTGAGAGAGATAAAAATCTCAGGCAATAAACTGCTTAGAACAATCCCTCTGTAGGAATAAATAATTCAGTTCATTTTCATCAAATGTCTTTCCAGGGTGGCTTGGTTTCAAGAAAAACATCATAATGCTATACACACTCATTCATGCACAATTTTGGGTCAAGGTATAGTTTTGTTGATTTCTTCTATTATATTCTCCGTAACACTCTTATCTGTATATATATAAGCACTCACAAATGTAGAAGAATGTAAATTTCCTTCTAAGTCAACCTGATGATTCATTGAGAACAAGATTCAATCTCTGGGAAGGGGCATTATTGGGGAGGTTTTGTTTTTGGTAAAACCAACCTCAATTTGTTACTGTAAAGAAAGTTGTGAGAAGAAGAGCCAAGATGGTGAAGTAAACATTCCGCCAATATTTATCTCCAAAAAACTTTAAAATGATGCATGGAATCAACTTATGAAACAGCATAACCAACAAAAATTTTGGGTGAGATATTTTTCTCCAAACATAGGACATCTTAGAAGGTTGGAAAGAGAGGTCTGTGGCACAGGGGTGGAGTCTGGCTGGAAGACCAACAGAATGGGTGGCAGCACCAGCTGTGGGCCTTGGAGGTGGCTGCAACAATATCCACAGCACCAGCTTCAGGGGCTCATACTCTCCAGAGAAGGTATACAAATTGGAAAATGTATAACAAAGAGATTACAGGGGACGCCCATGCAGGCACTGGGTTTAGGACCCAGAACCATCTGGCAATTCTATTGAATACCAATCAGGTCACAACTCCAGGGAAGAGAGGATTGCTAGGCTATAAGGAAACAGGAGTCCTAACTGGCTAAGGAATAAAATGAGACCAGAAAAACAGTGACCATATCTCTCTCCAGGTCACACCACCCTGGAAACACAGAAAATTTATAGCCCCACAGAAATAGCTGTGAAAGTAGCAGGGTAAAAGATATCTGAAACTTGGGATAGTGACCATCCCCTTCTACCACTAAATCCTATCCAAGGTGATCAGAGGCCAAATCTAACAGAAATTTCCAAGTCAAAAAATAAGATGGAAAATGAGCAAACAACAAAAATAAACGGATCATAAAAAGCTATTATGGTTATACAGAAATTCAAGATACAACCTCAGAAGAAGACAACAATGTGATAACATCTACAAGCAGTGTCAAAAAGAAAAATTCAGATTGGACACAAGCCCAGTAAGAGTTCCTAGAAGAGCTAAAGAAAGACATTTAAAAAATCCACTTCTTTATAAATCAAATAAGTTCAGTAGATAAAAATTGAGAAAATAAATGAAAGCAACTCAAGATTATTATGAAAAGAAGATTAACAGCTGGCAAAAGAGGCACAAAACACCAAAGAAGATAATTATATTTAAAAACAAATCACCTTTTATTTATTGACTACAAAAAATGATACTGAGGGAATTTCTGTATATAGTGTTATTACCACATGTGGTTAATTAAATTATCAAAAAGCATGTGTTAAATCCACATTCACTTGCAGAAATGTTTCATATTCTATGTACAGAAAACTCTGGTTATAATCTTTGCTCACTGGAAGCCAAGAATGTAAAAGGAATAATCTAGGTCAAGGGTCCTTTTTTATACTTTTTTATTTAGAAAAAAATAGTTATTTTTAATATTCATTAAAAAATTAGTTCTGAATTTTCTCCCTTCCACAGACTTTAAGAAGACTAGAAACATGATTTTAATTATTCATAGGAAAGCACAGAGTATATATTTCTATATTAGCCATGTTGCAAAATAAAATGAGATTGTCAAAATATATACTTCATTTCTTCCTTTGGAATTGGATAGGATTAAAAAATAACTCCTTAAGAAACAAAAATTGTAAAATGGAAAAAGAAGTACAAAAATTGATTGAAGAAAACTTTAAAAAAAGCAGAACTGGTCAAATGGAAAAGAGGTACAAAAGTTAACTGAAGAAGATAATTCCTTAAAAGTTAAAATTGGACAAAGGAAATCTATTGCGATATTAATAACAAGAAAACAAAACAAAATAATGTAAAAGATATAGAAAGAAATTGAAATAACTCATTGAAGAATGTCACCTAAAAAAATCCATCAAGGAGAGAGAATTTGAGAATTACTGGACTACCTTAAAATCATTATCAAAAAAGAGCCTAGATCTCATATTTCTTTTTGTTTATGGTTTCAATAGTACATTATCTTTATTTTCTTTCAGCTTCATTACATTTTTCTCAATTACATGCAAAGATAGGTTTAAACATTCACTTTTATAAGATTTTGAGTTCCAAATTTTATTTCTCTCTCCTTTGCTCCCTTGCCCCCTCTCCAAGATGGCAAGCAATCTGATATATGTTGTATATGTACAATCATATTAAACTTATTTCCACACTAGTCATGTTGTGAAAAAAGATCCAGAACAAAAGTGAAAACCCATAAAAAAATAAGAAAAAGTGAAAATTGTATGCTTCAATCTGCATTCATACTCCATAGTTCTTTCCCTGGATGTGAATAGCATTTTCCATCATAAGTCTTTTGTAATTTTATTTTATTAATTTTTATTTAATTTTATTTATTTATTTAATATTAATGTAATTATTAAATTTTGTAATTTTATTGCTGAGAAGAGCTAAGTCTTTCATAGAGTGATTATCACTATGTTTTGTATGTATGTATCACTGTGTTATGTATGATTATCACACAGTCTTGCTGTTACTGTGTACAATGTTTTCCTGGTTGTGCTCATTTCACTTAGCATCAGTTCATATAACTCCAGGTTTTTCTGAAATCTGCCTGCTCCTTATTTCTTTTTCTTTTTAAAATTTTTTTTAAAATTTAAATAGTATTTCATTTTTCCCCAATTACATATTAAGAAAAGTTTTTAATATTCATTTCTACAACATGTTGAGTTGCACATTTTTCTCCTTCTCTCCACTCCTTTTTTCTGAAAATCGTAGGCAGTTTGACATAGTTTATATAAGAGCTATCATGTAAAACATATCTCCATATTCATTACAGTTGTAGAAGAAGAAATAGATCAAAAGGAAATAAAACCATGAGAAAGAATAAAGTAAGTGAAAAAAATGTTTTGATCTGCATTCTGAGTCCATCAGTTCTTTATCTGGATATGGATAGCATTTGCCTTCATGAGTCCATTGTACTTGTCTTTGATTATTGTATTGCTGGGAAGAACTAAGTCATTCATAGTCGATCATAACAAAATGTTGTTTATACTATGTATATTGTTGTCCTGGTTCTGCCCAATTCACTTTGCATCAGGTTGTACATGCTTTTCCAGGTTTTTCCAATATTTTACCACCATGAAAAGGACTGCTATAAATTATTTTTGCACATGTAGGTCCTTTTCCCTTTTTTATGCTGTCTTTGGGATACAGGCCTAGTAGTGGTATTGCTGGATCAAAGGGTATGAGCAGTGTGCTTGCCATTTGGGTATCATTCCAAATTGCTCTCCAGAGTGGTTGGATCCATTCACAACTCCATTGGGCATTATTGTTCCAATTTTCCCAAATCCTCTCCAACATTTATCATTTTCCTTTTTCCTTTTTGTTCATATTAGCCAATCTGATTGGTTTAAGGTGGTATTTCAGAGTTGTTTTAATTTACATTTCTCAAATAGAAAATTATTTAGGTACTTCTTTGTATGCCTATAAATATCTTTGGATTTTCATCTGAAAACTTCCTGTTCATAGCCATTGACCAATTATTAATTGGAAAATTACTTTTATCCTAATTAATTTGACTCAATTGTCTATATATTTGAGAAATGAGATTTTTATCAGAGCCACTTGCCATAAAGATTATTTCCTAGCTTTCTGTTTTCCTTCTAATCTTGGTTACATTGGTTTTGCTTGTACAAAAGCTTTTCAATTTAATATGATAAAAAGTCATTTATTCTACATTTCATGATGCTCTTTATATCTTGTTTGGTTATAATTTCTTCCCCTCCAAATATATCTGACATGTAAACTATTCCTTGCTCTTCTAATTTGATTGCTTCATTGTCTATAGTACCTTTTAGCAAGATATAATTTCCTTACTTATCTCTTTTAATTAGGTCTATTTTTGCTTTTACTTTGTCTAAGATCAGGGTTGCTACCCTGAAAACCAAGCCTCCTGCCATAGGTTCCATGTGACCACATTCAGTGTATTAGGGGGCAGAGTATATTTTCAAATCAAGGAAGGTTCTCAAAGTCTCTTAAACCTATCAAAGGGCCTAGGGGCAGGGAAGATCTTTAAATTTGCATTTCCATTACACTGAAACATAATAGATTTTGCTCCAGTCCCTTACCTTTACTCTGTGTGTGTCTGTCTCCTTCAAGTGTATTTCTTTTTAAGCAACATATTGTAGGTTTCTGTTTTTTTTTTTCCTACTCTGCTATCTGCTTCCATTTTATGGGAGAGTTAATTCCTTTCACAGATGTAGTTATGATTACTGACTTTGTATTTATTTTCCTCTATCCTATTCTTCTTTTTATTTGTCCTCTCTCTCTCCTTTCAACTTTTCCCAGCTCACCAGTGTTCTGCTTCTGTCTAACACTTCCCTTGACCTGCCCTGCCTTATATATCAGCCCCTCCCCCTACTTCTCCCTAATTTACTCAATCTCCTCCCCTCCTATTTCCTTGGTGGGTAAGTTAGATTTCTATATTCAACTGATTGTGTATGTTATTCCCTCTTTGAGACAATACTGATTAGTAAGGTTCAAGTGAGGCCCATCATCCACCCTCCCATCTTCTCTCCACTCTAATAGGTCTTTCACACCTCTTCATGTGAAATGATTTACCCCATTCTACCTCTCCTTTCCTTCTGCACACTTTGTACTCCTCTTTCTCAACCCTTAATGTTTTTGTGTCATGCCCTCAAATTCACATTATACTTGCATCTTCTATGTATATTCCTTTTATCTGTACTGCTACTGATACATTTTTTAATAACAACAAATATCATCTTCCTGTATAACATTGTAAACAACTTAACTATTGAATCCTTATATCTTCTTTTTCCCTTTTTGTCTGTTTATGGTTCTCTTGGGTCTTGCTCTTGGAGGTCAATTTTTTGTTTTAGTTCTGGTCTTCTCCTTATGAAGGCTTGAAATTCTTTTATTTCATTGAATGGCCACTTTCTATCTTGATGTATTTTATGCTTAATTTTGCAAGGTAAGGAATTCTTTGTTGCGCTCCTAGTTCCTTTGCCCTCTGTAATATCATGTTCCATGACATCTGATCCCTTATTGTTGAAGCTGCCAGGTGCTGTGTGATTGTAATTGTGGCTCTCCAACATTTGAATTGTTTCTTTCTGGCCACTTGAATTATTTTTTTTTTTCACCCTTCACCTGATAGTTCTGAAATTTGGCTAACATGAGGTTTTTATTTTGGGATTTCTGTCCTGAGATGATTGCTGGATTCTTTCAATGTATATTTTGCCCCCTGTTTCCAAAATGTTAGGGCACTTTTCCTTGATAATTTCTTGAATTATCCTATATATCCAGGTCCTATTTTTGATTACAGCTTTCAGATAGCCCAATGATACTAATATTGTCTCTCCTAACTCTATTTTCCAGGTCATTTGTTTTTCTCCATGAGGTATTTTGCATTTTCTTCTATTTTTTCATTCTTTAGAATTTGTTTGATTGATTCTTGATGTCTCATAGAGTCATTAGCTTCCACTTGCCCATTTCTAAATTTTAAGGTGTTGTTTTCCTCAATTGCCTTTTGTACTTTCTTTTTCATTTGGGCAATTGTTCTCTTTAATGGCTTGTTTTCTTCAGTGAATTTTTGAATCTCCTTTTTCCATTTGGCAAATTCTACTTTTTAATCAGTTTTCCAGACTATTGACTCTTTTTTTTTATACAATTCTCTTGTATAACTCTCCTTTCTTTTCCCAATTTTTCTTCTTTCTCTCTTATATGATTTCTAAGCTCCTTTTTTAGCTCTTCCATGAGATCTGGACTTGACACCACTTCTCATTTTTCTTCCAGGTTTTGCCCATAGGTGTTTTGACATTGTTATCCTCTTCTGAGTTTGTGCCTTGGTCTTCCATGTAACCATAATAATTTTCTATGGTTAGATTCATTTTTTGTTATTTTCTGTTCATTCCCCCCACCCCATTTTTTGGCCTTTTCACTTTCTTTTAATTTTGAGCTTCTCTCCAAGGATAGCAGGTCCCATATTTCAGGCTTATTGTGTTAGTGGATGCAGGCCCTCGCAGTTTACCTGGTGCTGCACGCATGTTGCCCAGAGGCCAATGGGGAGCTCCTTCTGTCTGATGCTGTGCTGTGCAGGTGGAATGGGACTGAGCTTGTGTTTCTGGAGGTCATAGGGATGTAGCAGCTTACCTAGTGCTAAGCTGAGGCCCTACTAGTGGTGTGTGGAGTGTGCTGAAGCCTAATAGGATGTTTCTGTGTTTCCCAGTGGCTAAACTGAAGCGAGTGTGGCCAGGCCTCTGGAGGCTGCCTGTTTACTGAGAGGTACACTGAAGCATGTTGGAGTCTGTGGGTTCCCCTGGCTATACTAAAGCATGTTGGAGGTCCTGGTGACATCATTTCCCTGCTCCACCATACTGAGGTTCAGATTCTCCTGCTAGTTTGCAAGGTGGAGCTTCCTGTTGGCTTGTTGGGACGTTTCCCATCCTAGGCTATACTGTCAGTTCACACAAGTGAGATAGACATGTCTTGCCAATCCTCCAAGTTTCTTGAGATAAAAGATTGCTTTACCCTATCTTTTTTTTTCTTTTCCTGCTGTTCCAGGATTTGTTTTAGGGCTCTATTTTATGGTTGTTCAGAGGTGAGTATGGGAGAGTTGAAATGGTTTACTGCTTGCTCCACCCTCTTGGCTCCCCTAAAAATCATTTCTTATAGCAAAATAGTATTACTTTACATTCACATATCAAAACTTGGTAAGCCATTCCCAAGAAGATGGGCATCTCCTCAATTTCCTATTCTTTGTCACCAAAAAAATAACTACCACAAATATTTTCATGCTTGTGGGTCTTTTACAATTTTTTATGATCTCTTCTGCATAAAGACCTTGTAGTGGTATTGCTGGATATAAGTGTATGCACAGTTTGATTGCCCTTTGGTGTGTATATTTCCAAATTGCTCTCTAGAATGGTTAGATCAGTTTATAACTCCACCAACAATGCATTAGTGCTCCAATTTTCCTACATCTTCTACAATGTTTATCATTTTATTTTTCTGTTATATTAGCCAACCTGATAGGTGTGAGGTAGTACCTCATAGTTGTTTCAATTTTCATTTCTTCATTCAAGTGATTTAGAGCATTTCTTCATATGAGCACAGATAACTTTAATTTCTTCATCTGAAAACTGCATATTCATTTTCTTTGATAACTTATTAATTAGGCAATGACTCATATTCTTATATATTTGACTCAGTTCTTTCTATATTTTAGAAATGAAGCCATTATTAAAAACACTAGCAGTAGAAAGTGTTTCCCAGCTTTCTGTTTCCTTCTAATCTTGTTTGCATTGGCTTTGTTTGTGCAAAACCTTTTTAATTAAATGTAAACAAAACTATCCATTTTGCATTTTTAATGCCTTCTATCTCTAGTTTCATCATAAATTCTTTCTTTCTCCATAGATCTGACAAAGTATTCCTTATTCTTCTAATTTGCTTATTGTATCACCCTTTATGTCCATATCATGTTCCCATTTTGACCTTATCATGGCACAGGGTGTGAGCTCTTGGTCTATGCCTACTTTCTGCTATACTATTTTCTAATTTTCCCAGCAGTTTATGTCAAGTAGTGAGTTCTTATCCTAAAAGCTGGAATTTTGTCTTTATCAAACAGTACATAGCTATAATCATTGCCTACTGTGTCTTCTATACCTAGGCTTTTCCACTGACCCACCTGTCTCTTTATTAGCCAGTACCAAATAGTTTTGATGATTGTTGCTTTATATTATAGTTTTAGATCAGGTACAGCTAGTCTATGTTCCTTTGCATTTGTTTTTCAATTGGTTCCCTTTATATTCTGTATCTTTCGTTCTTCCAGATTAATTTTGCTGTTATTTTTTTTCTATTTTTATAAAATATTTTTTGGTAGCAGGATTGGCATGGCAGTAAACAAATTAAATTAGGTAGAATTGTCATTTTCATTATATTAGCTCCACCTACTGATAAACAATTAATATTTTTCCAGTTATTTAGATCTGACTTTATTTGTGTGAAGTGTTTTGTGATTGTGTTCATATAATTCCTGAATTTGTCTTGACAGGTAGAACACCAAATATTTTATATAGTCTACAGTTATTTTAAGAGGAATTTCCTTCCTGTCTTTTGCTTCTGAGCTTTGCTAGTAATATATAGAAAGGTCAATGATTTATGTGGGTTAATTTTATGTCTGCAACTTTGTTAAAGTTGTTTATAATTTCAAATAGTTTTTTTTTAGTTATTTCTCTAGGATTTTCTAAATATATCATCATATCATCTGCAAAGAGTGAATGTGTTGTTGTCTCGTTGCCTATTCTAATTCCTTCAATTTCTTTTTCTTGTCTTGTTAAAGCTAACATTTCTAGAACAATAATGATAATTGTGGTGATAATGGACATTCTCATTTTACCCTGATCTTATTGGGAAAGCCTCTAGCTTATACCCTTCATAGATAATGTTTGCTGATGCTTTCAGAAAGAGACTGCTTATTATTTTAAGGAAAACTCCATTTATTCCTATACACTCTAGTGTTTTTAATAGGAATGGGTGCTGTATTTTGTCAAAAACTTATTTTGCATTGAGATAATCATATGATTTCTGTTAATTTTTTTATTGATATGGTTAAATATGCTGATAGTTTTCTTAATATTGAACTTGTCCTGCATTCCCAGAATAAATACCACCTGGTCATAGTAAATTATCCTGGTGATAATTTGCTGTAATCTCTTTGATAATATTTTATTTAAATTTTGTGCATCAATATTTATTAGTAAAAATGGTCTATAATTTTCTTTCTCTGGGCTCTTCCTGATTTAAGTATCAGCACCATATTTGGGTCATAAAAAAGAGTTTGATAGGACTTCTTCACCTATCTTCCCAAATAATTTATATACTATTAAACTTAATTGTTCTTTAAATATTTGGTAGAATTACTTGTAAATCCATCAAGCCCCAGAGATTTTTTTCTTAGGGAGTTCATTGATGGCTTGTTCAATTTCTTTCTTTCCCCCCACCAAAATGGGGTAATTTATTTCCTCTTCTGTTTATTTGGGCCATCTATATTTTTGTAAGTACCGTGTTTCCCCGATAATAAGACCTATCCCGAAAATAAGCCCTCCCCTTACTGTGTAAGATTCCTCTAAAATAAGCCCTCCCCCGAAAATAAGCCCTATTGAGATTGCTACTGTAGTGAAGGTGATCCCCTGTGATACATGCTACATTACGGTACCCTCTGTATGCACCATCCCCCCCTCCCCGGGTGAAACGCACGCTGCACTCCGAGCTGCATCCAATCAGAGCTGCAGCAGTGAGCGCGTCATCCTGTTCTTTATTGAATTCATTATTGAATAAAGGTACATTTTTTTTGTTCACATCTACCTGTTTATTAAAATTGCTGTTCATTAAAATAAGCCCTCCCCTGAAAATAAGCCCTCTGGTGTTTTTCTGCCCCCAAAAAATTAATAAGACAGTGTCTTATTATCGGGGAAACACGGTATTCATCCATTTTACTTAGATTGTCAGAATCATTGCATACAGTTGGACAAAATAGCTCCTAAATATTATTTTAATGTTCTCTTTATTGGTGGTAAATTCACTCTTCTCATTTTTTGTATTGGTAATTTGGTTTTCTTTCATTTTTTAAATTAAATTAACCAGAGGTTAATTTAAACAATAAAACCAGCTCTTAGTTTTATTTATTAATTCAATACTTTTTGTCCTTTCAATTTTATTAATCTCTCCTTTGATTTCCAGAATTTCTAATGTGATATTTAATTGGGGATATTTAATTTGTTCTATTTCTAGCTTTTTTAGTTTCATTCCCAATTCATTGATCTCTTCTTTATCTATTTTATTCATGTAAGCATTTTAGATATGTAAAATTTCCCCTAAGAACTGCTTTGACTGCATCCCACAAGTTTTAGTATGTTGTCTCATTATTGTCATTCTCTTTGATGGAATTATTGATTGTTTCTATGATTATTTTTTGTTTGACCCATTCATCCTTCAGGATTACAATATTTTGTTTCCAATTAATTTTTAATCTATCTTTCCCTGGCCCTTTAATACATGTAATTGTTTTTATTGCATCATAATCTGAAAAGTATGCATTTACTATTTCTTCCTTTCAACACTGGATTGTGCAGTTTTTATGCCCTTAGTACATGGTCAATTTTTGTTTAAGTGCTATATACCACTGAGAAAATGGTATAGTCCTTTCTATCCCCATTCAGTTTTCTCCAGAGTTCTATCATATCTATCTTTTCTGAAATCCTATTCGCATCCTTAACTTCTTTCTTGTTTATTTTGTGGTTAGATTGATCTAGTTCTGGGAGGGGGAAGTTGACGCCCGCCACTAGTATATTTTTGCTGTCTATTTCTTCCTGTAATTGACTTGACTTCTCCTCTAAAAGTCTGGATGCTATACCACTGGGTGCATATATGTTTCGTATTGATATTATTTCATTGTCTATGGTACCCTTTTAGTAGGATATAATTTCCTTCTTTATCTCTTTTAATTAGATTTATTTTTGCTTTTGCTTTGTCAGATTTCAGGAATCTACTGCTTTTTTGTTTGTTTGACATTAATTGAAACATAATATATTCTGCTTCAGCCTTTTACCTTTACTGTTTGTGTCTCTCTGCTTCAAAAGTTGTTTTTTTTTAGTAAAAAAAAATATTGTAGGATTCTGCTTTTTAATCCATTCTGCTATCCACTTATGTTTTATGGGATAGTTCATCCCATCCACATTCACATTTATGATTACTAACTCTGTCTTTTTCAATCATATTGCCCCTCACCCATTAACACTTTTCTCTCTCATTTCACCCTGTACCTCCTCACCATATTTTGCTTCTGACCACCATCTCCCTCAATTTGTACTCCTTTCTATCAGTACCCTCCCTTTTCTTTCCTCTTTCCCCTCCTACTTCCCTATAGAGCAAGATACATTTCTATATACAAATGAGTGTGCATGTTATTTCCTCTTTGAGCTTAATTCAATGAGAATAAAGTCCAAACAATGCTCACCCACCTTTTTCCCTTTAATGTAACAGGTATTTTATGTGATAGAATTTACCCTATTCTGCCTCCCCCTTTCTTCTTCTCCCAATATAATATTTTTTTTATCACATCAAAATCAAATTGTGCCCACACCCTCTCTCTATGTATTCCCCTTTAAACTTCCCCAATACAGATACAGTTACAAATATTATCTCCCCTTGTAGGGATGTAAATAATTTAACCTTACTGAATAACTTCTTTATGTCCTTCTTGTTTACCTTTGTATAGTTCTCTTTATTCTTGCAGATTTGAAAGTCAAATTGTCTGTTCAGCTCTGGTCTTTTCATTTGGAAAGTTTGAATATCCCTTCTTTCCCTGAATATCCAGCTTTTCTCCTGAAAGAATTAGGCTCAGTTTTGCTGGGTAGTTGATTTTTGGTTGTAATTTAAGCTCCTTTGCCTTCTGGAATATCATATTCCAAGCCCTCTGATTTTTTTTTAATATAGACACTTCAAAATCCTGTTTAATCCTGACTGTTACTCCTTGATATTGGAATTTTTTCTTTCAGGCTTCTTGCACTATTTTTTCCTTGACCTAATAATTCTAGAATTTGGCTACAATATTCCTTGGGGTTTTCATTTTGGGATCTCTTTCAGGAGGTGATTGGTGAATTCTTTCAATGAATATTTTACCCTCTGGTTCTAGGATATCAGAGCAGTTTCCCTTATAATTTCTTGAAAGATGCTGTTCTAGCTTATTTTGCTTTGTTTTCTTTTGTGATCATGGCTTCCAGGTAGTCCAATAATTCTCATTGGATCTCTTGGTTCTCTTTTTACAGGTCAGTTGCTTTCCCGATAAGGTATTTTACATTTTCTTCTAATTCTTTAAAAGTACTTTTACAAATTTAATTGTTTCAGTCCCACAGTAATCCTAATATGCTTAGCCCAAGGTCACTCAGACAGTCTAGTGATAGGTATAGGACTAGTGCACAGGGTTTCTTAGTCCTTCTAACTCACTGTTATTCCCAAAATCCCTTGGTAATAGGTGAAATGGTCCAGTAATATATAAAGGAATAAAATTTTTCTCTCATCTCCCATATCCCAGAACCCATCGAGGGAATTTGTATGATATCAAACTAATATGCCAATGTACTTGTGATCACATCAATGTGTGTATTCTTCCATGTAACACTATATTTTGCTACCCATCCATGTCTTCCCTTCTTGTGCAACTGTCTTCTATGTCCTCCCATAGATTTGCCATGAAGGGTCTACCCAATATAAGGAGACCTTCCATCATTTGACTTGACATTATTTAAATACTAATAGATAAGTATGTCATTGCTTTGGGAGTGAAGTTTTTTTTTAGTGGTCTTAACATATAATTTACCTAGATTTTATAAAGGCATTTGAAAACAAAATAGAAATATCCTTCTCGAAAAGATGGGGAAATGGGGACCATGTAATAGAAGAATTACATAGATTGGGTTACATGATTAGGTCCGATGAGTGTTGTTGACAAATTAATGTCCACCTGGAAAAAATAGTCCTGTCCTTGGCCTTCTACTTGATATTTTTAAGTGACTTGTATGAAAGAATAATGTCATGTTCATCATAACTGAGAACTGACAATCATTCTGGATAACGTAAAATCTGAAAATGAGTTCATGAACTAGAAATAAGATTTATTTAAGATGCCAATAATTGGAAATAAAAGCAAAGTCTTATACTTGGGTTCAAAAAATAACCTAGAATGATCTTCATATGAAAAAAGCTGTTGTTTTTAGCAGACTGCTAAGATAAAAATGTAATGTGACAGTGAAATAACTTGAATATGCTCTAGCCAAGTTAATAGAATCCTAATGTACTGATCTGGGGAGGAAATAGTAAGGGGCAGACAATATGTGGGGTACTGTGCCCACTTCTAACAATCATATTTTGTGAAATATTTTTAACAAGATAGCAGAAATTTAGAGGAGAGTAACATGATGGTTTGTGCCTTTAGACAATGCCATATAAGCACTGGTTGAAGTTAGAGTATGTAGTTTGGAGAAGAAAGGACTTTGGGATGGAATATCATAGTTATTTTCAAGTATTTGAAGGTCTATTTTATTAAAGAGGGATTAGACTTGTTTTGCTTGGCACCAAAGGGCAAAGCTACATGGTCTCAGTATTTCTAAGAGGAACAGAAGGAAGGAAGGATTGGCTAGGTCAGAAGGAAGTATGCCAGGTCTGAAAGCCTTTACCATTCAGTAGGCAGAGATTAGGCAAAATAATTAGAATCACGCAAAATGTCAACCCATTGGCATTCTCTGAATTGTGGCTTCCTATTTAATCTTTAGCAGCTTATCTCCTTTTGAATTTCATGGTAAAGTAACCAGTTACCTACTGATCTTAACTCTTCAGATCTCAGCAACCTGAAGACATTTCACAAACTGATATGAGAAGTGATGATAGTATTCTTAAAAAATAAACTCAGAAGCATTAAATGGATTACCTGAAGGCACCCAGTTTATAAATTTCAGGTTCAGGACTGAACTCAAGTCCAGTCATCTTTCCACTATACTGCACTATTTCTTAAAAACTGGGGCAATTAGCGCTTTTGTCTTATGTAATTCCACTTATTATTTCTTGAAAGAGAGCTCTGGAAAACCAGGCTTTGATAAAGGCCATTGGGATTTAAATGGGGATACTTGACTATGCCTTAAACAGGAATCACTTTGGTTCTCATGGATTGGCCAATAATGGGCTTCATCCCAAGCCTCACTTGGTCATTGTTTGGGTTATGATGCCTCAGACTGAGTGTAAATAGAAATTATTTGTGTTCTCGCCAGGAACTCTGAGAGTCTTCCCCTCAAAGATTGATTTTTTTTTTTCTGAGTAGACAAAGGAGGCCATCTTTTCCCTCATTTTATTACCTAGCCTTAAATTACTGAATCACTGAATGAGTGCTTCCTCAGATGAAATGAGGCCTCTAAAAGATCTTAGTTTGAAAAGACCAACATCCCCCCACTATATATGGGGTCATTTCCAATCATCCTGACATATATCTTACCACTGGACTTGGATGACTTTGGAGGAGAAAGTAAGGCTTATGACTTTGCACTTAAATCCAATTCATTTGCAAGTTAAAACATCACCCTCCACTTTGAGAATCAAGGAGGAACAACGTTACTAATCTCACAGAACTGTTGTAAGAAAAATTATTTGTAAACTGCTAAGTGTAGTATAAATGTAAGATATTTTCTTCTACACAAAAAGATGATGCTTTGAACCAATGATATTATATATTCTTTGAATTGTGTTTCCAATAGCTGAAATAGGTTTTCTTAAGCCATATAAAAGTAAGCAAAGGCCTACTATTTATGGGCCAAGAATGTTGTATATTTTTTTTCAAAGATAATAGTACATATTTGTATAGCTCTCCAAAAGGGCAAAGACTGAGACTTATCTCAACTTTGTGTCTGCCCCATCACTAAGCATAGTCCTCTATGCACACTAGTTTCTTGATAACAGCTGTTATTAAATTTGTGCAGTAATACAATCCTCAGTAACTGGCTGAAGCATAGACAATCATAGGATCAATAATTCAATACATAATTATTAAGCTCCTACTATATGCTTACTATGTGCTAAATGCTGGGGACATATATATGTACATATGTTTATATTATTATTTATGATTATAGTATATTTATAAAATAAGAAAAAAGTCAGTCCTTGCCCTTAAGGAGCTTACAATCCAATGACAGAGATAACATACAAACATATACAAAAGCATGCTCTATATAGGATAAATAGGATATTGGAGAAGGCTTCTTGTAGAAGGTGGGATCATAATATTATAGATTTAGGATTAAAGGAACCATAGAGGATATCTGGTTTAATTGCTTAATTATTAATTCCTTACCTTACAGGTGAGGAAACTAAGGCAGAGTAAAGGGAAGTGACTGTCCCAGGGCTATATAGGTATTATCAGTAAAGCTGGCTCTTCTGTCTCCAAATCTAGTACTCTTTCCAGTATACCATACTGTCTTCTCTAGGAAATCCTAAAAGTCTTTCTAGACCCTATTTAATTTCTATGTCTTCCAGTAAGCATTAAGTTCCCTGGACTAACTTCTACAATTTCTTCTATCAATTCTTCTAGACATCCTCTTGAATCATAGCTCCATGTGTATATACATTGTTTTCCCAATTAAACTATCAGCCCCCTGAAAACATAAGTTATGCCTTATGATTTCTTTTCCTTCCAGAATCCTAGCAAACTAGAATTATCAGAGAACTCAAAAATCATCTGGCACAACCTATATTGAGTGAGATTTCTCTTTGCAATGTGCTCTCCTAAAAATATCTACTGAGGATAAATCCAAGAATATAGTGCATTGAGACCCACATTGGTTCTAGGGTCAGAGGGCATGGGTTCACATCCCACCTTAGGAGCTGTGAGGCCTTGGCAAGTGAATAACCAGCCTTACCTTTCAGTTTCCTCATCTGTAAAATGAAAGGGTTGTACTGGGTGGACTCAGATATTTTCCATTCTTAAATCTATGATCTTGTAACTTCCAGAGGGAGAGGCTCAACTTGCTTTTGGACAGGTCTTATTGTTAGAAAGTTTTTTCTCTATAACACTCAGAAATCTGCCTTTCTCTAACCTCATCCCATTGCTCAGAGCTATGCCTACTGGGACCTATTGCCTCCAGCACTCTGGCCAGGACTGGCCCTGGAAGGGGTGTTCCATACAGACTCAAATGGAATTGAAACAAATTGGTATCACAGCTTTGGGGTGTTTCCTTTGGGCTATAGGTTCAGTCGACATGAAACATGAAAGAGGGATTAAAGGAAGTTTCTGCCAGAAGTTAGTCATCCTCAGAGGCCTAGGAATTTAATGTTCTTCCAAAGTCCCGGCAAACCTCTCAGAGAGGGCTTAATTCCAGGGCAGGTGCTAGCTATAACAAATCAGTGGCATATGCATTGTCTGGAGCCAGAGAATGAAAATAAGGAAGAGGCATTAATCAACCCCCTAATCAGTCAGTGATGCCATAGCTCTGATCTTGCCTTATTTAGTTAGAACAGCTCGCATTGAGGCAATATCCAGGTAGTCCCCATTTTCATACTGATTATATCAGGAAAAATGAGGGTAATGATTCAGGTTTGGCAGCTGTGGTGTTCTCTTGTACGGGGAAACTAATAAAGGGACACTGAATCTTGATATACTTATCACATTTAGGTTGTCAGGAGTGCATAATCTCCACCAAAGTTTCTTGGATTTGTTTACTAGCGAGAATTTCAGTGGGAGGATTCTTTCTTTTGCTCTATTTTTTTAAACAAACAAGAGAATTTAGAAATTATTAATACAGTACAATTTGGAAATGAAAAGAGGGATTCCTTCCTACCCAAGTCAATCATAACAGCATCTCACATTTAATATGGCACAAAGTGGTTGACAAACTTCTCTTCTTAAAGGAAAATCCTTGTGGGGAGGGGGAAGTGAGAGGAGAAGCAGTACAGAGTTTCTTGCTCCCATTTTAGAGATGAGGAAAGTGAGACTTGGAATATTTCCTATAGTCACATGTCCAGTGAGTGTCCAGAGTCAGGATCTAAGTTCTGTATTCTAAGCCCCTGTCCAAATGCTTATTCTTCAATCTCATGCCGCCTCTCAAAACCCTGAACCTTGCTTGTATGTCTTATGTGCTTGACTAAAGGAATATAAGGATAGCAAGATTGTAGTTTTGGAGTTGGTCATTTAACCCCATCATTTTCCAGATGAGGAAAGTGAGCTCCAGAGATGTTAACTGTTTTACCCATGATCACACAGGATTGAAACCCAAGTTCTCTGACTGGTAGGGGCCTAGAGATGGTGATTACAAGGATGCTGCAAAGTACCCATTCCCCTCCTTATACAAAGATGCTCTGTATTTCTTTAACAGGAGACACAGACTTTATAATCGTTTATGAGGAAATGTAAATGACTGACTTTAGATTCCTTTTCAAGATATTATAATGGAAGAAAATTAGCCCAAGGGAGAATAGAGGCCTTATAGGCAATTGAAGGAAGGTAGAAAGGAACCTCCACAGAGTGGAAGAAAACCTTTAGGAATGAGTGGCTGGGGCCTCCAACCCAAACTCTGATCACTTCATCTTTCTGCAAATGCTCTGGTCTTAATTGATGTAGGCTTCTACTCCAAGAGGCTGCTGTTGGCATCTCATTGGGCTTGCTGAGTGATTGATTGCCTTGCAAATGGTCGATCAAACCAGTCATCTTAACAACCCAAATAGAATGAAGTTAACTAATTGTGCATTGGATTCTGCTGCTCTTTCAGCTATTTAAGGACATTTCCTGGATGCAATGATGCTCATGATATACATCTTAGATTTGGCTGTGCAGACACCTAAGGCTGTGCCAAGGAGAAATGATGAGCTAGGTTTTCTTCTGCACCCCTGTAGTGTGTTCTATCCTTACAT
The DNA here is from genome assembly GCF_028583685.1 of Petaurus breviceps papuanus. Lineage (NCBI taxonomy): Eukaryota > Metazoa > Chordata > Mammalia > Diprotodontia > Petauridae > Petaurus > Petaurus breviceps. The sequence continues at coordinate 11,298,892 of NW_027185712.1, read as the reverse complement.
CCCACTTGGGTGTCCCATTGGCTTACCTCAAATATCTCTTCAAGCTCTTATCAAGCCCTTCTCTACATGGCTTTAATTGTATAACCCTCCCCTGCCCCCCATGTGATTTCCTAAGAAGCACCTTATACTGAAGGCAGTCAATAAACCTTTATTAGGCACCTACTATACCAGGTACTATGCTGTGTACCCCAGAGATAAAAAGGAACCATAAAAGACAATTCCTACTCTTTTTTTTTTTTTGCTTTTTGGAGGGCAATTGGGCTTAAGTGACTTACCCACGGTCACACAGCTAGTTTTTGTGTTGTGTCTGAAGTCACATTTGAACTCAGGTCCTCCTGACTCCAGGGCCATAACACTATATAACACTATCCATTTCGCCACCTAGCTGCCCCAACAATTCCTACTCTTGAGGAGCTAGTCTAATGGGAGAGACAACACATAAACAACTACATTTAAACAAACTATATATAGGATAATTTGGAAATAAACAACAGAATGTAGACATTAGCATTAGTCACTGGGCAATTTCTTGCCCCTTCTTTTTCCTCTTATAAGTAAATTCCCCTAAAACCTTGATCTCTAAGGAGAGATCTTCCAATAAATTGATCTGTGCTGATGTAGACCGATGTGGTGATGAAGTCTCATTTTTGCAAGTAAGATATGCATTTTAATAAAACCCTGAGGGGAACAAGGACTTAACCACAAAAAAATATCTCTAATGTTAGAATTTCAGATACCTCAGCAGGTTGATGGGAGTAACATCATTCTGAGGCAGGCAGGGTTTCCTTATGTTCTTCAAATTAAATATCTTGCTTCAAATATATGAATGGCCCTGAATACAAAGATACAATGGCATCTTTGCCTCTGAAGAAAGTGCACCTACCTCCCGCGAAAACTCACGGTGAATAGTAATTACTTATATCTCTATAGTACTTGAGGATTTACTAAACACTTTACATATATAAACTCATTTGAACCTCACAAAAGCTTTGTAAGATAAGTGGTGAAAATTCTCTTATTCTAATTTTACAGATGTATAAACTGAGGCTTAGAGGAGTTAAGAGACTAGTACCACAGTAGTAATAGCATAACTGAAACCCCAGCATTTTAACTTAAAGTACATTGTTCTTTGTTCATGTTCACATGTTGATGTGGTCCACAGAGAAGTACCCTATATGCAGGTAAGATTGGGGTACACCTGGGTCTGGTCTGTGGATATATACATAACCCTAGCTGAAAACCTCAAAGGGGCCATGCATTTCTTTGTCTAGCCTTGGGGCTTGGAGAAAAATATTGTTTTCAGTAGGTTATATACTGCGTGTGTGTATTGGTATGTGTGTAAATATATGCTCACAACTTCTGAAGTGTTGACACAGTTTGCAAAATTTAATCTCCATATTTGAGCTAAAGAGTTTCAAATAAAAACAAATCAAGTCAGGTGAGATTAGCATCGTTAAAGGAAGATCATGTCATTTGACATAGGTTATTTGAACAGATTATGAAATGTACAGAATCAAGCAAAAATCATAGGCCTGTCAGTTATTGAGCAATTAGATTCCCCCTGGTCATTTCTGGGTGTGAGATGATTTGGGGCTTTCATTTCTTTTCTGTTCACTCTGTTTAATATGAAGACTACTGTATGTTCAGAGTCTGTCTATGGATTCCCTATAAAGCAATAAGTTAGGAGGAGGGATTAAACCTTCCCAAGAGGTTTCTGTGAAAACTCATAATTGAAACAAATAATATTTGCATAGTGTGTCTTTTTTCAAAAGCATTTTTCATTCATTGATCCTTTCCCTCTTTGCCATCCCTAGAAGGTGATAGCAACCTTGTGGAGGAGAGGATGGCTATCATCATTCCCAAGATGACAATGGAAGAAGAAACTGAGCCCTTGAGAGGTCAAAGCAAAACGAACTGCAGATGTGTAATGATTTAGGCAATTTCTTAAAACCAGTATGTCCACAGATGAATCAGAAGAAAACAAGTCAGCTAGTTCACTGTATTTAGCCAAACAAGTTAGAGTGTCCTTAGATAAATCTGTTCTGTTTCCATTGGGTTGAACCAGTTTTCTTCCTCTTTTAAACTTAAATAATTTCACAGATCTGCTGGTCTGTTCCATGTTAGGGAGTAGATTGGAGAAGACTGTTATTTTTATACAGTTTTATTTTATTTTGTTTGATGCTTATGTGTTTAATCATTATTGCTGCTGGCTATTGTTCCTTTTCATGTATTTTAATACTTTAATCAATGGGAATTTTATTGGTACTTGCACCCTGAGGCTATTGAAAGTGGAGGGTGTAATTTTATAAATCTAAAATAGAAATGGGGATTAATAAAATGCATGGGCACCAGGGCTACATGGGTAATGAAGTAGGGACATGAAGTCCATGCTGACTTTAAATCTAGGAGAAAAAAGTGTGAATATATACATCTACATCTACACACACACACACTCATATATGTGTATGTATATATACATATATAGTATGAGTATGAACTTCACATTTAAAAATCAAAACCAGACTTCATCCTATGCAATGATTTCTTCCAAGTTTCTTGAAACTAAAGAGGTAAGTTCATTAGAATTTGCCTCTGTTTTCTCCCCATCTGAAACTCCCTGAAAACCTATTTCAAAATCTACTTTCTCTCTGAAGTCTTCCCCATTAATCCTGTGCCAAGGTTCAGGAACCTTCTGTTAGGAAGGAGACTCACTGACTTTACTTTTTATTACTCAATTATAGACAACTTTTCATTTCTAGTGGTCTTAGAGTTAGGAAGAACTGAGTTCCAGTTCTTTCACAGAAGCTGACTAGATATGTAACTCTAGATAAATCACTTTACTTTTCTAGGTCTCAGTTTCCTTATCTGTAAAATGATGCTAATAATAGCACCTACCTTGGAGGGATATTATGTGGTTGAAAAGAGATAATAGATGTGAAATGCTTTGCAAATCTTACAACTCTACATACATATTAACTACTTTGACTTTAGAAACTTTTCCAGGTAACATTGTGAATTGGATTCTGCTGCCCTTTCAGGCATTTAAAGAACAGTTCTTGTGTGAAAAAAAAATGTTCTCTTTTTCTTCTTCAAGGAGATCATTGCCTAATAGAAGGGATATGATATGCACAAAATAAGGATGATATAACTTAGAATATGATCAGAGTCTGTACATATTCCAGGCAAAATGGCCCAAAACATTTGAGTGAGGGTGTCTTTTTCTTCTGAGAATAGGAGTAGATAATCATGGGCATAGATAACACCCGAATGGGTTTGGGAAAATTTGGGTTTCAATAGATGAAGATGAAGAGGAAATACAAACAAGTCATGACATATGAGAGAGACAGAGAGAGACAGAGACAGAGAGACAGAGACAGAGAGAGACAGAGACAGAGAGAGACAGAGAGACAGAGAGAGATACACAAAGAGTTTGCTTGGATCACAAAGTGTGTCATAAATAGTAATGTGGATAATGCTGGGAAGGTTAATTCAGGAGAGTTGTAAATGCCAGGCTTTTATCCCATAGATGGCATATCCTTTCTACTTGATTAATATTTAATTGATTCATATATGTATATCTTATGTAAAGAAAAATATCTTATACTTATTGGGTTCTGGATGTCACCATATTTTTTTTTGATATTCCACTAAAGCATGTAACATAGTTCTCAGCATATAGGCATTCAATAAATGCAAACTGAATTTACTTTAATTGAGTTACAATCACCTCTATGCTCTTGGGCAGGTCAATTCTTCTATCTAGGTCTCATTTATAAAATGAGGGAGTTGAATTAGATGATTTCAAAGGATTTTTCTTACTCTATATCCCAAAGTCAGTTTTATATCAGTGTAGAATATTAAGTTGGAAATCCCCCTGGCTGAAAATTCATAGTGAGTTTTCCTTTCCCTTATCTATAGCCTCCTGGCCCAGATGGCTACTAAAAACAGGAAAACCCAGTTACCTCTTCCCCTCATCCTCCCTGCCATATCCATACATACCAGCAAGCTTCTTTGCTCAGAAATTTCTTCTAATAACTATGTCCATGAAAGAAAGAAATGTATTTCTTGCAATGCTTTTGCTGTAAGCAGGGGGATGGACTCCATGACCTCAAAAGCATCTTACTCCCTCAGCATGATAAAATGAATGAGAATGGAAAGAAAAAAATGTAGAAGCTGTAGTACAAGCTGACCTTCCATCAAACAGAGAAGTGTTCACCCTCTCCCAGGCTTGCTTAAAGTTGCACTCCCTCTTAATGACTCCACTTAGAGCAGCAGGAAGCAAAGTGATCATCAACAGCAGGTACTTAGACAAGAGTGAGAGGTTGGATCTGGACTGCTCTATTAAAATTCCCCCGTCTAAACAGGGCTTCCTGGAGCTTAAGTGCCCATTGCTGCAGACGCAAGGATACCATTGGCGTATGCACAGCAAAGCTTAAAGCTCTGTCTAATGAGAGGAGCTGCATCAAGGAGACATCCTTAAATAGATGAAAGATCCATGGTATCTAATGGACAATTAGTTAACTTCATTCTATGGAGTTTTTAAGCATCTGATAAATGGAGAAAATAAAGAAAAATGCTCAGAGCTAGGCACTGAAGGGAGAAAGGCAATTTAAATGAGAATGACTTTCAGGTTATTCCAAAAAAAATAGAAGTCAGAATGAGCTGGGGAGGAAGGCAATGAGCATGGCTTATCCAGTTTTTCTTTTTTTTAAGGAATGTTGAAAGAGGCATCTAAAACCAACTGCTGTCTCATTAGAGTAAGCACTGGACAGATTTTGAGAAATACACTTTAAATATAATGTGTTGGTATTTTAAATACCCTCGGGTCAAAATTAAAACATAAAAGCTTAGAGCTGGAAGGGGCCTTAGATATGATCTGTCCATTGCCCTCATCTTGTAGATGAGGAAACTGAGAATCAGGTAAGGTGAGTGACTCAGCATTTTTTGCTACACTTCTCTAATAAAATGATGATAAAAATATTAGTTTCTCAGTTGTATAAATTGTAGGTTTCAGTGAAGTGTATTTGGATGTTATTCTCCTACTAGTCATTAAGTCCCTTGACAACAGTGATGAACTGATTTAATTTAGCATCTCCCCTAAGTGCCTAGCACAGGGTTCTATACGTAGTAGGCAGGACATTTTTTTAAACAAATAATATAGAATATTGAATAAATGTTAAATAAATAGGGGGAGGGTAGGTGGCTCAGTGAATAGAGCACTGGCCCTGGAATCAGGAAGACCTGAGTTCAAATTTGGCCTCAGACACTTAACACTGGCTATGTGACCTTGGGCAATTAACTCCAATTGCCCTGCCTTTCTCCCCTCAAAAAGATAAAAAAATATATATTAAATGTCTTACCTAGTTAACAGCAAAGTAAGGACTAATGCCAATAGAGATGTTTTAATTAAATTAAATTATTTGTTATATCTAGCACCTGTGTTACTTGTAATGAGGTCAATCCTAAAAGTATAGAGTGCAAGTTCCCTGAGGATGTGAGTCAACTCTGCTGCCCCTGCCTTCATTTCCTCTAGTGTTTAGTTCTTTGAATGGAAAAGGTGCTTAATAAATGGCTATTGAGTGAAAAAAATACTGAAAAAAAAATGCAATCCCTAAGGAAGCTTACAATCTCTTTGGGGAGATGAAATTTTGTCAGTGATAGTGACCTATGCATAATACTTTAAAATTTCCATGGCATTCTACTAACATTATTTTATTTGAGCCTCAAGGAAACACCAAAGAAACATCATAAGACAATACATGGCCAGAGGCCAAAATGTGTGGAAATGAGAAGTGCTATTAGAGGTCAAGAAAGGGAATGTACACTGTGGGTTGGAGCAGACTGGGGGATTTAATTGAAAGAGGTCACATACCACCCTTATTCACTTAAATTTACTGGTCACTTTAATTCAAAAAGGGAGAAATCATTGTACTTTTCAAAGGGAATTAGATTTGTAGTTGGAGGATCTAGATTTGAATCCTGGTTTGGCAACTTTCTAAAGCCAACTTTCGTGTGACTTTAGACAAATTCATTTAGCCACTCTTGGCCTTATTTTCTTCACCTGTGAAAGGATGCATTTGGACTACATGATCTCTGCAATTGATTACTGATAATAATCCTATAAACCTATGAAGAATTCCATGTGCACAAACAATCATAGCATCAGGCCTGTTCTGTGTATTTAGGTATATGAGCCTAGGAAAATTGGCTTAGCAAACTGAAAGGAGTAATATTATGGTGACTATTCCAAATTTTGAAATTTAATTCATGGCATAGCTATGTGACATTAAGTTCCTTATTAAACCATTGAAAATGTTGGTATGTTCTATCAGGATTTTTAAATAGTTTTAAAGCTCTGTCTACTAACAATTCAGCAGGAGATGAAAGTCATGGAAACAACTGATAGGAATATTAAAATGTGTTTTTTTTTGGTGGGGGGAGTATTAGTTTACATTTTTCCAGCTTAAAGAATGATTCCAATGGAAGGTAGATTACCTTCTTGAAACTTGCTACTTTTAATACCAATATAACATTCTTTCTATTAATGTCTCACTTCAGATCATCCTCAGAGGTTAGTATTGATAGCTGCTGCTTATGAATCTGGAGACATGAATAAGCCCTGGAGAACAGTGACTGTCATTAAGAAGTTGCCATCCGTCTTTTTTCTATATCTGCCTTACTGCAATAAGTCACAATATTTCCCTATCCTTTCAATGACAGCTCATGGTAAGATAAACTTGCCATGATAAGATAAATGGCAACTGTTTAATGAAAACCATTCTGCTCAGTTAAGCTACAGTTCCTCAAAGTGCATCTCAACCCTTATTTCATATTATCAGTGCCATTGACCTATTCTTCTGAGGATTTTCTTGTTCAGTTCTGTGACCTGTATGATTTGTAAAGTTGGATCCTGCTTTATCTGACAGTCCTTGTTTGACTCCAAAACTTGAATTTCCTTTCCCTAACTCTTTTCAAGAATGAGTAGGAAGCACTGAACTGGTAGATTCTTCACCTCTGGGGAAAGGATCTAAGTTCAGGGTGATATTATATTGGGTGAATGTAAGTAGTGCTTTGGGTTGATTCATAAAATCTACATTCTAGAGTGCTCATCACCTTCCAAACAGAGGCAAATTAAGTAGAGAATACAATCTGTGTCAGCTATAATCGTTTGCCTGATTAATCACCTTTCACTAGCTATGGCCTCCCCACCAATCAAATGGGGGAAAGCACTGTTTCCTCATAGAGTTTCCTGGAAGAGGCTTAAGAGCTCCCCCTTAACCTCTGTGACCACTCACTCCCCTCATTGGCTCCTTCAGGGGAGCAGAGTGATTTTCAACATAGCATGGCTTTTGCTGCTATCAAAATCTGTCCGTGTGTCCCTAACAAGAGGCTCCAGCACTTGCAAATAAAAGTGCATGGGGGATGCTCTTCCTGTGTCTTGATTTCCTTTCAGACAATTCAAATCCCACCTTCTTGCAAGAAACCTTTTTTCAGTCACCCCAAATGGTAGGATCTACATTTTGAGATTGCATACCATTTACTTTGTACAAGTCTTATGTGTATAATTATGTGCATGTTCTTACTGATTATCATGTGAGATGCTTGAAAGTAAGAACTGGGTTTTGGCCTTTCCTTTTATTCCCAGAACTTTAGTACAATGCCTGGCACATAGTAAGTGCTTAGTAAATCCTTGTTGACTGACTAATAACTGACTATATTTTTATAATATAAAAAACTAAGTTTTTCCAGTTTATTGCAAATTAAATTATGAGCATCCCAGATACCTACTGAATCAACAAAACAAAACACAAAATATTTTAGAGATAACAAGGAGATCCCAATATTTCATTTAATTAGCAAACAGTATATATTGCTCATCTTTGTAGCTTCCAAAGCACCTTGCACTCTATCTTGAACATAATAGCATTGCTTCCTTTGATTTTTTTGGTTATTTTCAGTTTTCAACATTCATTTCCACAAGATTTTGAGTTACATTTTTTCTCCCCATCTTTCATCTATACCACACCTCAAAATAGTGAGCCTACTGAATACCCCTTCCCCCAATCTTCTCTCTCTTATATCCTCCCCCATTTCCGCTCTAACATTCTAGTAGGGCAAGAAGGATTTCTATACCCCAGTGCCTGTATATCTTATTTCCCAGTTGTATGTATCTTAAATTGAAAACTATCAATGTGAGCACCCACTCAATAGATGCAGTTGTAACTTCTCTATAGAAACAGTGAGAGAGAAATAGGTCTGTGATTCCATTGGTATGAAGAATTCCTTAGTGATGAAATCCCTTCACCAATGCAGAGTGGCAACTTCTCTGCAAGTCATAGCCTCAGTGCCCTGGCATTGAGAGGTTAAGTGATTTTCCCAAGATCACTCAGACAATTAGTTTCTGATGTGAGCCTTGAAACTGTTTTCCTGACTTCAAGGCTGATTCTCTATGCACTATGCTGCATTGCCTCTAAAGCTTTGCACCTTAATAAATTTTCTTCATGAATAGCCACAGTGAAGAAACACCTGAACCTACCAGTCAGATAGTTTTCAATTTAAGAGCAAATTGGTTTTGTGGAAAGGATGCTGGATTAGGAACTAAGAGACATGGGTTCTAGTTCATGTTATGCCACTAACTACCTGTATGATTTTAAGTGAATTTACCTATGGTCCCAGGTTCATCACATACAAAATAAGAGTATTGGACTAGATGATCTCAAAGCCCTTTTCTGGCTTCATCATTCAATAAGAGAAAAAAGAAATATATGCAAGGAAAGAACTTTCTCATTCTCTTGCAGTTAATGATAATCTGTTTCCCAGGCTGATGATCTAAGGGTAAAAATATGACTTCAACAAACCACATTAGTAGTTAGAGACTGTGCTCATGTTCTAGGAAAACAGGGATGCCACTGGCAATGATTTATGGATCTCTGTGCTTTTGCTTGGTCAGGTGTGCATGCATTCTTCTTCCCATAATATTAAGATAGAAGATGACTGACTTCATTTGGAAACCATTCCTGAGGCTTGAGGGGATTAGTTGCAATAGAGAGAGAGAGTGCCCCCACATTTGGTTATTCTTATGCTTGTTACTCAGTGGTAGGGGTTTTACTATCTAACCCACAAGGGTGTTCATCTCTCACTTATGTTATATTATTATTTTTTAAGAAACCCAAGGTCAAGGCCATTTGGGGAAAATAAAATTCAAAGTCCAAAGAAAATCCAGGTTTTTAATGGTTCAAGGTGTCAGCTAGGTGGCATAGGAGATAGAGTGATGGGCCTGAAGTGAGGAAGACTCATCATCATCAGGCATCATATATTTATTAGTAGTATGACCCTGGGCAAGTTATTTAACCTGTTTCCCTCAGTTTCCTTATCTGTAAAATGACCTAGAGAAGAAAAGGGCAAACCAGTCCAGTTTTTTTTTTCAAAGAAAGCCTCAAATGAGGTTATAAAGAGTCAGACACAACTGAAACCTGTGAACAACAACAATGGTTTGAAAGGGAAAAGGATCACTGAGAATAAAATCCCCAAACTGGGTCTGCTTTAGACCAATACATTACTAAAAGGTTAATACAAGATCTTAGTACCAAATGACTAGGAGCCTTTGACTTGTGAAGTGAGGTTAATCAGAAATCATATTAGACCAAGGCCAGCATGCCAGGCAAATCCTTCAGTTTTAGGGCAGAATTCCAGAGATCATTATTATACCATTCTAGAAATTCTTCATTCCTCAGCAGCTTCTGTTCCATCACACCAAGCTCTAACTGCTCCTGCTTCCACCTTCTGGAGCACAGTCATTGACTTTTCAAGCTGTAGACTCACCCTTGCACTTAATGTCTTAATTGTACTATTTTAAATGTCTCCATTTGAAATGTCAGTTGATATGCTTATTGCATCACCTATATATGTGTTAGCATTAAAGGGGAAAAAATTATCCAGATGTATCAGATTATTAATAAATAAAAATAATTGCAACTTATAAGATTCTTGCAGACTGATACTCAAAATTGAAGAAAAAAATCAACTTTCTATAGTAGTTGCAAACTTTTAAAAAAGATAATAAGAATACTTTTTTGCGTTAAGTTCTGTACACATAAATACAACCATGATGATTATTAATTGCCTCTGGCCGTGGAAATAGTGGAAGATAGACAATGGATTTTGAAATCTATGTACTTCATTCAATAGAGGGTGCATGTTTATAACCATATCTACAAAATAATTAAGCATCATGATGGTAAATGTAGATTTTCTTGAGGTCATAATTTTGCTAGGTCTGCTATAGAAAGTAGTCTGTTTCATTCCAGGTGCCTATTTTTATTATGGTCATATGGTGACCAGTTAACTAAATCAATTAGTAAACAATGATAATGACCTCACATGTTCTTAAGGGACAGTTGGCTCTGTTTCCCCCATGGAAAGAAATTTTAAAACTCCAACCCCAGACATCCACCACATAATAATATATAACATTGTTCTAAAGTGGGAATGGATAGCTCTAGATGACAATTCATCACTTGGAAAGACAGAAAAATTCATTAAAAAGACTATTTGGCAAATATATATATATATATATATATATATATATATATATTGCATTTCCTTCCTCATATTAACAATAATAGCTAACAATTATATAGCTCTTGAAACTTTGCAAAGTACTTTCTGTAAATATCTCATTTTGTTCTCACAACCCTGGTAGGTGGGGTCCTATTACCATCTACATTTAACAGATGAGGAAACTGTGGTATACAGAGGTCAACTAATTTGCCCAGGTTCACACAACTAGTTGTGTCTGTGGCCAGGGTCAAACTTCTGTCTTTTCTGACTCCAGGTTAAGCTCTCTTGCCATTGTTTATAAATTTAGAATTTAGTTAGAGGCTATAAAACTGAGTAATAAAAATATCTTTATTACAAAATGAATCCTCCACTTGAATATCTTTTTTAAAGATATTATGAAGGAATATTTACTTAAGTTTTGTACACAAAACATAGCCATGGATGTTATTTATTGGAAAAGAGATTTTAGGTTGTGATTGTTGTTTGTTTTTGTATCCCTAGCATCTAGCTAAATACTAGTGCTTTCCAGGTCTAACTTAATAAAAATTTGTTGAATTGAATTGAAATACTCTCAAAGAATTAGGAAGGAAATTATTCCCAATACTCTGAGAGAGGACAGATATTTAGACTAGCCTTGAAAAGTTACCTAGTTAGTCATCATTTTAGAGAAAATGGATGTTAATAAAATTAGTCGGTCACACTGTGGAGCATTTATTGAGATCTTCTGGTTTTACATTTTCAGATTGTGACTGGGAAAGAAAACAATCTGTGGACCAATATGAAAATGTGTCCAAAGCCGCAAGGGCAGCATATCTTTTTTTTTCTAATGCCATCTTCTCTTCTGGGAAGCATTACCCTACTGTGCTCTTCCAGACCATTGATTCCATTCTGAACCCATAAAAAAGAGATTATAAATCAAGAGAAGGAGGTGTTGGTAGAATACTATGAATGGTTTATAAGTTATTTTGTGAACAAAATTGAGATCATTAGACCTGCCGGGCTGCCTTCTACCTCTAATCATTTTTTTCCATTAACTAAGTTTCATTCCCTTCATAGAGAGTGTGGCATGATTTTTATAGCAATGTCATATGGTAGAATTAAAAAAAAAACTGATGCTAGCTATATTTAACCATTTGCAATCCATTCCACATAATTTGAGAACGTGTCTAGTTATCTATTCTGGGTTCTGCTTTTTAACAGCATGTTCCTCAGAGCCAGGCATTCCATGCATGGCTTTGCTCAAGTTCAGTTTTGAGCAACTAAATGAATGGTGATTTCACTAGTAGGAGGCAGAATTTATTAGAAGAAAAAATAGACTAGTCATGTGGCCAGAGAGAAAGATAACAGTTGAATCATCAGAGTTCTCCATCAGAACTCTTGGAGTGATAGGAAAAAGTAAGAAATATTTCCAGTACATTAGGTAGAACTCCAGTATTGATCTTTGAACAAGATTTCTAAGGGCATGAAAAAGAGTCTCTGAGGATGGGCAGGCATCCATTGGCCAGAAATTCTCAAACTATGGGAAAGAGATCTATTTGAATGTTTGAGTAAATAATTAAAGTACAGAGAATGAATGAGGAAATTTTGAGTAAGTCCCATATTTTTTTTTTTTTGCATCCCAGTTTCTTCTTCTCTATAATATTGATTGGAAGTGAAGCCTTATCACAGTATCTTCAGAGACTATCCTCTTACTATCTCACCATTCATTCCTGTCTCAGGGAAAGAATTGACCCTTCTCCTTGCTAAGGTCATCAACTTCTTCCTGCACCCTTGATTCCATCTACTTCAATCTTTTCAAAATGATTGATTCTGTTATAACCATAGCTCTCTACTCTTCAATCTCCCCTATCTGGATTTTCTCATGCCTATTACCATTCCCATGTCTCCCTCATGAAAATACAGACAAACAAAATTTACATGATCCTACCACTCCTAATAGTTATGGAACTGTATATCCTTACCTGGAAGTATCTCCACTTCTTTTCTTCTCATTCTCTAAATTCTAAAAAAGCTGGCTTCCATCTCATCATTCAACTAAAACTGACCTCTCCAGATTTACCAATGATCTCTTAATTGCCAGATCTAATGGTCTTTTCTCAGCCCTCATCTTTCTTGACCTTTCTGTAGCATTTCACACTATTGATCACCTTTCCTATATACTTTCTCTTGTCTGGGTTTGAAGAATATTACTCTCTCTTGATTTTCCTCCCTCCTTTCTTACAGGCTCTTCTCATTGTCCTCTGAAGGATTTTAATCCATGTAAAATTATCCTGGACCTTCTTCTTTACCACCTCAATATTGTTGCCCTTTTGGTGTTCATCAACTCATGTGGGAATCATCATCATCTCTATGCAGATGATTCATATGGACATATACATAAGTATATGTATAAGTATATATGCATAGATGTATGTATAGATATATTTATATCCAGGTCTAAATATTAGTGTCTCTCCTAAGCTAGTCACATGTTTTTGATATCTTGAATCCAGAAATTAAATTTACTCAGCTTTTAGTTGGTCAAAGTCAAAAAGTACATAATTTATAAAGATAATTGGAATTCATAATCAGTCTCAGAACTTTTATTCAATAATTTCAGGTTTTCTTGGCTTGTGGTCCAACTTCTTCCCTGCCTTTAGTCATGTGGCAATCATGTAATTCTGTGTTCCAGGAAAATCAGGAGCATAGTGATCATTTTTCAGAACCTCAACAAAGGTATCCACTTGAGTAGTACCTGTGAAAGTGGAACTTTCTGAAGACTTTTATCATAGTGGCAAAGGAGATAGTTTGAGAGCAATTTGCCTCACATTGATTCCTTAGCCTCATATTCCTTTACATAGAAGGTTAGGAAGATGCTAGAGAAAAAAGTTTGGTCAAATGCTATTGGGACTCAGAAATAATCTGGAATTCACCATAGTAGAACTGTTGTTCCATAAAATTTCAATAAATTAATTTTTTGTATTCTGAAATGAACAAAAATAAAATAAAATGATTATTTACATGTGTGTATGTATGTATGCATATGTGTGTACACACACACAGAAAACATGAAACTGGTTTTCTCAATTATGTTCAACTTGCTTTAAAAAAGACACATAATAATTTTAGCTAGTAGCTTTCAAAGCTGTCCAGATGGTTTGCACTTCTTTCTTTTTTTCCTTCTCTGCAGGTCTCATTTAAACACCAGAAATTTTAGAATGCCAAGATACCATGGTGGGTGCTAAGAATACGAACAATAAATCTTGCCCTATACTTAAGGAGCTTAAAAGTCTCCCATTAGATTGTAAGTTCCTTGAAAGAGGGAATAATTTATTCCATTTATACGTATATGCATTTTAAAAACACTCATTTGATAATTTTTTTCAAGTCTCTCAAGTGTCATTCAGCCAATACTGGCAAACCATGAATTACTTTTTTCTATCCAGGTCTGAGTTCAAATCCAACATGGAATCTAGAAGGCATTTAAAAGCTTCTTTCTGTTTCAGCTCCCTGTCAGTGACTTAAATATCCCAAGGAGGAAGAAAGGGAGCAGAAGAAAAATATATGAATCATTGAGGTCTTAACAGTTGACCAGTGCTTCCATTCACACACTCTTTGTGAGAAAGAGGATGCACATGTTATTTTTCTTCCTTTCCAGATGAGGAGTGTTGAATAGTACATTTTCACACAGCTTATAGGAACAGGACCAGGTTTAGAATCCAGTTCTTCTGGATCTGTAGCCTCTACCTCATGTGCTAATTCTTGTACCTTCTGGAAATTTCCTTATTTGGTATATAAATCTGCTTTTCCAGAAGTTTGGGAGCATATTTCATGCAGGGCACAGAGTTTGCAATCATGACTGAGCTCTTCCAGGTGAGTTATAGATGTGCTTCATAGTCCTTATAGGGTTTGCTTCTTTGGTCCCAGTTGGTTACATATCATCACTCAAAGGAATCACTTAAAATAGCATTGATATATGAATTATTTTTTCCCTGACCACAAGGAAGATCTTTCCAGTCAATTGACACTCACTCTTGGATGTCTGAAAATGTCTGAAAATTGAATGATTAGAGAAGGACACAGAGAGCAGTGAGGTTTTTGCTTTTTTTTTTCTCTACTCACCTTCTATGAGACTTCAGTGAAGGTATAATTTTATTTCTAATTGTTCTTTTCGGTCAGAATGATGAGTCAAATCAATTCTGGCATTCAGAATTTATTTATTAATGTCAAATTAGATTTCTAGTTTTCATTATGACTTCATTTAAAACTACAACTTTCATAACACAGGTTTCTGTTGCTGTTTGCTCTTTTGAAGGGAATAAAAAGGCACTAATTCACACCCCCATTACATTTTGGCTGGAAAACTGCAATTCATTATAGGCCTTTTGACTGTTTACTTAAGCAGTAAATATTGTCATTACCTACAGTACATCTGTCAAGTTTAAGACCACCATATAAAGGCCTATTACTATTATAAACCTTTATTTTAACAATTATAATTAAAAGAGGGCAAATATGTAATTAGAAGTTTGAAGATGTTATGATAAGTAGGCACTGCCATTTAACTGCAAAGTTTCTGGAAGCAATGTCCTCAAAGGTGAGATGATGAAGCAAGAGGACCATTTAGAAGAAAAATTGGTAGAGAGACAATATACCAACACAGCTGGTCCTTACTGCTTTTGTATCCACTAAATCTAACATGTCTGGTCATGACTGAGCTGTGTAGCTGGTTCCTTGTCTTTGAGATAAGAACAACTGGTGCATCAATCAAACAACAGTGGTTTGGGAGATAGGATGCATCCCAACAAGTAGACATTTTGATTCACTGCAAATCCTTATACTTATTTACTTGGCATGCTCTGAATTCATGCAGACCACTATGGCCAAAAGGAAACAGGAAAAAAAATGATCAGAATAGTCCAAGCCTAGGTCCTGTTCCAGCCCCACTCTTCCGCTCCTTTATACCTTCACACAGAGACTATGAAATATTAACCCTGTCTTCTGAAGAGTTTGAGACTGTGACATAGACAATGAGTGACTCCCGGAAATGACTGAAACTTTTATACTCACCATAGTTATTCTGACCCTTAGTGACTGACTCTAATCACGGGATACACATAATAAAATAATAATATATATATATATGTATATATTTAAATCACTAGATCTAGAGCTACAAGGGTTATTAGAGATAATCTAATACAATTCTCTCTTTTCATAAAGGAGGAAACTGAGGCACTGAGAAATTGTCACTTTTCTAAGTTCATTCTAATTCTAACTGACAAAACCAATATGAAGATCATTTTCTAAATAAGTGTGACATATGTAGAATTATGTATCAATTAGTGGTAAGGGTATTTGGAATCTACATTAAATTTCTACAGCAGTTCAAGAAGATTATTTTAATAAAGTCTGCCTGTGTGTCTATGAAAATGTTAATAAAATTTGTAGCATACTAAAAGTTGAAATTTTCATTTTCAATTGCCTTTCCTTAAAAGTTTAAAGATGGGAATTAAATACACTTCATCCAGAGGAAGAAGGCCAGATAACTGAATTGCATGAGCAGAAGAGTCCTGCACACTTAAAAAGGAAAATACTGAGACAACTAAAAGGGGATGGGGGGCAGAATGTGAAACTATTTGAATGTATCATAAAGGTGAATGTTACCTGTATATCCTTTTGTCTACTTCTCTGATTTAATACTTGATGAAGACAACAAAATACTGACAGAACCTAGGTTTGCAGGAGCTATTATCATTTTGAGGCAGAAAGGAAATTTGGGAAAGATCCAGCAGGGATAACATCATTTCTGACATTTCAAATTAGTGGGGGGGTTAGATGCATAAATGGAAAAAATATTAATTAATGTGGTATTATCAGTGACTGCACCTTACCTAAAAAGAGGCTGATAAATAATAACTCACATTTCCATGGTGCTTTAAAGTTGGCAAAGTACCTTCCTTTTAAGAACCATACAGCTTAGGTAGTGCAAGTGGCACTGCCTCCATTTACCAAGAGAGAAATATTTGAAAGTGTCCTCATCAGGACTGAAAATTAGCTCTCTCTGGCTTAAGTTCAATCATCAATCTACTACATCTTCTAGGTCTCATTAGAAGGGATACTTTGAGTTTTCACTGGTAAATTTAGTCAGATTAAAGCATTTGATAGATATATATTGCTATGGGAATGAGAATTTAAGATCTTACCTGCCCCTAGGCCCTTTGATAGGCTTACATGCACCTGGAGCCTGTGGTAGGAGGCTTGGTTTTCAGGAATGCACACACCTTGGTACTCTGTGAATGGGCAGTGAGTGGGTCAAGAGGGTTGTGACATTCTCTGAGCCAGGAGAAGGCTGATGTGAGGCTTTGTTTTGGGGTCACTTTGAGAAGAGTTATATGATTTGACCAGATGAGACTCTGGTCAGCCGTTGAGTCCCTCAGCTTTGAAAACCCAGATGTTGATGCTTCCCTTTCTGGTAACTGACTAGGTATGGATGTAATGGTCAGACAGTTGGAGGCCTGTCTGCTTAAACTGTTTCTCTGTCTTGTAACTTCTGCTTTAACCTGTCTGTATACTCTGAAATTCGGGGTGCTGATTTTTCCCCTGAACTAGATAAATGATAAGTTTGATTGATTAAAGCAAGATTGTTAACCCATTTTGAGTTGCTTTCCTTTAGAAAAGCAGAACTAAGAACCTTTTTTTTTGCAGCACCCTGGGAATGCTAGGGTGCTTGCTGATACATATGTATACATGTATATAATGTCCTTACTAATTATAACCATAATCATCAAAGAAAAAATAAGAAAACAACAACACACATTATATTTCTTACTATGTTCAAGTTACCATCTGAGAAATGGGAGTAAAAAAAGACATTTAATCAGGTATTCTTAACCATTATTGTGAAAACTATAGAACTCTTTTCAGAATAGTATTTTATTCCTCTAGCAATCAATCTTTCATTTATTCGTTTTTAGTTTTCAACATTCATTTCCACAAGATTTTGAGTTACAAATATTCTCCCTGTCTTTCCCTTACCCCCACCCCAAGATATGAATATCCCATTCTCCCAATCTGTTTTCTCTTATATCCTCCCCAATGCCCCCCACCCAATTTTCTAATAGGGCGAGGTAGATTTCTATTCCCCAGTACCTGTATATCTTATTTCCCAGTTGCATGTAAAAAACAATTTTTAAACATTTGTTTTAAAACTTTAATTTCCAGATTCTTTCCCTTCTTCCCTCCTTACCCACCCCCACTGGGAAGACAAGCAATTCAATATAGGTTGTACATGTGTACACAACACATTTCCATAGTAGTTATATTTCCCTCCATCCTATCTCCATCCCCACTTATTCTATTTTCTACTTTGACCCTGTCCCTTTTCAAAAGTGTTTTCTTCTAGCTACACTCTCTCCCAATCTCCCCTACTTTCTCTCATTCCCCCTCTTATTCCCTTCCCCCTTACTTTCTGGCAAGGTAAGATACCCAGTTGAGTATATATGTTATTTCTTCCTTAAGACGAATTTAGTGAGAGTAAGGTTGACCCATTCCCTTTCACCTACCTACTCTTCCCTTCCATTGTAACAGTTTCTCTTGCCCCTTTTACATGACATAATTTACCCTATACTATCTCTCCCTTTCTCCTTCTCCCATTATATTCCTCTCTCACCTCTTAATTTTATAATTTAGATATCATCCCTTCTTATTCAACTGATCCTGTGCCCTCTTTGTATAGCTGTACACATGTATACATGCATTCACATATGTATTTATATACACACACCTCCTATACATACATATACACATATATGTTCCTTTCAATTATCATCACACTGAAAAAGTCTCATGAGTTACAATTATGATTTTTCTATGTAGAAATGTAAATAGTTCAACTTTAATAAATTCCTTATGATTCTTTTCCCTGTTTACTTTCTTATGCTTCTCTTGCTTCTTGTATTTGAAAATCAGATTTTCTGTTCAGCTCTGGTTTTTTTCATTAAGAATGCATGAAAATCCTCTATTTCATTGAATGACCATATTTTCCCCTGAAGCACTATATTCAGTTTTGATGATCGGTGTAGGCAATTCATGGTTTTAATCTTAGCTTCTTTGACCTACAGAATATCATATTCTAAGCCCTTCTATCCCTTAGTGTAGAAGCTGCTAGATCTTGTGTTATTCTGATTGTGTTTCCACAATACTCAAATTGTTTCTTCCTGACAGCTTGTAATATTTCTCCTTGACCTGGGAACTCTGGAATGTGGCTATGATATTTATGGATGTTTTCTTTTTGGGATATTTTTGTAGAGTCAATCAGTGAATTATTTCAATTTCTATTTTGCCCTCTGCTTCTAGAATATCAGGGCAATTTTCCTTGAGAATTTCTTGAAGAATGATTTCTAGGCTCTTTTTCTGATCATGGATTTCATGTAGTCCAATCATTTTAATTTTTTATTATTATTCTTTAAAGCAATTGGGGTTAAGTAACTTGCTCAATGTTATATAGCCAGTTATTTTGTGTGGGTGTTAAGTATCTGAGGCCGGAACTGATCCCAGGTCTCCCGACTCCGGGGCCAGCGCTTTTATCCACTGTGCCACGTAGCTGCACCTGTCCAATCATTTTTAAATGATCTCTCCTGGATCTATTTTCCAGGCCAGTGGTTTTTCCAATGAGATATTTCACATTGCCTCCCACTTTTTTTCATTTCTTTGGATCTCTTTTATAGTATCTTGATTTCTCATAAAGTTATTAGCTTCCATTTGTTCCAATCTAATTTTGAAGTAATTATTCTCTTCAGTGAGTTTCCATCTGGCCAATTCGACTTTTTATGCCATTCTTATCCTCATTGGCTTTTTGGGCCTCTTTTGCCATTTGTGTTAGTCTATTTTTTCTTTTTTTTTGCCTTTTGGAGAGCAATTGGGGTTATGTAACTTTCCCAAGGTTACACAGTAGGATTTTTTTTTTGTATGGGTGTTAAGTGTCTGAGGCTGGAACCAAACTCAGATCCTCCTGACTCCAGGGCCCACACTTTACTCATTGCATCACCTAGCCACCCCATGTATTAGTCTATTTTGTAAGGTGTTATTTTCTTCAGTACTTTTTGGGTCTCCTTTATCAGGCTGTTGACTCTCTTTTCCTGATTTTCTTGCATCATTCTCATTTCTCTTCCCATTTTTTCCTCTACTTCTCTTACTTGATTTTCAAAATCCTTCTTGAGCTCCTCCATGGCCTAAAACCAATTACTATTTTTCTTAGAAGCTTTTGATGCAGGAGTTTTGACTTTGTTGTCTTCTTCTGATTCCATGTTTTGATCCTTTTTGTCCCCCCAAAAGTTTCTATTTTCTGATTGTGCTTTCTTTGCTTGCTCATCTAGCAAGGAAATTACTTGATTTTTGAGCTCTTTGCCACAGTAGAACTCTGTTTCCAAATTGGAGAAAGCTGTGTCCCAAATTGCTGTGGTTTTCATTAATGCTATCAGAGGTCTGAGGAGGATGCCCTCTCTGCAGCCACCACAAGCTCTGGCACACTGGCATTTTCTCACCACAGGATCACTGCCCAAGACTGTGACCCATATCCAAGCAGGTGAAAGAAGACTGATTACCCTCTGAATGGTCACTTGGTCCCCCTACAATCTTCATGTGATTAGCTCCAGAGCCAGCCATGTGGCATGTAGCTGCCACCACCTCTTACCCCAGGAGTAGGTGCTGAGCTTTTACTTTCTTTTTGGAGTTTATGGTTGGAGAAGTCTGGAAACCAGAACAGCTGTAGGTGATTCACTCTCCTAAAGTCTGCTCTGGCCAGTATTGTAGCACTGGTTTGGGCCATCCTGGATGGCTCATGTGGCATTGCTTAACCACCAGCCTAATGTGATAAACTCTTCCTGTCAGCCTGCCAGTGTTCCTTCAGGGGGAGCTTTGTTTCTCTCTGTCACTTTGTGGGATTTGTAGCTCTAAAATTTGTTTGGAGTCATATTTTACAGTTATTGGAGGTGGTGTGGGAATTCATGCAAGTTCCTCCTTTTACTCTGCCACATTGGCCCCATCCCCCTCAGAATAGTATTTTTGATTGCATGGAATGAAGTATAAAGAAGTACAAAACACATCAATTATATTGAAATAAAATCATCAAAATATGCTTTAAAAATCAAGTTCCCATACCCTAGAATAATCAAATTTACATCAGTTATTGCCTCCCATAGAAAAGGAAATTAAGTTTTGGGAAGTCCTAAGAGTCTATTAAGTTATTAAATCTTAAAAATTAATTAATACTTTCAGGGCACACTATATTTTTGGATTAAGCTGGGTTCAACTGAAAAAGTGAAATAATGAACAAAGAGGTCCTATTTTTTTTATTAGTGATGTTATTTTTTTTTCATTTTCAACATTCACTTCCATAAATTTTAAATTTTCTACCCTTCCTTCCGCTACCCCTCCCCAAGAAGGCATACAATGCCATATAAGCTCTAAGTTTACATTCCTATTAAATATATTTTCACATTAGTCATGTAGTATAAAAGAATTAGAATCAATAGGAGTAACCAGTGAGAAAGAAAATGATAAAACAAAACAAAACAAAAAAACAACAAAGTCTGCTTTGATCTGGTTTCAGATACCATATTCATTTTTTTTTTTCTGAATGTGGATGGCCTTTTGTATCATGAGTCTTTTGGAATTGTTTTAGATCTTTTCATTGCAGGGAAGAGGTAAGTTTATCCTAGTCAGTCATCACATACTGTGTCTGCTATTGTGTACAATACACTCCTGGTTCTGCTCACTTCAGTCAGCATCATTTCATTTATGTCTTTTCAGGTTCTTCTGTAGTCCTTCTGCTCATCATTTCTTATATCACAATAGTATTCCATTGCATTCAT
This sequence comes from Petaurus breviceps papuanus, assembly GCF_028583685.1. Classification (NCBI taxonomy): domain Eukaryota; kingdom Metazoa; phylum Chordata; class Mammalia; order Diprotodontia; family Petauridae; genus Petaurus; species Petaurus breviceps. The sequence continues at coordinate 11,277,479 of NW_027185712.1, read as the reverse complement.
ATACCACAATTTGTTCAGTCATTTCCCAATTGATGGACATCACCTCTATTTACTTTTCTTGCCCACCACAAAAAGAGCTGCTATAGATATTTTTGTACATGTAGGTCTTTTCCCCATTTGTATGATCTCTTTGGGATATATCCCTAGAAGTGGTGTTGCTGGATCAAAGGGTAGTACATTTCTATAGTCTTTTGAGCATAGTTCCAAATTGTTCTCCAGAATGTTTGTATCAGCTTACAATTTCACCAACAATGAATTAGTGTTCCAATTTTCCCACAATTTCTCCAACCTTTATCATTTTTTTGTATTGTCACATTTGCCAATCTGATAGGTATGATGTGGTACCTCATAGTTATTTTGATTTGTATCTTTGCAACTGACAGTGAATTAGAGTATTTTTTCATATGAATATAGATAAATCTAGTTTCTTCAAGAGGCCCTATTCTTTTTTTAAAATTTATTTACTTTTAGTTTACAACATTCAATTCCACAACTTTTTGAGTTTTAAATTCCCCCCCATCTCCTCCTCCCAATTGCAGCATGCAATCCAATATAAGTTCTACATTACATTAAACATGTTGTAAAGAAAATTATAACCAATGAAATGAACAATGAAGAAGGAAAAACGAAACGAGAGAGGGAGAAAATAATTTACTTCAATGTGCATTCAGACTCTGTAATTCTTTCTTTGAATATGGAGAGCACTTTCCATCATGAGTTCTTTGGAATTTTCTTATAACCTTGTATTGCTGAGAAGAGCCAAGTCTATCAAAGTTGGTCAACACAGATACAATGTGTCTTTAACTGCGTACAATGTTCTCCTGGTTCTGCTCCTTTCACTCAGCATCACTTTATATGAGACTCTCCAGGTTATTATGAGGTGTGTCTACTCCTCATTTCTTTTTGTTTTGTTTTTAAATTAAATTTTATTCTTATTTTTATTTTATGTCATTCATTTCCAAAAGATTTTTAATTACAAATTTTTTCCACATCTTTCCACTACCAACCACCCCAAAACATCAGTCCCACTGTATCTCCTCCAATCTGCTCTTTCCTATTTCCTCCTGCATTCCCCCTCTGACTTTCCAGTAGGCCAAATGGATATCTACACCCCAGCCCCTATATATCTTATTTCCCAGTTGCATGTAATATATACATGTATATGTATATGTAAAATATTTGGCATTTAAACTTTGAATTCCAGATTCTTTCCCTTCCTCCCTTAAAACCCACACTTACTGGGAAGATAGGCAATTCAATATAAGTTGTACATGTGTAGCTACAGGAAACATTTCCATAGTGAATATATTGTGAAAGAATGAATATATTTTCCTCCATCCTATCCCATGCCCCACTTGTTCTATTCTCTATTTTGATCCTGTTCCTTTTCAAAATGGGTGCTTCTAACTTCCCTCTCCCACCAACATGATATCCCCACCATCATCCCCACTCTCATCCACATTTCCATAGTCACCTTTAGGGTAATATACCCTATTTAGTGTGTATGTAATTCCCTCCCTAAGCCAAATTTAATGAGAGTAAGGTTGACCCATACACCCTCCTATATATATATATACACACACACATACATACATATACATATATACATAATACATACATATGTATACATTCATATGCCCTTCAACTCTTCTCATACTGAGAAAAGTTTTGTAGGCTACAATTATCTTTTTTCCATGTAGGAATGTAAATAGTTCAACTTTGATAAGTTCCTTATGATATCTTTTCCCTGTTTACCTTCTCATGCTTCTCTTGCTTGTTGTATCTGAATGTCTAATTTTCTATTCAACTCTGGTATTTACATCAAGAAACCTTGAAAGCCCTCTATTTCATATAATGATACATTTTCCCCTGAAACATAATACTCAGTTTTGCTGGGTAGGTGATTCTTGGTATTAATCCCAGCTCCTTTGACCTCCAGATTATCATATTCCAAGCCCTTTCATCTCTCAAGGTAGAAGCTAACAGATCCTGGCTTATCCTGATTGTGTCCCCACAATAGACAATTTTTTTCTTCTTGCCTGCTTGTAATATTTTCTCCTTGATCTGGGAACTACATAACAGGGCTATAATATTCCTAGGAGTTTTCTTTTTGGAACCTTTTTCAAGAGGTGATTGGAGGATTCTTTCAACCCCTATTTTGCCCTCTTGTTCTAAAACATTAAGGCAATTTTCATTGAGAATATCTTGAAGGATGATTTCTAGGTTCTTTTTTTGATCATGGCTTTCAGGTAGGTGTGGCAGCAAGAACCCCAAGCGTCCTCAGGGTGGCTGCCCATACAGGTTCTTGGATCTGCTTTGATAAAGGAAAGCAACTCAAAATGGGTTAACAAGCTTACTTTAATCAGTCAAACATGTATCGTTTACCTAGTTCAGGGGAAAAAGATCAGCACCCCGAACTTCAGAATACACAGACAGAATTATCAAGACAGAAACAGATCAAGTAGACAGATTTCCAAACTGTCCAACCATTACATCCATACCCAGTCAACATCTGGGTTTTTGAAGAAATTGTCAAGGTAACTTGCCCTGATGTTTTAGAAGCAGAGGGCAAAATAGAGGCTGAAAGAATCCATCAATAACCTCCTAAAAAAGACAACCAAAAAATAAATCTCCTAGGAATATTATAGCCAGTTTTTGGAATTCCCAGATCAAGGAGAAAATATTACAAGCAGACAGGAAGATATAATTTTAATTTTGTGGAAACATAATCACGATAACCCAGGGTCTGGCAGCTTCTACACTGAGGGATGTAAGGGCTTGGAATATGATAATCTGGATGTAAAGGAGCTGGGATTAAAACAAAGAATGACCTACCCAGCAAAACTGAGTGTCATGTTTCAGGGGAATATATGGTCATTCAGTGGAATAGAGGATTTTCAAGCATTCTTGATGAAAAAAACCAGAGTTCAATAAAATTTTGACATTCAGATACAAGAAGCAAGAAAAGTATGAGAAGGTAAACAGGGAAAAGAAATCATAAGGAACTAATCAAAGTTGAACTATTTACATCCCTACATGGCCAAACAAGTTTTGGTATGTGAATTTGATGGAACACAGTAATAGCAACATTGTGGGAAGACTTTCTTTTATAGACTTGACTCTTCTTAGAAACACAAGGATTCAAGACAACTACCAAAGTCACATGATGAAAAGTGTTACCCACATACAAGAAAAGAAATATGGAGTCTGAATGCTGATGAAAGCATAGTATTTGCTATTTGCTTTCTCTCTCTCTCTTTCATTCATTTTTTTCTTTCTTGTGATTCCTCCCATTGAATCTAATTCTTCTTTACAACATGATTAATGTGAAAATATGTTTAATATGAATGTATATGTAAAACCTGCATCACATTGTGTTCCCTCTTGGGGTAAGGGAAGGAATCAGGAGGAGAAATTTTGGAACTAAAAATCTCATAGAAGTGAACATTGAAAAATAAAAAATAAATATTTTTTTTTTTTAAGAAAAGAAAATTTGGGGGTGGGCTCCTTTCCAATGATTTCCAGTACATGTAAAAAATATCACTCTAAACAAACTTTAGAACTACAGAACTCACAAAGAGACAAAGAGAAACAAAGCTCCAGCTGAAAGAAGCCCAGCAGGCCTACAGGAAGAATTTATCACACCAGGTTGGGAGCTGAGTGCAGCGCCACATGAGCTGACTGGTTCCCAGCCCCAGGGTGACCCTGACCAGAGGCAGAGCCTGGAGCAGACTTCAAGAGAGAATCACCAGTAGCTGTGGCAGTTTCCAGAATTATCAACCCATAAATGCCAAAAAGAAAGTAAATGGTCAGTGTGGAACTCTGTGGGAACAGGGAAATAGCTTGTTCCAGCCCCGTGACTTGGGGTAAGAACCAGCCAGAGACATGATGGCTTATGTAGGTGCCATTGACTGCCTGTCTCAGGAGCTCCTGGCTTGCAGATTGCAGGGGGACCAAGAGACCATTCATAGGATAATTGCTCTTGCTTTAACCTGCTTGGATCTGGGTCACAGTCTTGAGTGTTGCTCCTAGGTTGTGTGACCAGTGAGACAGAGCTTGGGGTGTCTGTAGAGAGGCACCCAACTAAGACCTCCAGCAACTGCAAAAACCCTAGTGATTTGGGACGAAGCTCTCTGATTCTGTAAGCAGAGTTCTACTGTGGTAAAGTGCTCAAAAGTCAAATAATTGACTGGCAATATGAGCAAGCCAAGGAAATGTAATTAAACTATAGATTCCTTTTTGGGGGACAAAAAGAATCAAGCCATGGAGCAGGAGGAAGACAGCAAAGTCAGAACTCCTGCATCAAAACATACAAAAACAATATGAACTGTTTACAGGCCATGGAGGAGCTCAAGAAGGATTTTGAAAATCAAGTAAGAATAGTGGAGGAAAATTTGGGAAGAGAAATGAGAATGATGCAACAAAATCATAAAATAAACTGAAGAAAATGACACCTGGAAGGCAGGCCCATAAGGCACAGCTGGCAGACACAGAGGCAAGCCTGGAAGTTGTGGCTGGCAAAGGCTGGCCCGGAAGGGGCCTGATCAACTCGGAGGGCAAGTCATCCCACCAAACACAAGGGCCACTACCAGGACGATCACCAAAGGGCTGGGACTGGAAAGAGCAAGGTAAGAAGCAAAAACAGGGGCCCCAGTCCTGGAAAGCAAATACTCCTGGGGCTACCACTTCATAGCCCAGAAGTTTAAAAAGAAAGAAAAAAGCCCCTATCAAGACCTTCAAAGACTGGGATGACAGAGTGAACCTCACCTGCTCCAAATCCCCCCTCTGACCCTTAAAACATAGTAACTCTTGCCCCAGGGCAAAACCCTCTACAGTAAAGGCTTGGGATACCTAGAGTAAGGGCATGGCAAGGGCCCTGCCTCAAAATTGGTAGAAAGCAGACTACAAAAATACTGGAGTCCTACTATCCTCAGAGGGAGACAATGTAGACTCCACAACCACAGCTGAAACATCAACAGGGAATGGGTCCCAAGCACAGAAGGCTCTCCTAGATGAGATCAAAAGGAACTTTGAAAACCGCATGAGAGAGATAGAAGACAAAATGAATAATTCTCTCAAAACCAAAATAGCAGCATTAGAAAAACATTATAATAAAGAAAACATCTCTCTAAATAGAAAAGTGTATGATATGGAAAAGGAGCTCCAAAAATTAACCAAGAAAAACGATTTGCTAAAAACTAGAATCAACCAAATTGAAACAAATAACTCTATGAGGAACCAAGAATTAGTCAAACAAAATAACAAGAATGAACAATTAGAAAAAGAGGTAAAATACCTCAAAGAAAAAAATAACTGACCTGGAAAACAGATCCAGGAGAGATAATCTGAGAATCATAGGCCTACCAGAAAATCATGATGAAAAAATGAGCCTGGACAACATTCTCGAAGAGCTCATTAAGGAAAACTGCCCTGAGATACTAGAACTTAAGGGTAAAATAGAAATTGAGAGAATCCACCGGACACCTGCTGAAAGAGATCCCAAACTGAAAAGTCCTGGAAATGTTGTGGCCAAATTCCAGAACTACCAGATAAAATAGAAAATACTTCAAGCAGCCAGAAAGAAACAATTCAAAGATCTAGGGTCCACAGTGAGGATCTCACAGGATTTGGCAACCTCTACACTGAAAGATAGGAGGCAGTGGAATACAATTTTCTGGAAGGCAAAAGAGCTCAGGTTACAACCAAGGATCATATACCCACGAGACTGAGCATATTCTTCCAGGCAAAGAGATGGTCATTCAACAATATAACAGAGTTAAAGACCTTCTTGATAAAAAAAGCCAGAACTCAATGGAAAATTCAACCTCCAATTATGAGATACAACATTGACATAGAAAGGTAAAACAAGGAAAACACACACACACACACACACACACACACACCCTGCTATTTGATAGAGCAAACTGGTTATAGACAAGTAGGGGGTATGAGTATAAAATACACAAAATGATGATTTAAAAAATGTTATTAAGGGCTACAAAGGGACTGCAATGGAAGAAAGAGAAAGAATGAAGTGGAAAAGGGTAAATGATGCCACACAAAGAGGCATAAAAACTGCATAGCAGAGGAAAAGAAGGGAGGGAGATGGGAATCATATGAGCTTTTCCCTCATTGGTTCTGGTGCAAGGAGGGAATAACAACCAGTTAAGCAGAGGACTCTATGGAGAAGAAATGCAAAAAGTATCATTTTAGAGGGAAAGAGGAGAGGGAGAGGAGCTTCGCATGAGATTTGTTCCTGTCACACTTGGTGCGAAAAAGAAATAACATACTTCATTAAGTATAAAAATATCCTACAGGCAGTAGGAGAGGGAAAGGGATATGAAAAGGGGGGGGGTTATTAGTAGGGAGGGAAGAAGTAAGGGCAAAGTTTAAGAAAAGGGAGGGGGGCTGATAAGGGAATACTGAGGGAGGCAGTGGTCAAAAGGAAAACTATTAAGGGGGGGAGGGAGAAGGGGGGAAAATATGAGCATTAACAGGGGAGGGAATAGGATGGAGGGAAAGAAACAGATAAGAATCATAACTGTAAATGTGAATGGAATGAACTCTCCCATAAAATGGAGATGGATAGCAGAATGAATTATAAATCATAATCCTATAATATGCTGTTTACAAGAAACACATCTGAAACTGTGGGATACACAAAGGTAAAGGTAAAAGACTGGAGTAAAATATAACATGCCTCAGCCAAAGTGAAAAAAGCAGGGGTAGCAATCCTTATCTCAGATAAAGCAAAAGCAAAAATTGACCTAATTAAAAAAGATGATGAAGGAAACTATATCCTGTTAAAAGGCACTATCGAGAATGAAGCAATATCATTACTTAACATATATGCACCAAGTGGTATATCATCCAGATTCCTAGAGGAGAAGTGAAAGGAATTAGAGGAAGAAATAGACAGCAAACGATACTAATGGGAGACCTTAATCTCCCCCTCTATGAACTTGATAAATCTAAACTCAAAATAAATAAGAAAGAAGTTAAGGAAGTGAACAGGATTTTAGTAGGTATGATAGATCTCTGGAGAAAACAATGGGGATAAAAAGGAATTTACTTTCTTCTCAGTGGTTCATGGCACATACTCAAAAATTGACCATGTTCTAGGGCATAAAAACCTCACAATTCTATGCAGTAGGGCAGAAATATTAAATGCATCCTTTTCAGATCATGATGCAGTAAAAATTATATGCAATAAAGAGCCACAGAAAGATAGACTAAAAACTAGTTGAAAATTAAACAATTTAATCCTAAAGAATGAGTGCATCAAGCAAGAAATTATAGAAACAATCAGTAATTTCATTCAAGAGAATGAGAATAATGAGACAACATAACAAAATTTGTGGGATGGGTTAAAGGCAGTTCTTAGGGGAATTTTATATCCCTGAGTGCATACATCATTAAATTAGAGAAAAGGGAGGTCAACGAATTGGGCATGTGTGATAGTAATGGCAATTAAAGATTCCCCTGTATTGGCTTGGTTTTCAAATTGATTGTGTTAAAACCCAGAGCTTGTTAATCCCACCTGTGGGATGGACTTGTTGATGTGAAGGGAGAGTCCTGAACTGGGAGGAGCTGGTGATGTAGATTTGGAGAGACACAAGAGAGAGGCAGAGGAACTTTTTGGAAGCAGCACCTCGTGGAGGCAGAGAGAGACTGAGAGAATTGCTGGGGGTCACTTTGAATTGCCCTGGACTTTTGAGACCTGCCCCCGGAGCTGCCAAGGACTGAGGAGACATGGCTGTTTTGCTGGTACTTTGTCTGTCTGTTTTGATGTTGTTTTGCCAGATTTGTCCACTGGTGAAAGACAGTCCTTTTGTTGAAGAAGTCCTGGAACCTGGCTGTTGGCTAAGAACTCCTGAGACTGTCCTGCAGACAGAGAGTGAATACTGTCTACTGGGAAGAACAGTGCTGTTGTTGCAGGGGTCTGGGAACCTTTCTGTTGTTTCAGAGCTCCTGAGACTGTACTGCAGACAGAGAGCGAATACTGTCCACTGGTGAAGGACAGTGCTGTTGTTGCAGGGGTCTGGAGACTGTCCTGAAGACAGAGTGAATACTGTCCACTGGTGAAGGACAGTGCTGTTGTTACAGGGGTCTGGGAACCTTTCTGTTGGTTCAGAAGCCCTGAAGAAGGATTTTCTTGTATGTTTACAGAAATCCTGGGAGAGGGTTTTGCTAATGTTTTCAGGGGTTCTAGGATTGTTCTACAGACAGGGGATGAATTAATGAAGGGACTGGCAATGTATCTTGTGGCCTTGCTAAGCCTTGTCTCCTAAGATTGCTGAGAACTTGCCTCATGTCAAGATGAAGAAAAGACCTCCATTTGGGTATTAAGTGCTGTGCTTAAACTTGATGTAACTCTGGGGTAGATTCAGTTGTGATCCAGGGATGGGGAACTTTTGACCTTTTTGTGTTCTATGGTTGAACAAATAAATGTACTTTACTTATGTTTGGAAACTAATCTCCATTTGAGATGAGGGGCTTTGTGGTGGACTAAATGAAGGTACAGCCTAGGGGTAGAGTAGTATTTAGAGCAGAGACTTTGTAATTGATTGAATGAATGGAAGGTCCTGGGGTGGGGTAGTACTTGGAGATTATTTAATCACACTTAGTAAATGCTGCATTTTGAATGATGTCATGTTTTTATCTTCTCTGTTCTTGGTTGGTCACTGAATAAAATGGAGAGCACCTATGATGGTATTTTGAACCTTGGGAAGTTGCCTTTGCTTTGCCTTACATTACAGCATGCAATTGAAAAACCTAGAAAAATAATAAATTCAAAACCGCCAATTAAATACTAAATTATAAATATTCAAAACCAAATGAGAGATTAATAAAACTGAAATTAAGAAAACTATTGAATTAAGAAATAAAAGTAATACCTGGTTTTATGAAAAAAAAATCAACAAAATTGATAGACCCTTAGTCAATATGATAAAAAAGCGAAAGAAGAAAACCAAATTATGAGTATCAAAAATGAAAAGGGTGAATCTACCTCCAATGAAGAGGAAATCAAAAAAATAATCAGGATTTTTTTCCAAATTGTATGCACATAAATTTGACAATCATAGGGAAATGTATGAATATTTAGAAAAATACCAGTTGCCCAGATTAACTGAAGAGGAAGTAAATTACTTAAATAACCCCATCTCAGAAAAAGAAATTGAACAAGCATCAGTCAACTCCCTAGGAAAAAAATCTCCAGGGCCAAATGGATTTACTAGTGAATTTTATCAAACATTTAAAGAACAATTGATTCCAATACTCTATAAACTATTTGGGAAAATAAGTAAAAAGGAGTCCTACCAAATTCTTTTTATGACACAAATATGGTACTCATACCTAAATCAAGAAGAGATAAAACAGAGAAAGAAAATTATAGACCAATCTCCCTCATGAATATAGATGCAAAAATTCTAAATAAAATAATAGCAAAAAGACTACAGCAATTTATGTCAAGAATAATACACTTTGAACAGGTTGGATTTATTCCAGGAATGCAAGGATTGTTTAATATTAAGAAAACCATCACTATAATTGATCATATCTATAATAAAACTAGCAGAAACCACATGATCATCTCAACATATGCAGAAAAGGCTTTTGACAAAATACAACATCTATTCCTATTAAAAACATTAGAAAGTATAGGAATAAATGGAGCCTTCCTTAAAATAATAAGTAGCATCCATTTAAAGCCATCAGCAAGTATTATATGTAATGGGGAGAACCTAGAAGCATTTCCCATAAGATCAGGGATGAAAAAAGGGTGTCCACTATCACCCCTCTTATTCAATTTGGTACTAGAAATGTTAGCAGTAGCAATTAGAGAAGAAAAAGAAATCAAAGGAATCAAATTAGGCAAAGAGGAGACCAAGCTATCACTCTTTGCAAATGATACGATGAAATACTTAGAAAATCCTAGAGAATCAAGTAAAAAAATACTTGAGATGATAAATAAATTTGACCAAGTTGCAGGATATAAAATGAACCCACATAAATTCTCGGCTTTCCTGTATATTTCCAATGAAATTCAACAGCAAGAGATTGAAAGAGAAATACCATTTAATGTTACTGTAGACATTACAAAATACTTGGGAATCTTCCTGCCAAAACAAACCCAGGACCTATATGACCACAACTACAAAACACTTTACACACAAATAAAGTCAAATCTAACTAATTGGAAAAATATCAGTTGCTCATGGCTGGGTCGAGCTAATATAATAAAAATGACAATTTTACCTAAATTAAATTATATATTTAGTGCCATACCAATTAATTTGCCAAAAAACTACTTTATAGAGCTAGAAAAAAATAGTAACAAAATACATTTGTAAGAATAAACGGTCCACAATATCAAGGGAATTAATGAAAAGTAATGCTATTGAAGGTGGACTATCTATACCAGATTTCAATCTGTATTATAAAGCAGCAGTCATCAAAACTACTTGGTACTGGCTGAGGAATAGAGGAGTGGATCAATGAAATAGATTAGGTACACGAGATTCAGAAGTCAATGTGTATAGTAATCTATTGTTTGATAAGCCCCAAGACCCTGGTTTTTGGGATAAGAACTCACTATTTGACAAAAACTGCTGGGAAAACAGCAGTGTAGTATGGGAGAAACTGGGCATAGACCATTGTCTAACACCATATACCAAAATCGTCTAAATGGGTGCATAATGTAACTATAAAGGTTGGTACTGTTAGCAGTCTCGGGAAAAAAAAAAAAAAGAATAGTTTACCTGTCAGGCTTGCAGAGAGGGAAAGACTTTATGACTAAACAAGAATTGGAGAACATTATAAAATGTAAAATGGATAATTTTGACTACATGAAACTGAAAAGCTTCTGTACAAACAAAGCCAATGTAACCAAGTTTAAGAGGGAGGTGGGAAATTGGGAAAGAATCTTTACAATTTATGTCTCTGACAAAAGACTCATTTCTAAAATATACAGAGAATTGTGTCAAATTTATAAGAAGACAAGTCATTCCCCAATTGATGAATGGTAAAAGGATATGAACAGGCAATTTTCAGAGAAAGAAATTAAAGATATCTATAAACACATGAAGAAATGCTCTAAATCACTACTGATTAGAGAAATGCAAATCAAAAAAACTCTGAGGTACCACATATCACCAGTCAGATTGGCTAAGATGACAAAACAGAAAACTGACCAATGCTGGAGAGGATGTGGGCAAGTTGGAACACTAATGCAGTGCTGGTGGAGTTGTGAACTGATCCAGCCTTTCTGGAGAGCAATCTAGAATTATGCCCAAAGGGCTATAAATAATTTCATATCCTTTGACCCAGCAATACCACTCCTAGGTTTATATCCCAAAGACATCATAGAAGTGGGAGGAAGACCCATATATACAAAAATGTTTATAGCAGCTCTTTTTGTGGTGGCAAAGAATTGGAAGTTTAGGGTGTGCCCATCGATTGGGGAATGGCTGAACAAGTTGTGGTATATTCATGTTATGGAATATTATTGTGCTATAAGAAATGAGGAGCAGACGGTCTTCATATTTACTTGGAGAGGCTTACCCAAACTGATGTTGAGTGAGAAGAGTAGAACCAGGAGAAATGTGTACACAATTACAGACACAATGTATGTGTGAAGACCAACTTTGATAGACTGGACTCTTCTCAGCAATTCAGTGATATAAGTCAATCCCAAAAGACTCATGAGGGAGAGAAATGTGTGCATCCAGAGAAAGAACTAGAAATAATTGAGTTTATATCCAGGTGGAAGCAAAATACCTGATCTTTTTCCTTCTCTTGTTTGGTTTTATGTCTTCTTTACCATTTTTCATTCCATCTGATAAAATCCATCTTTATAACCTGACTAATGTTTAATGTGAAAGTATTTACAGATCCTATACTTTACTATATGCCTCCATGGGGGGGATGGGGAAGGAGGGGGACAAAATGTGTAACTCAAGGAATTGTGGAATTGAATCCTGTAAACTAAAAGGAAATAAACAAATTAATTTTAAAAAGAAAATAAAAAAAAGAAAATGACACCTGAAAAAATTGACTAAGACAAATGGCAAAAGATGTTCAAAAAAACAATGAGGAGAAGAATGCCTTAGAAAGCCAAATGTACCAGATGGAAAAGCAATTTCAAAAATTCTTGACCTGGGAACTCTGGAATTTGGCTACGATATTCCTAGGAGTTTCCTTTTGGGGATCTTTTTAAAGAGGCAATTGGTGAATTCTTTCAATTTCTATTTTGCCCTCTGGTTCTAGAATATAAGGGTAATTTTCCTTGTAAAGTTTTGAAGGATGATTTCTAGGTTCTTTTTTTGATGATGGCTTTCAGGTAGTTCAATAATTTTTAAATGATCTCTCCTGGAACTATTTTCCAGGTCAGTGGTTTTTCCAGTGAGATATTTCACATTGCCTTCTTTTTTTGTTGTTTTTCATTTGTTTGGATCTGTTTTATAATATCTTGATTTTTCAAAAAGTCATTAGCTTCCAGTTGCTCCAATCAAATTTTGAAGGAGTTATGAAGTTCCATTTCCATCTGGCCAATTTTCCATTTTAATGCCTTCTTCTCCTTAGTGGCTTTTTGAGCCTCTTTAGCCATTTGAGTTAGTCTATTTCTTTTTATTTGTTTACAATTCTGTGCTTTTTATTTTTATTTCTATTTTATACATTTAAACACATGGATTTGAGAAAGGGTTCATAAACTTCATCAGACTGTCCAAAGGGTCTATGACTCAAATAACGTTAAGAACTTTTTTTTTCCATTTTTCAAATGCTTTATTAACTTCTGATTTACATCATTCATTTCCACCAGATTTTGAGTTACAAATTTTCTCCCCAATTTTTCCTCTACCCACCACCCCAAAATAGCAGTCCCACAGGATATCCCCTCCTCTCATCTGCTCTCTCCCATATTTTCTCCCATACCATTTTTGACTTTTCCAGTGGGGCATAGTGAATCTCTATGCCACAATGCCTGTATATCTTATTTCCCAATTACATGTAAAATAGTATTAATAATAGTGTATATATATATATATATTATATATATATATATATGTGTGTGTGTGTGTGTGTGTGTGTGTGTAGATATAGATATACACACACGTACATTTAAACATTTGACTTTAAAACTTTGAATTCCAGATTCATTTCCTTCCTCCCTTGTCACCCACCCTTACTGGGAAGATAAGCAGTTCTGTATAGGTTGTATGTGTGTAGCCAATGCAAAACAATAACATAGTAGATATTTTGTAAAAGACTGACTATATTTCCCTCCCTCCTATCCCCACACCCACTTGTTCTATTCTCTACTTTGATCCCATCCCCTTTCAATAGTGGTTGCTTCCAACTCCCCTCTCCCCCAGCCTGCCTTCCCTTCCATCATCCCCCCTCTCATCCCCTTCTGCCCTATTGTCCTGTAGAGTGAGATACCATATTGAGTGTGTATTTCATTCCCTCCCCAAGCCAAATTCAGTGAGAGTAAGGTTGATCCATTCCCTTTTGCCTTTCTATTCTTGCCCTCCATTGTAAACTTTTTCCCTTGCCTATTCTATATGAGATAGTTTACCCCATTCTGTATCTCCCCATCTCCTCTCATTATATTCCTCTCTCACTGCTTAATTTCATCTTTTAAGTATCATCCCTTCCTATTAATTGGTCCTGTGCCCTCTATCTATATATACCTGCACACATACATACACACATTCTCATATGTATTCATATGTCTATATAATGTCATATGTGTGTGTGCGTGTTTCTATTTCCTTCAAATATTTTCATACTGAGAAAAGTTTCATTAGTTACAACTATTGTTTTCCATGTAGGAATGTTAATAGTTCAACTTTGATAAATTCCTTATGATTTCTTTTCCCTGTTTACCTTCTTATGCTTTCTCTTGCTTCTTGTATCTGAATGTCAAATTTTTTATTCAACTCTGGTTTTCTCATCAAGAATGCTTGAAAGTCCTCTATTCCATTGAATGACCATATTTTCCCCTGAAACATGATACTCAGTTTTGCTGAGTAGGTGATTCTTGGTTTTAATCCCAGCTTCGTTGCCGTCTGGAATATCATATTCCAAGTCCTTAGATTCCTCAGTGTAGAAGCTGCCAGATCCTCTGTTATCCTGATTGTGTTTCCACAATTTTCAAATTATTTCTTCCTAGTGGCTTGTAATATTCTCTCCTTAATCTGGGAATTCTGGAAGCTGGCTATAATACTCTTAGGAGTTTTCTTTTGGGGATCTTTTTCAGGTAGTTACCTCTGGAATCTTTCATCCTCTATTTTGCCCTCTGGTTCTAAAACATCAGAGAAGTTTTCTTTGAGAACTTACTGGAGGATGATTTCCAGGTTCTTAGTTGGTCATGGCTTTCAGGTAGTCCAATAATTTTTAAATTATTTCTCCTGGATCTATTTTCCAGGTCAGTGGTTTATCCCAGGAGATTTCACATTGCCTTCTATTCTTTCATTTGTTTGGATCTGTTTCACAGCATCTTGATTTCTCATAAAGTCATTAGTTTCCATTGGCTCCAGTCTAATTCTGAAGCAATGATTCTCCTCATTGACCTTTTGAGATACTTTTTCCATCTGGCAAATTTGACTTTTTTAAGGCATTCTTCTCCTCATTGCCTTTTTGAGCCTCTTTTGCCATTAGAGTTAGTCTATTTTTTAAGGTGTGATTTTCCTCAGTCAGGCTGTTGACTTTCATTTCATAATTCTCTTGCATTGTTCTCATTTCTCTTCCCAATTTTTCCTCCACTTCTCTTACCTGCTTCTTGAGGTCCTCTATGGCCTGTAACCAGCTTGTATTTTCCTTTGAAGCTTGTGGTGCAGGAGTTCTGACTTCACTGTCTTCCTCCTGTTCCATGCTTTGCTCCTTTTTGTCCCAAAAATAGGAGTGTAATGTTGGAATCTTCCTTTTGCTTCATTTCCTTTGACTGGTCTTGTTGTCCCTCAGTCACTTGTCCCTTGGGCTTTTTGCCACAGTAAGACTCTGCCACTGGACAGGGGACCTTTATTCCCAAACATTGGGTTTTTCTCAGCTGCCAGAGGTATTAGATGGGTGCCCTCTCTGAGGCCTCTTCACGTTCTGGCAAGCTGGACACACTCCACAGGACCTGCACCCTAGACTGCAATCCAGATCCAAGCAGGTTAAAGCAAGAGCGATTAACTCTCAGACTGGTTGCTTTGTCTCCCTACACTCTACAGGCCAGGAGCTGAAGCTTCCACTTGGTGCTGGCTGGCTGTGCTAGGCATTTCAGTGGCCTCTTGCCCTGGGGGCAAAAGCTGAAGCACTCCTACCTATTGGGTCTCTAAATCCAGACTGCACTGAGCTCTCACTTTGTCCTTCGCTTCTATGTATTGATAATTCTGGAAACTGCCACAGCTCCTGCTGATCTGGGGTCCCTCAGGCCAGTGGCTGGTCACACCCTCCCTGGGGTTAAAACCTCCAGCCCACTTTAGCCTGGGCTTTGCTCCCAGAGCACTGTGATGGCCGATTCCTGTTGGCCTGCTTGGTTGTCCTCAGTGGGAGGTTAGCTTCTCTGTGTCATTTTGTGTGTACTGCAACAACAAAATTTGTTCAGAGTCCCCTTTTTACATTGACTGGGGAACATGGAAACCTTAGCTTAGGAGGTCCTACTTCTACTCCACCATCTTGACTCTGCCCAGCATTAGTCTATTTTTTTAAGGTGTTATTTTCCTCAGTGTGTTTTTGGGTCTCCTTAGGAGGCCATTGAGTCACTTTTCATGATTTTCTTACATCATTTTCATTTCTCTTCCCAATATTTACTGTACTTCTCTTACTTGATTTTAAAAATCCTTCTTGTGCTCTTTCATGGCCTGTAACCAGTTCATATTTTTCTTGGAGGCTTTTGATGCAGGAGTTCTGACTTCTCTGTCTTCCTCCCACTCCATGCCTTGATCTTTTTTTCCCCCAAAATGGATTTATGGTCTGTTTGTGCTTCCATTGTTTGCTTATATTGCCAGCCAATTACTTAACTTTTGAGCTCTTTGCCATGGTAGAACTTTGCATCCAGAATAGAGAGAGCTATGTCCTAAATTGCTGGGGTTTTAAAAGTTGCTGGATCTATTAGTTGGGCACCTTCTCTACAGCTCCCACAAGCTTTGGTTCACTGGTCACACACCCCAGAACCACTGCTCAAGACTATGTGCCAGATCTAAGCAGGTTAAAGCAAGAGCAATTAACCTCAGAATGATTGCTTGGTTCCCCTACTATCTGCAGGCCAGGAGCTCTGGAAGTAGGCACAGGGCAGCAGCTGCACAGCCATTGTATCTTGGGCTGCTTTTCACCCTGGGGCATGGGCTGGACCATGCTTTTCAGTACCCCCCTCTTCCAAAAGTGTTCAGCACTGATCTTTTACTTTGTCTTTGGCATTCATGGTTTGAGAAGTGTGCAAACTGTCACAGCTACTGATGATTCAGTCTCCTGAAGTCTGCTCAGGTGGCCTCTAATTGGGGCTGCCCTGGGGCTAGAAACAGGTGGCTTGGCCTAACTGTGCTCTTGGTGCAATAGACCCTTCCTGCCAGCCTGATGGGCCTCCTCTATCAGGAGATTTGTTTCTCTCTGTCACTTTGTGGGTTCTGTAGCTCTAGAGTTTATTTAGATTTAATTTTTACATGTCTTGAAAGTGATGGAATGCCAGCCCATGCCAAGTTTGCACTTCTACTCTGCCATCTTTCTTGAGTGGTATTTCACCAGATACTATTTCTTTATGATGAGAAAGTGACCCTGGTTTCTTGAATACAATGTCAGTGGCCTTCAAATTCTAGTAGATCATAATGTCCTGGAAAGCCTTCAAGGATGGGTCTGGTGATTATACTTGTGTGTCTGTCATCCAAGAACCACCATAGTCTGGTTTTTATCTGCTCCTTATCAGTGTGACCTTGGGTGCGAATTCAATAACAAATCCAAAATATTCTCAAATGATGACCAGATGGCAATATATTTAGGTAGTTTCCTAGCTTATGAAATGACCACAACCAAATAATATTGACCCTGAAGCGAGATGTCTATGGAATTATGATATGCCATAAGGATTTGTCTTTGCCCTTCTTGAATGTGTTAGGTCGATGAAGACAGAAAAGCATTCTCATGTAATGTGCAGTTTAGTCTTGAATTTAAATGAAATTACTCCATTTATTCATAGATTAAAGAATAATAGTTTTGTAAGATCTTGATGGACTGGAACATTAGGCCAAATCTATAAAATTTAGTAGTGATAAATCTAATTCCTACACTTAAGCTCAAGAAATATAAATTTTGTACATAAGTTAAAAAATTAAGAAAATAAAATGAAGAAACATTTATTTAATATGGAGAGTAAGAGAGAGTTAGGGGTTGAAGATGATGCCTAGGTTGCAAGGCTGGGTGATTAGAAAAATGATATTTCCTCTTAAAGGGTTTTTGGAGAACGATAAAGAGTTCAGCTTTGGATGTGTTACATTTAAGATGTCTATTGTACATCATAGAGGTATACCATTGGAGATGCAAGACTGCAAGGAAGGAAAAAGGTTATGTTGCATGAAAATATTTGAGAATCATCTACAAATAGGTAAATGAATTTATGGGAGCAGATGAGATCACTATGCTAAATAATGTAAGCAGGACTAGGATGGAATCTTGTGGTGGGGGGAGAAGCAAACATTTTTGAAAAGGGATAGGGTCAAAGCAGAAAATAGAATAAGTGGGGGGTGGGATAGGATGGAGGGAAATATAGTTGGTCTTTCACAATATGACAACTATGGAAATGATTTGGGTAACTGCACATGTACAACCTATATTGAATTGCTTTTCTTTCCAGTGGGGTTGGGTGAGGAGGGAGGAAGGGAAAAATATGAAATGGAAAATTTTAGAAACAAATGTTTTAAAAAGTTAAAAATAAAATAGTTAATTAGAAAAAGAAAAGAAAATTTGACTTTCAAATATAAGACTCAATAGAAGCATAAAAATGGTAAATAGAAAAGGGAATCATAAGGACCTTAATAAGGTTAAACTGTTTACATTTCTGTAGCTGAAGATGATATTTGTAACTCATAAGACATCTCTCATTATTAGCATAGTTAGAAGAAGTCTATATAGACAGACAGCAGAGGTGTGAGTTGAACATGAAGGGATGATATCTAGAAATAAAATTAAGGAATGAAAGAGGAATGTACCAGGAAAAAGGGAAAGGAAGATCTAGGGTAAAAGAGTAAAGGATTTTTTTTTTACAGGGGAAAGGAAGTGGGGGAAGGTGAGGGGAAGTGAGTGAAATTTACTCTCTTTAGAATTGACTCAAAGAGGGAATAACATACACATGCAACTGGGTCTAGAAATCTTTTTTACTCTACAGGAAAGTAGGAGGGGAAATGGATAAGAAAAGTGGGGCAGGGATGATAGAAGGGAGAGCAGATTGGGGGAGAAGATAGTCAGAAGCAAAACACTTTTGAAGAGGCACAGGGTGAAAAGAGAGAGAGAGAATAGGATAAACAGAGGTGGGTTTAATAGGATGGAGGGACATACAGTTAGCAATAGTAATTGTGAAAAAAAAATTTGAAGGAAATTTCTCTGATAATATCCTCATTTCTCAAACATATAATGAAATGAGTCAAATTTGAAAAATATGAGAGCCATTCTCCCACTTATAAATGATGAAAAGCTATGAATAGTTTTTCAGACGAAGTAATCAAAGGTATCTGTGGCCATATGAAAAAAAATTTCTAGTTCACTATTGATTGGAGAAATGTAAATTAAAACAATTCTGAGGTACTACCACATACCTATTAGACTAGCTAATAGAACAGAAAAGGAAAATGACAAATGGTAGAAGGGATATGGAAAAAACGAGACATTGATGCATTGTTGGTGGAGTTGTAACCTGATTCAACCATTGTATAGCAATTTGGAACTATGCCCAAATGTTTATGAAGCCATGGCATACCATTTGAGTTATCAATACTACTACTAGATCTGTATCCCCCAAAAAAATAAAAAAAAGGAAAATGATCTATAAGTACAAAAACATTTATAGCAACTAATTTTTGTGTCAAAGAATTGGAAGTTGAGGAGACACCCATCAATTGGGGAATGAGTGAACAAATTGTGGTATGGGAATTTAATGGAATACTATTGTTCTATAAGAAATGATGAGCAGGATGCTCTCAGAAAAACTTAGAAAGATATACATGACTTGATGCAAAGTGAAATGTACTATACATAAAGTAACAGCAATACTTCGAGTTTATCAGATGTGAATGACTTAGCTATTCTCAACAATACAATGATCTAAGACAACTCTCAAGATCTTATGATGAAAAATCGATCCTCAAAGAAAGAACTAATAGTGTCTGAATACAGATTGAGGCATACTTTTAAAAATTTCATTTATTTTATATATTCATATCTTTATTTTTTGTTTATATATTTATATACATATTTATTTTATACTTTTATGTTACTTTAGTTTTCTTGAGCTTGCTTTTTTGGTTCATTATCTTTCACAGCATGACAGTTATAGGAATGTTTAGCATGACTACATATGTGTAACTTGTATTGAAGAGCTTGCCTTCTCACTGGGGCTGAGGGGGTGTGTGGGAGAAAGGAAGAGAATTCGAAACTCAAAGTCTTAAAAATGAATGTTAAAATATTTTTTACATGTAACTGGTGAAAAATATCCTGTTTTTTAAAGAAAAAAAAGAAAGGAATAGCTACGCTGAAGCTAAGGCAGTCTGGAATGAAGGAAGAGAAGCATAAATGTTCATTTGGCATATTCGTGGGACAGAGAGAAAAGTTTAGTTGAGAAAGTGTACTGATGTGATTGGGATAAACATATTTGCACTAATTTTGTCATAGTTTGTTTCTGTTGTTGTTGTTGTTTTTTACCTATAGGGAAAGTTCTTTATAAACTGAAAAAGCTATATCTACATATGAGTAGTTTTATTATTTCCTCTATAGGCAGTTGGAACATTAGAAGTATTTTATGTCACAGTATAGCAAATGCTAAAAGATAATCAACCTGATACCAGCACTTTGGATGGATTGAGGAAAAGAGATCAGAGGCAGTGAGAGCAGGTAGCAGCAACCCACACATAAGGTGATGAAGGTCTAGTTGTTATCATTAATCTTCTAATGATAAAGTATAAACAGAGAACATTTGTGAAGTTTAATTTGTTCTTTCTCCCTCCTCTTATCTAAAATAACATTTTGTACCCCTTATATAACTTTAATATCCTTCCTTTTATTATTTACTTACAACTTTCACTAATGTAAATTTTAGATATATCATCATGTTACTGACCCAAAGATCATGAGCTCTGATAGATCCTACTACTAATAAAAATAATAACTCACATTTATATGTTCTTCTAATATATATAAAGTACTTTCTATATATTATTTGGGGGCAGCTAGGTCGGGCAGTAGATAGAGTGCTGGACCTTGGAAACTTACTAGATGTGTTACCCTAGGCAAACCATTTAATCCTGTTTGCCTCAATTTCCTCATCTGTAAAGTGAGTTGAAGAAGGAAATTATAAACCACTCTGGTATCTTTGCCATGAAAACCCCAAATGGGGTCATAAAGAGTTAGACATGACTGAAACAAATAAATAAAATGCTTTTTTTCATTTGATTTTCCAATAATGGTCTCAGGCTAAGGGTTATATATATTCCTTTTACAAATGAAGAAACTGAGACCAAGTGAAGTTAACTTAGCTGTCCATAGTCACAAAGCTAGGAAATGTTGCTGCTGTTCATGCTTCATTCTTGAAGAGGATCAGAAAGGTGATGACTTGCAAGTTAATTGGATTTAAGTGAGGCAGAGCTATGCAAAGTCACTAGCCTCATTCTCTCCCCCAGAGTCAATGAAGTCCAGTGGCAAAGACATAGGTCAGGACTACTAGCAATGGCCCAGGATGCAGTCTAAGACTTTGACCATTTTAAGTTAAAATCTTTCCCAGTTCTCAGTTTGTCTGAGGCAACACCCATTCATTAATTAAAAGATAGGTAACAATTGAGAAAAAAGATGGCCTAGTTTGCCTTCATAAAAGAATCAGTCTGGGAGGAGAGGAACCTCAGAGTTTCTAGCCAGAACAGAAACAATTGCTATTTGCACTCACTATGAGGTAACAAAACCCAAACAATGAGCAACTAAAACTTGGACTGGGACCTATTATTGGCCAATCAGTGAGAGCCAGAGTGGTTTGAATTTAAAGGCATAGTAAAGTAGCTCCATTTGAATCCCAATGGGCTTTATCAAAACCTGATCTTTCAGAGCTATTTTTCCAAGAAATCAGTAATTAAAACTACATGGGACAAAAACTACATGAGAAAAAACAAAAAACATGACTTAGATGTGAGATCGGAAGTCAAGTGTTCCTGACTCCAACTCCAGCACTCTGTCACATTATGTCACATCAACTCCACTGTCTAAGGAAGTTGAAAAGGTTATGAGTTTGAGGAACCATCATTAATTCTTCACTCTCACTCATCTTCTATATTCAGTCAGTCATCAAGTCTTAACCCTTCTCCCTCCTCACTATCTCCTAAATTCCTACCCTTCATTTTACTCACAGCACATCTCATCACCCTGTATGCAGACCAAAAGCAGCAGTTAGAACCCAACATAGAACTGATTGTCCTAAGAATGGGAAAAATGTACACAACAAGGCTTTATGTTATCACCTTATTTATTTAACTTATATGCAAAGTACATCATGCAAAATGCTAAGCTTGATAAATAAAAAAATAGAATTAAAGGCTCCCAGGAGAAATATCAATAATCTCAGAAATGCAGACAATATCACTCTAATGGCAAAAAGTGAAGACTTAAGAAGCTTCTTGATGACATTGAAGGAGGAGAGTGTGAAAATATGGCTTGAACCTTAATACAAACAAAACAAAATAAAACTAAGATCTTGGAAACTGGTCCCATCACTTCCTAGCAAATAGAGGGAGAAGAAATGGAAACTGTCAGATATTATATTCTTGAGCTCAAAGATCACTGCAAATGGTTGCTGCAACCATGAAATTAAGAGATGCTTGCTCTTTGGAAGTAAGGTTATGGCAAATTTGGACAGCATACTAAAAAGCAAAGATGTCACTTTCCCAACCAAGATATGTGTCGTCAAAGTTATGGTTTTTCTAGTAGCAAAGTACGGTTGTGAGAGTAGGACTATGAGGAAAGCTGAGCACTGCAGAATTGATGCTCTTGAACTGTGGTGCTGGAGAACGCTTTTGAGAGTCTTTAGGACAGCAATGAGATCAAATCAGTCAATACTTAAGGAAATTAATTCAGTCTATTCCCTGGAAGTTCAAGTACCGAAGCAGAAGATTAAATACATTGGCTACATAATGAGAAGATAGCATTCATTAGAAAAGATCCTGATGTTGGGAAACATTGACCGCAAATGTAAAATGAGACATCAGACAATGAGATAGATAGAGAATGTCATGGAAACAATATACATGAACTAGGACAGACTTCAAGAGATGATAGAGTTTAGAAGAGCCTGGAGTGTTATAGTCCATGGGGTCATGAAGAGTAAGACATGACTGAATTCTGCAATGATAAGAACAAGAACACCGCCAGCCTTCAGGAAATATGACTGTAAATCTGCCCTATGACATTTATTACATGTTACCTTGTTGTTCCTAAGAAAGATTCTTCAGTTCTCTGAACCTCAGTTTCCCCTCTGTACTCTTACTTCATAGGATGGTGTTCAGAGTACTGTGTAGTATTGTTGACAGAACACTAATTTTACAGTCAGGGAACATGGCTTTATATCTTGTCACTTATTATACATATGACCTTGGACAAGGCCTTAGAGCCTTTGAGTTTCAATTTGTTTATCCATAAAATGAGGTGGTTGGACTATATGTCCTTTAACATCCTTTCTAGTTCTAAATTTATACTCTTATGTATGTGCCTATGTATTATCATCATAATCATATCATTATCTTCATCACCACCACCACCATCATCATCATCATCTTCTTCTTCATTATATGACCATAAAAAATATATGGAGAAAAAATATGTTGGCAGTTTTGTAATTTTCTGGAGCCCTGGACCACTGTGATGCTTGCTATGAGCCAAGAAGATCTTTAATTTTGAAAGTAGAGGTCTGCATAGCAAAACAGAACAGGCCTCTGCTATCACCAGGTTGGTTTCATTTGGTCAGGCTGATTTAGAGTTGTGAATTGTATAGGATTGGAAGCTTCTCTATCTGAAGAATAGGAGTGGAGTGGGGAAGGGGAGGCAGGGAGCAGATGAGAGGACTTTACTGTATAGCTTGGAAATTGAAGATATAATCCTGTGCTGTAAGGGGTGCGTATGTGTGTGTGAGAGAGAGACAGAGACACAGAAAAAGAGACAGAGACAGACAGAGAGACAGAGAGAGTGAGAGAGAGAGAGAGAGAGAGAGAGAGAGAGAGAGAGGGAGAGAAAGAAAGAGAGAGAGAGGGAGAGAGAATGAGAGAGAGAGGGAGAGAGAGAGAGAGAGAGGGAGAGAGAGAGAGAGAGAGAGAGAGAGAGAGAGAGAGAGAGAGAGAGAGAGAGAGAGAGAGAGAGAGAGAGAGAAATTGAGATTCTATGTATGTATGTGGTGGTGTGGGTGTATATGGCTTCTGAAGATCAGTGGATGTGATTCCATTCCCCATGTGTTCCCTTCATATAAATTAAAAAAAATGCAATCCAAATATGTATGCATTTGGGAAAATTTCCTATCTTCCCTAAGGATGGGGGAGAATCAAAATCACTTCATTATTCATGGATTTGTATTTAGACTTTTTCCACAAGTACATATTACTTAGAATCATCGAATTTTAGACCTGGAGTGGACCTTAGAGATCACTGAGTCCAAGCCTCTCATTTTCCAGGTGAGGAGTCTGAGACCCACACAGATGAAGTTACTTGCCCAAGGTCACACAGTTTGTTAGAGCCTGAACTAGAACTCAAGTGCTGACTCCCTGTTCAGTGATCTTTGCCCAGCAGCATGCTGTGAATATTACTATTTTATGCATAAAATGTGATCATTTGGTAGCAAGTTTCCTATCTTTATACAATATATGACAAAATATCCCCTTTCTGCACAAAGTTTAAGATTAAAATTCACATAGCAAGACTTTGTGTTTCTTTGAATTCTCAATATAAATTGCTTGTAAAGAGTGAAGGAAATTTATTTCAAACAATGATTTTATATACATACATATACATGCACGATTATACCCATACAAAATATGTGACTTAACTATCACCTACCTGATTTGTTATACTAAAAGATCATAACAATATATCAAGTAATCCAAACCAGAAGATAATTCCCACTGCACACCTTCCTTTCCTCACATAAAGGTACGTTTACTTTAGGGACTTAGCCCAGCACTACCTCTCCCCAACCCCCACTGCACAGATTTATCTTTCTAATTATGTTTTGCTTCTGTAATACTAAGAAGCATCTATGGTCACTGAGTACTGGTAGGGAAGGATTTCTAGGGGTAAATAAACCAAGAAACCATCTCAATGGCAGAGGTTAGAAGCCAGAGATAAAACCACAAGTATGGACAAGACATCTGAAGATGAGGGAGATATAATTGTGTTTGCATTGAGAAGAAACTGGCTGTAATTCCTAGAACTCTTGGCTCAAATTACATTGAAATGGATTTGAAATAAAATGATGAGCACTTTGCATTTTCTAATATCAATTAAAACAGTAACATCTTTGGAAACTTATTTTAAAAATAAAAGTCATGTTGGTCTATTAATATTTTTCACCAACAATTCTCAATCTCTTTCCCACTTCTAGAGAGTTATTCCTTATAACAAAGAAAAGAGAGGGAAGGAGAGGGAGAGAGGCAGAGAGACATAGAGAAAGAGACAGAGACAGAAACACAGAGACACAAAGACAGAGACAGAGTCAGAGAGAGAGGGGTAAAAAGCAGTTCAGCAATTCTGATTAATACATTATATGAAGTGTTTCACATTCATAGTTCATGATATCAGCAAGGAATGGTGGGGAAGATAACCAGGTAGTACAGTGGATGGAATACTAGGCCTTGTTTCAGTAAGATTTGAGTCCAAATCCAGCCTCTGACATTTACTATTTGTGTGCCCCTGGGCAAGTCACTTATCCTCAGTTTGCTTTAGTTTTCTCATCTGTAAAATGGGGAAAATAATACCAGCTTCTCAGGGGTGTTTGGAAAGATCAATAAGATAATATTTGCAAAGTTCCTGGCTCATAATGGAAGCTTGAATGTTGTTTCCTTCCTTCATGCTTGTATCTCTTCTTTGGTTCCAGGTTGGTCATTAGCATTTCATAGTATCCAATTTCAGTTGTTTAGTTGTTTCCATCTACATTGTTATAGTTATTAAGCTATGTTGCTTACATGGCCCTTCTTTGGTTCATATGTCTTTGCATTCTTCTATCCATTTATCATATTCATTATTTCTTACAATACAGTAATGTTAAATTAAATTCATGTGCCAAATCTGTATTAATCAATCCCCAATAAACAGCATCTATTCTATTTCTAATTCTTTGATTTTCCTGAGTGTTGCTATACATATCGTAATGCATATGGGGCTATCCTTTTTATTGGTTGCCTCCTTGCGGAAATATGCATAGAGACGGGGTCTCTGGGTCAAAGGTTATGGAACTTTTGATTATTTTCTTAGCATTATTCCAAATTAACTTTAGTTATATTTAGGCCAATTCATAACTGCCCAACAGTATATCCTTCTTTCTTAAATCCTTCAAACACTGATTAATTCCACCTTTTGTTTATCTGTAACCAATTTGTTGAGTATAAAGTAAAATTTTATGGTTGTTTTGATCTGTATTTCATTTACCAGAGAAATCTGCATCATTCCTTCGTATGTCTGATAAAAGTTTGAAATTTGATATTTGAAAATTATTTTACCACTCATCATTTTGCCACTTCTCTAGAGGGAAAAGGCTTTTGTTTTTGTAGATTTTTATAAAAAATCTATATATCTAGGATACTATCATATTATCATATATTTTAATCAAAGACTTTTTCCATAACCGTCCACTTTCTTTATCATACTAATTATATTAATTTTGCTTGTGCTAAAGCTTTTCAGTTTCATTTAATTGAATTTATCTGTTTCATAACTTTTTATTCCTTATGTAGTTTAGGATGAACCTGCTATCCAGAGCTATGAAAGACACCTGATCAGGTTTTCATTCTCTCTCTCTCTCTCTCTCTCTCTCTCTCTCTCTCTCTCTCCCCCACCCTCCCTTCCTTTCTCTCTCTCTCTCCCTCCCTCCCTCCCTCTCTCCCTGTTTCTTGTCTATCTACCCTTTTAGCTACCCACCTATTTATTTCTGTTTCTTCATTTATTTTTATTTATTTATCCATTTGTTTATTTTTGTATGAACTTTACTATTGAGATCCCATGGCCATTTTGAATTTATTATACTATTCCTTGCAATTTGTTTCCACAAGTATAATATTCCCAGTTTTTCTAGTAATTTTTATTAAAAAAATTCTTCAAGTAATTTCTTCTTTTGGATTTGTCAAGTACCATGTTGTTAAATTTTGTTATTTCTCATTCTCCCTTAACTAGTCTATTCCACTGATCTTTTTCTACTTTTAACTGCTACAAACTAATTTTAATAATCACTACAGTACCATAAAATTTGAGATCCTAAAGTGCTATTGTGAAAAAAAATAATGCCTATTTACTGGCATTAAGTCCTTACTTACAAGTTCCCTCTTCTCTGTCAGGTTCTCTGCCACACCAGTATAACCTAAACTTAGTAAATTAAGTGCATTTATAGCTGGTAGTTTATCTAGTTCAATTTCCTGATTTTATAGAGTAAGGGAACTGAGGCACATAGGATTATGACTTATCCCAGGTAGCACAGAGATAGTTGCAGTCTGGATTCTAGTCTAGGGACTAGGGCTCTTCATATTAACTATGGATACTTTGTCTCTTTAGATTGTGGATCCATGGAGGGCAGGGACTCTTTTTCTTCTACCACAGTGCCTATCATATGTTAAGAACTTAACAAATGTTTATTGATTGACATTGACTTGATTGAAGTGAGGAACAATTCACCATTACTAGAGACATTAAAGCAAAGACTCTGTGACTATATGACAGGGGCACAGTAGAAGAGATACCTACATCACAGAGATGGAGTTGATGGACTCCTGGGACCCCATGCATCACCATGATTATTTGAATCTAATATTCCATGGACCCACCCACCATTCTAAGTTGTTATATTCTCCTTTAGAAACATACTTTGACATAGAGTGGAAGAGAAACAGGAAGTGAGGGAGGGAGGAGAAAAAGGACTGGAGGGAGAGAGGAGAGAGAGAGAGGGACAGACAGAAAGAGAGACAGAGCATGTTAGTTGAAAAAAGAACTATCATATACCTTTAGATTTGCATTGGGAATAACAAAATGAAAGCATCAAAGAATTCAATTATAAGCAATTTCAATATCAGTCAGTCTAATCCATATCTGAACAAAATAATCCCCTCTGCAATATACCCAATAATGACTCATCCAGCAAGAGTCATAAGACCTCCAAAGAACAGGAACCAATTACCTCCTGAGTCAGCCCATTCTACATGTAAATAAATTTGACTATTAAGAATAATCCTTACCTCAAAACTAAATTATCCTATTTTTATTTCTATCCATTACTACTCATTCTGCCACTGAAGTCAAACAAATGTCAGTTGTATATGGTAGTCTCTCAAATAATTGATTACTACTGTCATTTTACTCTCCTAGTCTTTTTCTCCCCTCCAAGTTAAATATAGTGAGATCACTTAATAAATACTCATGTTGCATAAGCTTAAGATCCTTCATTGTTCTGTTTGATGGTCCAAGATATTAGTATTAGATAGATCCAAGTAAGGACATCTTTTTTTTAAACTTTATCTCAAGCTATTCTTCTTTATGATGGGTCAAATGACAACAATACATTTTTAAAGTAATACACTATATTTTGCATTTTTACATCCATTATGCCTTTTCATTATTTAATGACCTTGCTAAATAAAAACAGGATAGTTATTATGTGCATTTCACAGGATAATAACTTTAGAGCAGCGAGTGGTGCTCCTATCCAGGCCAATCCTAAAATTTTACAGTTAAGGAAACTGAGGATCATAAAGTCTAAATTACTTCTATAACATAAAATGTTACTAAGTGGCTTATCTGGGATTTGATCCCTTCTTCTAATTTTTCAGATCTATCATTTTTTTTTTCACCACACTATCTCCACAAGTTAAATAATGGAGTCCATAAAGGCTAAGTTATTTACTGACGATCATATAATTAATAACACGTTTGTAACTGTAGTGCAATTTGCAATAGCCCCTTTAGTGCTCCTCTCTTCCCCCACTATTGACAGTAGTCAGTATTCCAAAGCTACCTATTATCTGTTTGTCAAAGCCAGAAACCAGAAAGATGTAAGTCTCTTCTAGGTAGCACAAAGGTTGAGGCATGAGAGTGGATTATCTAAAATGTGATGATAGAAAAAAGTGAGGTAAAAAGTTGCTGTAGGAAAAAAAAGTTGTTCCATGTAGCTTTCAAATGCATGATCACTTCCTCTTCCATATTCTTTTTTTTTCTTTCTTCTTTGATATCCCTTGGGTTTAAGTTAAACTGAAGATACTAGTTCAACTTTTAGCGAGTAGATAAATTCAATCTGTGATTGTTATTGATTTCCTGTCCACACATGATACTGAAGACATATCAGTGCCACTCCTCCCATGAAATGGAGATGAAGACTTTAGTGGTAAAGATAGAAGAAATGGTGGTCTCTCTCATAGCGGGTGTCCTGCTCCTTCAGGGCACAGAGCTGGCATGCCCAAATTGAGGCCGTGCCTAGTGAAACAGGGCAAAATAAAATTGTCTCATTAGCAGGAATCATGTCTCATTAGAGAATACCCTGTCTCATTAGGGAACACCCAATCTCATCAAAAGACACCCTCTCATTAGGAATACTCTCATTAGCTACACCCCGTCTCATTAAAGGCCACCTTGTCTCAATTAGGGATATTCTATGTCATTAGAGGAAACCCCATGTCATTAGGGAATACTGTCTAATTAATAAAACCCTGCCTCAAGGGACACCTTGTCTTGTTAGAAGAAGCCTTGTCTCATAAGGAAGCACCATATCCTTTAGAGGACATACTTGCAACAGATATATAGATGTTCTCACTAGAGACAGCCACTCATCACTAAGGATGGCTCCTTTATCAATTAGAGGGTAACATATATCATGAAAGATAGTCCTTCTATGTTTTAAAAGTTGTGAAGGTTAGAAGAGTTCAATAAAAATTAAATATATATGAACATGTTAGTATTGTAATCAAGTAAGACTTACAATACAGTTAATTTGAAATACATTAAATAGTGCATACCATTTTTATTGTGCTGTGTGGAGTTAATAAACTTGTATTTACATAGTTCTTTAAAATTTATAACATACAGCCATAATCTCATTATTTTCTTACAACATCCTGTAAGGTGGACATGGCAGATATTATTATTATGATTATTTTATACATGAGGAATCAGAAGTTTTGAGAAATTAGCTTGGTCAGTGTTAATAACTAGGAAGTAAATGAGTTGATTCTAATACTCCAGCTTTCTAAAATTCAGTGAGAAAGAGAGAGAGAAAGAGAGAGAGAAAGAGAGAGAGAGAGAGAGAGAGAGAGAGAGAGAGAGAGAGAGAGAGAATTCATTAAGTACTAACTATGAGTTTACCACTGCACAAAGCAGTAAGTAAAATCATGGTTCCTGCCCTCAAGGAGCTTATTTTTTATTGAGGAAGACACAACATGCAAGTAAATATATATATATACAAGATAAGTAGAAGGCATTCTCAAAGGGATGAGGGAGTGGTTAAGGAAGAGGAACTGGGAAATATCTGCAGAAATTTGGCTTTGAAATAAATCTTGAAAGAGTCTGAAGAAGTCAAGAGATAGAAGTTAGAGCGTTGGGCATCCCAGGAATAGAGTATAGCCAGTGAAAAGGCATGGAACTGGGAAAAAGTGTGAAAGAGCAAAATGGCCTTCATTATTGGATTGTAGCATATATGGAGGGAAGAAAAGTGTAGGAAGACTAGAAAGGTAGTCAAGTTATGGAGCCCTTTGAAATGTAAAAAATGAGAAGTATGCAAAATGTTATTATGTAGGGGACAAACTCCCAATTACAAATTGTCTCCTTATAGATATATCACTTAAAAATGCACCATTTGTAAATCACCCAAAATCTGAGGAATTAAAGATAGGGAGAAATTCCCATTGTGGATCTAATGCTCACTGAAGAGGAATCGTATGTTGGAATTATAAATGTTAAGAAGAAGTCATTATTTCTCTTTATGATGTATGATAGAGAATTAAAGAAAACCTAGTGTGATATTTACCATAGACTTTAAGACAACAGAATTCAAAGGACTCAGCAAAAAGGATCTTATAACCTAAGCTTCTAAGGAGAATTCAGCCAGGAGCAATGGAATACCCTAAAGAATGAAATACTGAAGATACAAAGAAAACCTTTCAGTGAAAAAAGGATAATTGTTTAAAGAGACCACGATGGAAACACAGACACCTCATCTCAGATTAAAAAATAAATAAAAAGGAAGTTCAAGAAATAATGAAGAGAAATGCAAAAGTGTGAAATTTTCCTATAAGAATATTGTCAGCGATGCAAAAGCTCACAGTGACCTTTGGGCTTTTTGAAGAAAGCTTAGGATGAGATTTTTCTTCCCTTTTCCTTCCCTTTTTGAGCTATATTGGAAAAAAAATAGAAGACTAAATAGTATTCTGATTTTTGAAAGTAAAGAGAGAATGCAGCATGCATATATAGGCTACAGGGTAGTATTTTTGATTTCTATCCCTGGAAGAACTTAGGCATAAAATATTGACCTCTAGAACAGAAAATGATGTTTGCAAAGGGTCAATCTGGAGGGAGTTAAAAAAAACTAATAGTGTAATAAACATTTAATTTTTGCATAGGATTTATGAATTTGTAGATCAGGAGAATATTGCAGATAGAGGTAACCTCATAATTCTAGTATTATCATTGATTATCTAAAATTCAGAATGCTCAAAAACAGTAATTAAAGAAAAGAATAAATGGCATAGAGAAGCTTCTTAACCAAGAAAACATTTCATAAGCATCTACTTTCTACTAGACTTTCTACTAGGATGTGGACACAACAAAAACTTCAATAATGACAACAACAAAAGTGAAACTGCCCTTGCTTTCAGAGAGCTTACATTTTATAGGAGAAGTCAGTGTGTGTGTGTGTGTGTGTGTGTGTGATATGTATTATGCATTTCACATATACACATATATGTGCCCATATACCATTACATATACACATACATGTGCATATATACAAAACAAGTACAAGGCAGTTAAATGCAAATTATTTAGGGAGGTAGTGATCAGAGAAGGCTTTTTATAGAAAGAAGGTGATCCTTGAAAAGCATGTTATCATAAGATGAATAAAGAATTCTATAGAAGAGCAAGAGCTGTTGATGTATTACTAGCACTTTATCATAGCAAGAAATGTGTTCTGTGTCCAGGAAAAAAAAAAAGATCATCAACAAGAGTTTGATCATCAGACTCATTGAACATTTGCCCAAGAGTCACAAATGGTCACCTGAGAGATTATCAAGTCAATGTTCTGATTTTTCAGATAGGAATGAAATTTTCTTTTTATTAATACAGTATTTATTTGTCTTCTCCCTGTCAAACCCTGAGCCCATGGCTTTCCCCAGGGCTACCTGGTAAGATGGAGGTAGAGGTATACACAGGCTGGAAGAGACATAGAAGAACCAGGAGGTCGAGGAGGAACATTCAGAAACATAGGGGGAATAGAAATGGCTTCATCACATGGCGAAGAGTATGAGGAAGGCCACCATCATGCAAAAGAGCCCCATGGCCTCAGACAGGGCAAAGCCCAAGATGGCGTGGGAAAAATGCTGTTGCTTCAGGGAGGGTTCCTGGCATAACCAATGATGAGACTTCCAAATACAGTCCCAATCCCAGCTCAAGAGCTGGCCACCCCCACAGTGGCAGCCCCAGCTCCAATAAACTTGGCTGCTGTGTCAATATCCCTTGAGATGGCACCAGTTTGGAATCCACATCTGGGGACAAGAGAGGTCAAAGTACTTGATGCTGCCAAAATGGTGAAGTTCTCATCTGTCAGAACCTCTGGCCATTTTAGCACCACTGCAGACAGCGGTCTTCTCAGCAGCTGAGAGCTGTTCCTCACAAGGGCAGGGGTAGAGATGAACTTGGCACAGGCATACATTCACAGGCATACATACCTTGGCACAGGGTGAGCGGAAAAGCTGAAGAGCTGCCGGCCGAGCAGAGGAGACAGAGACGGGGAGGGGGAGGAATGAAAATTTTAATTAAAGCCTGGTCAGTTCTGGTTTTCAGTAGATTTCTACTCTCATTTTTTCAGGCAACCACAGGATTGAATGAATTAGAGTCAGAACAGTGCCCATCCTATGTCTGCTCCTTATTGGTTCTGTGAATTTAGTGAAGTCAATTCTACTCTCTGGATATCACTTTCTTCCTCTATAAAAATAAATAGCTTAAACAAAGAGAGATCAAGATAGCTGGTATTTTCAGGGATTCATGAATGAATGAATGAATGAATGGTTTGATGGATGGATGAAAAAATGAATGGATGATTGAATGAAGTGATCTCAGTATGATTTTTATGAAAAGATTTAGTAAGAATGTGTATAATGAAAATAAAATCATAATAAATATTCTTTTATTTCCACTAGAATACAAAATAGTATTCTTTCCCGATAGAATCACTGAAGAAGGCATGATTATTCTCCATAACCCTGACCTTGGTGGTTAAGTATGCCAACATCTCTAACTTCTTTTTAATAATTACAGATTTAACATAAGCATTAATATTAAGCACATAAATATCTTGTAATCATGAAATAAAGAGCAGGCTCATGTGTTATTTTCCCTTAACAAACAAGGAAATGAAGTTTTGGCAATTTTCAATTGAAGAAATAAGAAAGTAGAGAGGTTTTGTGAGCTGCCAAAAGGAAACAAAGGAAAAGCTCACCTCTTCTATGGTGTTTTTGTGTCAAGAGAATGAAGTAGAAAGTCAGAAGACTCATTTTCAAATGCCAGCTCTGTCATTTACTGGCTGCCTGACCTTGGCCAAGACATTTATCTTCCTAAACCTCTGTTTCATTCCATATGAAATGGGGCAGATAATACTTTCCAGCCACCTCACAGGTCTATTTTAAGGATCAAATGACATAATACGTGTAAGGTATTCTGCAAAACTTAAAGTACTTTATAAAAACAGCTATTATTATTCCTATTCCATTTTATATGCCAGTGAAGTAAAATGTGTGTTTTGACAATCTAATTTTTCTGGTCAATGTCAATAGCCAACCCAAACCATTCATAACAAAAATAAAGTAACGTAAATGCTTCAATATAGGCATCAATATATTACTTGAATCAAATGAAAAATTGCCAGATCTCTAGTTTGTGCCAGGTAGGATGCTGTCACACAATAGAGAAGAAAAAAAAAAGATGAACATAGTTGAATATAATGAGGCAGTGCATTTCTACCACTGTACAGCCAAATTTACAAGGATAGGGAATTGATTAAATCAGGTAAACATAGCTACTGAGTATGAGTTTTTCCTCCTATTTGTGTTATAAACAATATGTTGTTCAGAAAACAGCTTGAAAAGGTATGTTGCATAATAGTTAGAATTAAACAACATGTTGGCAAAGACATGAATAATATTCTTAGCTCTGAAACTTTCTGTACAACTTTGGACAAGTAATTTAACTTCTCTGTTTCAATCCCCATTAAATGGAGGGTAATAATCTTTCTTTGTTAACAAAGTGCTTGGAAATCATTGTGTGACAGGTAATATATTACCAGAAACTATTCTTATTTCTCCCTGCATTGTAACCTCTCTGGAAAAGGAGCAGTGCATCATTGTGGACAGTTCAATGTACAATGTTGCCTCCTCCCTCCGCCCCTAAATGAGGATATGATGGAGAGCGATATGGAAAATACTATAATAGTCTTCTATGAGTAAGTATTATGAATTCACCTTGAATTGTGGATTGACTTGTAAGTTTGAAATGACAAACATAAGGAAGTTTTAGGAAGGCAAAATAAAGCAACAGGAACTATGCTAAAAATGGAGGACAAAATTCAGGGTATGGGAAATTAGCATATAACACAGGAATATATTTCACAATGGAAAATGGGATTGTAGAGAGAGGTATAGGAGAGAGATGAGGAAAGACCTATTACTTTTATAAAAGTACATGAAGTTCAGTGGAGGATTTTTATTTTTGTTATACATAAAAGAAAGGACCATTTTGTCCAGCAAGTAGTATAGCTTAAAGAAATTGTTTCCACCAAGGTGACAGACTGAAAATATAAGTGGATTCTGGAATAGCTGAAAGTAATTCACATATTAAAGATTTATAATGGATTGTTAAAGGAAATTAGTGAAGATTGGAACATATCTATAGTCTTTTAAGTTTGATGTTATGGAGGAGAGCCGTGACCTCCCTATAAAATGAATCTTCTTTCATACCTACATCATAGACAGAATTTGGGACTGGAACAACTGTGGATGAATGTTGCTTATGTAATATTCTTTTATGTGTCTGCAAGGATGTTTAAGAAATGTAAAGGAAGGTAAAAGGATATGTGAACTGGCAGTATGATTATACATACTGTGGGACTGGATGAAATCACAGAATCTGGAACTTTGTCATTTGGTAAGGGAATGTCTTTTAAGGTTGGGACCTCAAAATATTAATCTTGGCCTAGCTGTCTAAGACACAATCTCTACAAAATTCAAGATATTGTTCTCTGGTAAATAATAGAAATGCTTTAATGCTTCTCACTATTTTATAGAGGCTATAATTTGTATAAGAACAAACCAATCAGAATATCTTCCAACTATACAAAAGAGAGTATAGATATGTGTGACCATGGCACACTTATTCTGCAACTAAGAAATTCCAACCTGGATCTTCTCTTATCTTTGAGTAAGTATTGCAATAATGTGGTCCATTTGCCCAGTACCTTTATGTAAGGTAAATCTTCCTGGAAATGGTGACTCCAAAACTATTAGAGAGAAATTATTAAGGAGGATATTTTGATGAATTTCAAATTTCTAATAAGGGAATACTGTGGCATTCCATCTTTGACAAAAATATAATTAAGTGCAAAGTCATGATGTCAAACTTGAATAGAAATGAGGGCCACATAACAGTATAAAAAGATCTCTTTGGCTATGTATTGACTTAGAAAACCACATGGGAACATGATCTATGTATTTTTATTTATTTTGTTAATATTATCCAACTACATTTTAAACTAGTTCAGGCTTCATTGGGAACTAAAGTCAGTGTCTGATACCTCTGGTGACAAGAAAAGAATGTTAAACATTTGAATGTTCTTTTATCCTGTTAATCATCTCTATACCTTGCCAGAACAACAACAACAACAAAAACAAAACAAAACCAATATTTCCTGGTTAACACTCTACTTTATGTGTTGTAATCTTGTATTAAAATGTAAATCGCTAGAGGTCAGAAACTCCTTAATTTTCAGATTTGTATCCAGGACACATAACAAAGTACTTGGCAAATAGTAATCACCTAATTGTTTCTTTGTTTTTTACATAAGTTCATTCATTTTGTTGTAATTATCTACATTTACCTAAATAAAAAGAGGTCTCATTAAATGGAACTTAGCCCTTAAAGAATACATAGAGGGGCAATTAGGTGGCCCAGCTAATAGAGCACCTGCTCTGGAGTCAGGAGGACTTGATTTCAAATCTGCCCTCAGACACTTAACACAAAAACTAACTGTGTGACTTTGGGCAAGTCACCTTAACACCAATTGCCCTACCTCCCCCAACCCCCAAAAAAAAAGAATACATAGAAGTTCATTACTCTGGGGGCGGAGTCAAGATGGTAGAAGCAGGACCTCCCCTCTGCTCCTACTTCCACCTTCCCCAATTCATGTAAAAAGGACTCTAAACAAACTTTGGAGCTGCAGAACCCACAAAATGACACAAAGAAGCTAACCTCCTGCTGAGGTCAGCCCAGCAGACCAGCAGGGATCTGCCAGTGCAGTGCTCTGGGAGCCCAGCCCCACGCCCAGGCCTTAGCCCCAGGGCAGGCCTGACTAGCTCCTGGCCAGAGGGACTCCAGATCAGCAGGAGGTGTGGCCATTTCCAGATTTATCAACACATAGAAACAAAGGACAAAGTGAGAGGTCAGTGAAGTCTGGACTCTGGGACCCAGTAAGTGGGATTGCATGGCTTTTGCCCTGGGGTGAGAAGCCACTGAGACACTGGCACAGCCAACACCACATGGCAGTTTCAGCTCCAGAGTGTAGGTAGACCAAGTACCAGTCTGAGGGGTAAATACTCTTGCTTTAACCTTCTTGGATCTGGATTGCAGTCTATGGTGGAGGTCCTAGGGTGTGTGACCAGCTTGCCAGAGTGTGTGGAGACCTCAGAGAGGGCACCCATCTAATACCTCCGGCAACTGAGAAAACCCCAGCAATTGGGACAAAAGCTACCCTGCCTGGTGGCAGAGTCCTACTGTGGCAAAAAGGCCAGGGGACAAGTGACTGAGGGCCGACATGACCAGGCAAAGGAAACAAAGCAGACCAAAGATTCCAACATCAGACTCCTATTTGGGGGACAAAATGGAGCAAAGCATGGAAGAGGAGGAAGACAGTGAAGTCAGAACTCCTGCACCAAAAACTTCAAAGGAAAATATGAGCTGGTTACAGGCCATAGAGAACCTTAAGAAGCAGATAAGAGAAGTAGAGGAAAAATTGGGAAGAGAAATGGGAACAATGCAAGAAAATTATGAAATGAGAGTCAACAGCTTGACTGAGGAAAATGATACCTTAAAAAATAGACAAACTCAAAAAGGCAATGAGGAGAAGAATGCTTTAAAAAGCCAAATTTGCCAGATTGAAAAGAATCTCAAAAGCTCAATGAGGAGAATCATTGCTTCAGAATTAGATTGGAGCAAATGGAAGCTAATGACTTTATGAGAAATCAAGATGCTGTTAAACAGATCTAAACAAATGAAAGAATAGAAGGCAATGTGAAATATCTCATGGGAAAAACCACTGACCTGGAAAGTAGATTCAGGAGAGATTATTTAAAAATTATCAGACTACCTGAAAGCCATGATCAAAATAAGAACCTAGAAATCATTCTCCAGAAAGTTCTCAAAGAAAACTACCCTGATATTTTAGAACCAGAGGGCAAGGTAGAGTTTAAAAGAATCCACCAATAACCTCCTGAAAAAGATCCCAAAAAGAAAACTCCCAGGAATATTATAGCCAGGTTCCAGAATTCGCAGATTAAGGAGAGAATATTACAAGCAGCCAGGAAGAAACAGTTTGAATATTGTGGAAACACAATCAGAATAACCTAGGTCTGGCAGCTTCTACACTGAGGGACCGAAGGGGCTTGGAATATGATATACCGGAGGTAAAAGGAGCTGGGATTAAAACCAAGAGTCACCTACCCAGCAAAACTGAGTATCATGTTTCAGGGGAAAGTATAGTCATTCAGTGGAACAGAGGACTTTCAAGTATTCTTGCTGAAAAAACCATAGTTGAATAGAAAATTTAACATTCAGATAAAAGAAGCAAGAGAAGTATGAGAAGGTAAACAGGGAAAAGAAATAATAAGGAGCTTATCAAAGTTGAGCTATTAACATTCCTACATGGAAAAACAATAATTGTAACTTATAAAACTTTTCTCAGTAGTTGAATGGAATATATAATATATATGTATATACATATATATGTGTATATATACATATATATGTGTGTGTGTGTCTATACATCAGGATATATGGGCATATGAATACATATGTAAATGTGTATATATGCTTACAGGTATACATAGATAGAGGGCACAGGACCAATTTAACAGGAATGGATGATACTTAAAAGGTGAAATTAAGAGGTGAGAGAGGAATATAATGAAAGGAGATGGGAAGAGACAGAATGGGGTAAACTATCTCATATAGAAGACGCAAGGGGAAATGGTTACAATGGAGGGGAAAATAGGAAGGCAAAAGGGAATGGGTCAACCTTATTCCCATTGAATTTGGCTTGAGGAAGGAATGAAATACACACTAAATAGGGTATCTCACCCTCGAGGAGAGTAGAGGGTGAAGGGGATTAGAGGGGGGATGATGGAAGGTTGGGCAGGCTGGAGGGGAGGGAAGTTGGAAGCACCCACTTTTGAAAAGGAATGGCATCAAAGTAGAGAATAGAGCAAGTGTGAGGTGGGATAGGAGGTAGGGAAATATAGTCAGTCTTTCACAGCATATCTAATATGTTATTGCTTTGCACTAGCCACACATGTACAACCTATACTGAAATTTTTATCTTCCCAGTAAGGGTGGGTGACAAAGAAGGAAGGGAATGAATCTGGAATTTAAATTTTTAAATCAAATATTTAAATTTATATATATATATATATATATATATATATATGTATATATATATATATATATATTATTAATACTATTTTTCATGTGGTTGGGAAACAAGATATACAGGCACTGGAGCATAGAGATCCACTGTAAAAGTGGAAAGGGGTATGGGAAAAAATATAGGAGAGAGCAGATTGGAGGAGGTGATATCCTGTGGGACTGCTATTTTGGGGTGGTGGATAGAGGAAAAATGGGGAGAAATTTTGTAACTCAAAATCTGGTGGTAATGAATGATGTAAATCAGAATTTAATAAAGCATTTGAAAAAAAATCATTTCTCAGGTTTCTGTTTGATAATATGCCAGACTCTTGAGACTCTAATGTAAAAGAATAAGGATATATGCTTGGTTGTATGTAATTCAGAATTCAGTCAATTATTGGAAAAGTGTGTTATTTAACCCTAGAAGTTAAAATAGGCTTCAAAGATCATGGTAGGCTTCAGGGAAGAGGTGTGTCTCTTTTTTTTTCACCATCTTTTGGAAAGGAAACAACTGATGCATTTCAAGAAATTACCAGAAGAAAATGAATTTGAATTAATATTCAAATGGTTGTGAAATATTCAAGCTGAGTTACAGTGAGCATCAGTAATTACACCAAAAATGAGTAAATGTTATAATTACAACAGCCGTAAAAATTATCCAACAGTTTCAGAAAGACTCTTCTGCTATGAATATTGATCAGCAGACACAGGTCTTTCTTAAAGGTGCAAATGCCATTTATGAGGACTTAGACCTTCTGCTGTGAGCATATCAAATTTAATCTTCTCCATACTTGGTCTAAACTGCCTGCTCCCATGACCCCACGAGTGACTATAACATAAAAATGTGTATTACTGCTCACTGAGGAGTTTTTGCTTTCTAGCATTAAATGTTCTATAATAACATGTAGCATTTAAGGTTTGCAAAGGACTTCATAAACTGAATGCTATTTGATCATCATTATAACCCTAGGAATTATGTGCTATAGATATTATTCCTCCCAGGTCCCATATGCATTTAAAAAGTAGAATCTCTGAGAGGTAGGATTTGAACATGAACAAGATTCAAGTCCAGTTTTTTTTTCTATTATGCCATTCTTTTATTAAATCAGGTCCATTCCTACTCTATAGAACTTTCCCCATTCTAAGAAGCACTCCACACAACTCTCATCCTTAAATAAGCTTTCCCTCAAAAACAAAGATCAATCTCTATCCCATCTTGTCCAATAATACATCCAACATGAGTGTTTCTTCATGATTGATCATAAGCTTATATAGTATATAACTCAGAAATGTGGAGGATAAAAAAGAAACATGGTTGCCAATCTCAAAGACCTTACAATTAATTGGAAAAGCAATGATAAAAAGACAAAATATTTTATAGAATAATTTTGAGGGACTCATTTTAAAAAGTTTGGAGAACCAATAAGTACTGGAATTTGTGGTAAAGACTGTGAATGGAGATCAAGGCTGGACCTAGAGTAACTATCAAAGGTGTCACAAGGAAGAGATTCCACACACGCACACACACACACACACAAACACTCTCACACAAACACACATATATGTACAAATACATAAGTATATGTACTTACATATATATGTATATATACACAGACATATATGTGTATAAACATACATAGTGAAACCAACATTATAGACAAAATTCAAGTATTAAATACATTGGAGAATTTATGCTGAAGATAAGCTCTATAAACAAAGAGCAGAAATAATGCCTCAATAATGTTTTGAAATCTGGGGTTTATTAGAGGGCATTCATCTTAGAAAACAAAATCCCTTAAATGTGAGTTTGGGAAATGCTTCCCTGAGGGCACACGATTTCCTGTAAATCAGACAATCCATGGGTGAGGAGGGATAATTCTACAAATCTTTGTGAGTAAAGGTCATATCAGGTTCTTAATCTTAAAACTCATGAGCATTCTTTTATGAAATCAATGTCATTGAATGGTTAAGTGACGTAAGTTGCTTGTATGAATACCATCTCTCATGCAATAAAACTCCTTCCTTCATGATACATCTTTTTGCTCTGATTGCTGAAATAACTGATTAAATAATTTGTCCATCCAATGTCCATGAGCATGAGCACATTTTTTGATCCAACTTCTGTGTGATTTAAGATGATATGATTTGAGTATTTGATTATTGAGGTGAAATTACAATTTCTTTTAATTTTTGAGTATTTTAACAAATTATCTTTACCTGCATGAACACACAAACACAGAAACAGATATAGATACACACATGCATACATACACATTTTTCTGGATGTTGCCCTAAGGCCCAGGTTGTAGATATATTATTGTACTGAAAAATTGAATCAACCAGCTGTTAAAAAGCAATGTATCCTTTAAATAAGGAGAGATCAATTACATAACAACAGAAGCAAAGAACTAAAAAGGAACCTATGAATTTTCCTGAAGTATTACATAAAAATGTGGAAGAAAGGAAGAAAGAGATAAAAAAATGAAATAAATGTTCTAGAAGAAAAAAATTGCAAGGAGAATAAAAAACTTAGAAGAGAGACTTATGTCATGCCAAAACAACGAATTCAATTAAAGCTTGTCAGACATTCAGAAATCATTCCCTCAATAAGTCAGCAAGAAACATTAGAACAAAATTCAAAGATTGAATGAAAAAGTAGAAAATCTATGATATCTGATATTAAAAACAACTTGATGGGAAAACGATATAAAGTGAAGCGATTTAAAAGTCATTGGATTATCTGAAAATCATAGTTTAAAGAAACAAAATTTTTTATCTCTCAGAACCAGAAGAAAAACTGAAGATAATAAGATTCTGACAATCAACTCATGAAAGAAACAACAAAAGGAAAAATCCTTGGAATAATAGAAATCCAGAGCTCCAACATCAAAGAAAAAAAATCAGAAGCACTCATAAAGAAGAATTCCAAATACCAAGGAATCATATTTATGATTACAAAAACAAAACAAAACAAAACTGGCAGTTTGTTTTATAAAAAAGAGGTTATTTTGAAATAAAATCTTTGAAAAGGCAAAAATTATAGGCTTACCAAAAAAA
This sequence comes from Petaurus breviceps papuanus, assembly GCF_028583685.1. Taxonomy (NCBI): domain Eukaryota; kingdom Metazoa; phylum Chordata; class Mammalia; order Diprotodontia; family Petauridae; genus Petaurus; species Petaurus breviceps. Next base: position 11,235,863 of record NW_027185712.1, on the reverse strand, counting down.
GTTAGCTTACTCTGTTGAGCTGAATATAAGCTTAAAGGGGAAAAATGGATCTTTTGTGAAATGGAAAACTTTCAAGACATTTTTTTAAATTGAAATGACTAGAATGGAATAGAAAGTACAATACAAACACAAGGGGTAAGAGAAACCTAGAAGTATGAATGTATTTCTCAGCAATCTTTGTTCCTGGGGAGACAAAGCTTAGCAAGGCCACAAGATACCTTGCCAGTCTCTTCATTAATTCATCCTCTGTCTGCAGAACAGTCCTAGGACCCCTGAAAACATTAGCAAAACCCTCTCCCAGGATTTCTGTAAACATACAACAAGAAAATCCTTCTTCAGGGCTTCTGAACCAACAGAAAGGTTCCCAGACCCCTACAACAACAGCACTGTCCTTCACCACTGGACAGTATTCACTCTCTGTCTGCAGGACAGTCTCAGTAGCTCTGAACCAACAGAAAGGTTCCCAGACCTCTGCAACAACAGTACTGTCCTTCACCAGTGGACAGTATTCACCCTCTGTCTTCAGGACAGACTCAGGAGCTCTTAACCAACATCCAGATTCCAGGACTTCTTCAACAACAGGACTGTCTTTCTGGACAAATCTGGCAAAACAACATCAAAACAGACAGACAAAGTACCAGCAAAACAGCCATGTCTCCTCAGTCCTTGGCAGCTCTGGGGGCAGGTCTCAAAAATGCAGGACAATTCAAAGTGGCCCTCAGCAATCCTCTCAGTCTCTCTCTGCCTCCATGAGGATGCTGCTTCCAAAAAAGTTCTTCTGCCTCTCTTTCATGTCTCTCCAAATCTACATCACCAGCTCCTCCCAGTTCAGGACTTTCTTTTCACATCAACAAGTCCATCCCACAGGTGGGATTAACAAGCTCTGGGTTTTAACACAATCAAACCAAAAATCAAGCCAATGCAGGGGAATCTTTAAATGCCATTATTATTAAAAGCATATGAATAGAATGGAATATTTTCATTGTAAGAAATTACATTTGATATATTTTATACATGTTCTATCTTTTATTTTTGCTTTTTGATGGGGGGAAGGCAGGGCAATTGGGGTTAAGTGACTTGCCTAAGGTCATATGGCTAATAAGTGTTAAGTGTCTGAATCCAGATTTGAACTCAGGTCCTCCTGACTCTGGGGCTGGTACTCTATTCACTGCACCACTTAGCTGCCCCTTAGCATGTGCTATCTTATTAAAAAAAACATTTCTATATTAGTCACAGTTGTGAAAGAAGAAACAGATCAAAAGGGGGAAAATACAAGAAAGAATAAAGTAAGTAGGAAAAAAATGCTACAAATTGTATTTAGAATCCATCAGTTCTTTATCTGGATATGTATAGCATTTTCCTTTATGAGTCCTTTTTATTTGCCTTGGATCATTATGTTGCTGAAAAGACCTGAGTCATTCTTAGCTGACCATCACACGATATTGCTGATTGTGTATATAATGTTCTCCTGGTTCTGCTCATTTCACTTAGCATCAGTTTGTAAAATCTTTACAGGTTTTTCTGAAACCTGCCTGTTCATCATATTTTATTGCAGAATAGCATTCCATAACATTCATATACAACAGCTTGTTCAGTCATTCCTCAATTGACTGATGTCACCTCAATTTCCAATAATTTGCCACCATATATAAGATTGCTATGAATATTTGTTACCATATAGGTCCTTTTCCCTTTTTAAAGAACTCTTTTGTATATAGATTTAGTAGTGGTTTTACTAGATCAAAAGGTATGCACAATTTTGTAGCTCTTTGGGCATAGTTCAAAATTGGTTGGATCAGTTCAAAACTCCATTAACAATGCATTAGTGGGGGGTGGAGCCAAGATGGCAGAGTAGAAGAACCTTCCCTTGGCTCCAGCTTCCACCTTCCCCAATCCGTGTAAAAAGGGGACACTAAACAAACTTTGGAGCTGCAGAACACACAAAATGACACAGAGAATCTAACCTCCCACTGAGGACAGCCTGGCAGGCTGGCAGGAATCGGCCAGCTCAGAGCTCTGGGAGCCTAACCCAGGCCCACTCTGAGGCTTTAGCCCCAGGGCAGGTCTGACCAGCCACCAGCCACAGGGACTCCAGATCAGCAGCAGCTGTTGCCGTTTCCAGATTTATCAATACATAGATGAGGAGGACAAGGTGAGAGGCCATCACAGTCTGGATTTTGGGACCCAGTAAGTGGGAGTGCATGGCTTTTACCCCTGGGGCAAGAAACCACTGAGACACTGGCACAGCCAGCTAGCCCCACAAGGCAGCTTCAGCTCCTGGCCTGAAGAGTGTAGGGGGACTAAGCACCAGGCTGAAGGGTAATCGCTCTTGCTTTAACCTGCTTGGGTCTGGATTGCAGTCTAGGGTGGAGGTCCTGGGGTGTGTGACCAGCTTGCCAGAGCATGTGGAGACCTCAGAGAGGGCACCCATATAATGCATCTGGCAGCTGAGAAAACCCCAGATTTTGGGACGAAAACTCCCCGGACTGGTGGCAGAGTCCTACTGTGGCAAAAAGCCCAAAAGTCAAATCATTGAGTGGCAAAATGAGCAGGCAAAGGAAACAAAGCAGACAGAAGACTCCAACATTACACTCCTATTGTGGGGAAAAGAAGGAGCAAGGCATGGAATAGGAGGAAAAGAGTGAAGTCAGAACTCTGGCACCAAAAGCTTCAAAGGAAAATACAAGCTGGTTACAGGCCATAGAGGACCTTAAGAAGCAGATAAGGGAAGTGGAGGAAAAATTGGGAAGAGAATGGAGAAAAATGCAAGAAAATTATGAAATGAGAGTCAACAGCCTGACTGAAGAAAATAACACCTTAACAAACAGACTGACTCAAATGGCAAAGGAGGCTCAAAAAGGCAATGAGAAGAATGCCTTAAAAAGTCGAATTTGCCAGATGGAAAAAGAATCTCAAAAGGTCAATGAGGAGAATCATTGCTTCACAATTAGACTGGAGCAAATGGAAGCTAATGACTTTATGAGAAATCAAGATGCTGTTAAACAGATCCAAACAAATGAAAGAATAGAAGGCAATGTGAAATATCTCATGGGAAAAACCACTGACTTGGAAAGTAGATCCAGGAGAGATAATTTAAAAATTATTGCACTACCTGAAAGCCATGACCAAAGTAAGAACCTAGAAAGCATCATCCAGGAAGTTCTCAAAGAAAACTGCCCTTATGTTTTAGTACCAGAGGGCAAAATAGAGGTTGAAAGAATCCACCAATCACCTCCTGAAAAAGATCCCAAAAAGAAAACTCCTAGGAATATTATAGCCAGGTTCCAGAATTCCCAGATTAAGAAGAGAATCTTACAAACAGCCTGGAAGAAACAATTTGAATATTGTGGAAACACAATCAGCATAACCCAGGATATGGCTGCTTCTACACTGAGGGATCGAAGGGCTTGGAATGTGATATTCTAGAGGTCAAGGGAGCTGGGATGAAAACCAAGAGTCGCCTACCCAGGAAAACTGAGTATCATGTTTCAGGGGAAAATATGGTCATTCAGTGGAATACAGGACTTTCAAGCATTCTTACTGAAAAAACCAGAGTTGAATAGAAAATTTGACATTCAGATACAAGAAGCAAGAGAAGTATGAGAAGGCAAACAGGGAAAAGAAATCATAAGGAACTTATCAAAGTTGAACTATTAACATTCCTACATGGAAAAAAAAATAATTGTAACTTATTAAACTTTTCTCAGTAGTTGAAGGGATTAATATATATATATATATATATATATATATATATATATAATGTCTACATTTGAGGGTATATGGGCATATGAATACATATGTGAATGTGTGTATATATGTTTACAGGTATACATAGATAGAGGGCAAAGGTCAATTTAACAGGAAGGGATCATACTTAAAAGGTGAAATTAAGAGGTGAGAGGAATATAATGAGAGGAGTTGGGGAGAGACAGATTGGGGCAAACTATCTCACACAGAAGAGGCAAGGGAAAATGGTTAAAATGGAGGGGAAGAATAGGAAGGCAAAAGGGAAGGGGTCAACCTTATTCTCATTGAATCTGGCTTGAGGAGGGAATGAAATACACACTAAATAGGGGATCTCACCCTCCAGGAGTATAAGGGGGGAAGGGGATGAGAGGGGGGATGATGGAACAGAGGGCAGGTGGGGGGCAGGGATGTTGGAAGCACCCACTTTTGAGAGGGGACAGGAACAAAGTAGAGAATATAACAAGTGGGAGGTGGGATAGGAGGGAGGGAAATATAGTCAGTCTTTTACTATATATCTACTACGTTATTATTTTGCATTAGCCGCACATGTACAACCTATACTGAACTGCTTGTCTTCCCAGTGGGGGTGGGTGGCAGGGGCTAAGGAAATGAATCTGGAATTGAAAGTTTTAAAATCAAATATTCAATATATATATATGTATGTATATATATATATGTGTGTGTGTATGTGTGTATGTATGTACGTATGTATATATATATATATATATATACTATTATTAATACCATCTTTCATGTAATTAAGAAATAAGATATACAGGCACTGAGGTGTAGAGATCCACTGGAAAAGTCGAAAAGTTTATGGGAGAAAATATGGGAGATAGCAGATTGGAGGTGGGGATATCCTGTGAGATTGCTGTTTTGGGGGAATGGGTGGGGGAAAAACAGGGAGAAAATTTGTAACTCAAAATCTGGCGGAAATGAATAATGTAAATCAGAAGTTAATAAAGCATTAAAAAAATGTTTTGTAATTGTGTTTTTACAGTTCTTGGGGATGTCTTTGTAGGTAGATTCCCAAGTATTTTATATTATCTAATGTTACTTTAATTAAATTTTTCTTTCTAAAAAAAACAAACAAACAATGCATTAGTGTCCCAATTTTCCCATACCTTCTCTGGCATTTTTAAATTTTCTTTTTCTGTTATATTAGTCAATCTGATAGGTAGTACCTCATAATTGTTTCAATTTGTATTTCTCTAATTACTTCTTCACATGCCCATAGATACCTTGATTTCATCATCTGAAAACTGCCTGTTGATGTTGTTTGACCATTTATCAATTGTGGAATGGCTAGTATTCTTGCAAATTTGACTTGGTTCTTTATATACTTGAGAAATGAGGCCTTTATCGGAGACACTTGCTGTAAAGAATTTTTCCCAGCTTTCTGCTTTCCTCCTAATCTTGGTTACATTGGTTTGATTTGTACAAAAGCTTTTTAATGTAATATAATCAAAATTTTCCATTTTTGTGCTCTCTCATTTATCTCTTTCTCTTGTTTGATCATGAATTCTTCTCCCCATATACCTAACAGTATGCTATTCCTTGCTCTTTTAATTTACTAATGGCGTTAACTTTTATGTCTAAATCATGCCAAAGGTCTGTCATATATAAATTTTCTAATATTCTGTTCACCTCCTTTGTTTCTTTCTTGTTTATTTTTCAGTTGGATTTATTGAGTTCTGAGAGGGGACAGTTGAGTTCCCCCATGTAAGTGCAAGCAAGGTAGAATTTTTATTGTTTTCTTTTTGGAGTTCATTTTCCCAGGCTCAGACTAAATTGTAAACATCTGAAGAATTGATCTCCTTTGAACCCTGATAGTTCACAACTGTGCTGAGTGAAGTAGGTTTTGTTGACTTCTGACTGAACCAATCATGGCATGAGTCTTTGCTATACATTCTGGGAGGATGCCATTTTACTATGGGCAATGGTTCATGAGAAGAATCATTTGATTTTCTGGCCAACACTCTAAATAGCTGTATGTTCAGAGCCCCCCCCCCAATTGCTTAGATGACTGTACTTCCTCAATCTAGTAATGCATGTAAAGTGTATAGCTATATTGTTATGCTCAGATAGCTAGAAACATGTCTATTGGCTTTGTGAGAATATCTCTACTTGTATTTTCTATACTCACTTTCTCTATAATTAAAGTAAGACTGCTAACCCCTTTAAAGCTGTTTTTCCTTTATAAAGCATATCAAAAGAAACTTTGCTAGCAGCCATCCTGGGTGTGCTAGGGTGCTTGCTATTATACCCCACCAGTATAGTTTTGCTGTCTATTTCTCCCTATAACTTAATTTTTCCTTTACGTATTTGGAAGCTATGCCTCTTGATTGCATATATATTTAGTACTGATTATTGCTTCATTGTCTATAGTATATTTTCCTTCCTTATCCCTTTTAATTAGATCTATTTTTTTGTTTGTTTTTGTATTGTCTGAGATCAGAACTGCTACACCTCCTTTATTTTTCACTGCAGTTGAAACATAATAGATTTTACTTTGGCCCTTACCTTTACTCAGTGTGTGTGTCTCTGCTTCAGGTGAGTTTCCTGTATATAATATATTGTAGGATTGTTGGTTCACTCTGCTATCTGCTTCCATTTTTTAGGTGAGTTCATCCCATTCTTATTACAGCTATGATTACTACCTCAGTATTTCCTTTTGTCCTATTTTTCCTCCTGTCTGCCCTTTCTCCTTTCACACTTCTCCCTCCTCACCAGTGTTTTGCTTGTGCACACCATCTGCCTGATCTGCCTTCCTTTCTGTCCATCCCCAGATCTTCTGTTCCTTTACTTAATTTTCTCCCCTTCTACTTCCCTGTCAGGTAAGATAGATTTCTATATTCAGCTGATTTTGTATATGGTTCCCTTCTTGAGCCAATACAGATGAGAGTATGGTTAAAACAATGCTCATTGCCTAACCTCCAATCTTCCTCTTCATTGTACCAAGTCTTTTAAGTCTGTTCTTATGAAATAATCTTCTTCATTCTACCTCACCCTTCCATCTGTTCCCATTATACTCCTCTTTCTCATCCCTTATTTTTTTTTCTCTCATGTGATTCCCTCAAAATTATCTCATACCTTCTCTCTCTCTTCTCTCTCTTTATCTCTTTCTCTCTCTCTCTCTATCTGCTTCCATTTTATAGGTGAGTTCATCCCATTCTCAGTACAGCTATGACTATATATATATATATATATATATATATATATATATATATATATAAGCTTCAAGCTACACTATTAGTGACTCATTATTTTTTAAGAATTATTAAGAATTTAATTTATTTAATTATTAATTAATTTTTTAATAATTTTATAATTATAACTATAAATAAATTATAAACAATAAAATAAATAATAATTATTATTAAAAATAAATTTAATTTAATTAAGAATTTAATTTAATAATAATTTAAGAATTTAAGAATACACAGGTATCATATTCCTGTGTAGGGTTGTAAATAGTTTAGCTCTATTGAATCCCTTATATTTACTTTTCCCTTTTTCCTGTTTATGGTTCTTGATATTGGAGGTCAAAATTTTGGTTTATTTCTGGCCTTCTCCTTATGAAAGCTTGATATCCTTCTATTTCATTGAATGACCACTTTCCCCTTGATGTATTATGCTTAATTTTGCCAGATAAACGATTCTTGGCTATAGTCTTAGCTCCTTCACGTTTCAGAATATGGTGTTCCATGGCTTCCAACTCTTTGATATTTTAGCTGCCTGGCCCTGTGTAATCCTCATTGTGACTCCAACATTTGAATTGTTTCTTCTAGCCACTTGTGGTACTTTTTTTCCCTTCACCTGATCTGAAATTTTACTACAATAAACTTGAGGTTTTTAATTTTGGATCTCTTTTGTGAGATGATCACTGATTTCTTTCAATATCTATTTTGTCCTATGGTTCCAGGACTTTGGGGCAGTTTTCTTTGATAATTTCTTGAAAGATGCTGTCTAGGGGGTGGCTGGGTGGTGCAGTGAATAGAGCACTGGACCTGGAGTGAGGAGGATGTGAGTTCAAATCCGACCTCAGACACTTAACACAAAAACTAGCCATGTGACCTTGGGCAAGTCACTTAACCCCAATTGCCCTCCAAAAAGCCAAAAAAAAGGAAGGATAGAAGGGAGACAGAGAGAGAGAGAGAGAGAGAGA
>NW_027185712.1:11194620-11227845 GCF_028583685.1 Petaurus breviceps papuanus | reverse complement strand
AGAAAGAAAGAAAGAAAAAGAAAGAAAGAGAGAAAGAGAGAAAGAGAGAAGGAGAGAAGGAAAGAAGGAAAGAAAGAAAAAGATGCTGTCCAGGTCCTCTTTTTGATTTACAGCTTTCTGGTAGTTCAATGACTCTGATATTTTCTCTCCTGGATCTATTTTCTGGGTCAGTTGTCTTTCCCATGAGGTACTCTACATTTTTTTTTCATTTTTCCATTCTTTTAAATTTGTTTGATGGATTCTTGATGTCTCGTAGAGTCATTAGCTTCCACTTTCCCAATTTTAACTTTTAAGCCGTTGTTTGACTCAATTACCTTTTGGATTTTCTTGTCCATTCAGTCAATTGTACTCTTTAAGGAGTTGTTTTCTTCAGTGGATTTTTGTATTACCTTTTCCATTTGGCCAATTCTACTTTTTAAGCACTTTTCTAAGTTATTGATTCTTTTTCTTCATAATTCTCTTGCATCGCTCTCATTTCTTTTTCCCATTTTTTATTATATGATTTTTAAGCTCATATTTGAGTTCTTCCATGAGTTTGTTTGGTCTTGAAACCACTTCCCATTTTTCTTTGTGGTTTTGCACATAGGTGTTTTGCCATCATTGTCCTTTTTTGAATTTATGTCTCTGTTACCATAATAGCTTTCTATGGTCAGATTATTTTTTGTTGTTGCTGTTTTACTAATTTTTTTTTTGGGGGGGAGACTCTTTCTTTTCTTCTAAATTTGAGCTCTGCTCCCAGGGTGGAAGGGGCACTGGATCAGGATTCTTGTGCCAGTAGCAGCAGGCCCTCACTCTTTGCCTGATGATACACTAATGTTGTCCTGAAATCCCCAGGGGACCTTCATGTCTGATGCGGTATGGAGAAAGGGTGGAGGGTGCCTTATGCTTCTGGAAGCTGTAGAGATCTGGTAGCTTACCTGGTATTGAGCTGGAATCCTAGTGGTGGTGTCTGACATGTGCTGTTATCCAGTGGAGTGTTTCTGTGTTTCCCCATGGCTACACTGAAGTACAAGGAGGTCTGGCTGCTGAAGAACGCCTTTTTGCTAGAACTACACTGAAGCATGCAGATGTCTAGCCTACTTTCTTGTCATCGTGGAGAATGTCTGTTTGCCAAAAGTTACAGTGAAGCATAAAGCACATGGTAGTTCTCAGAGTGGAGTCTACCAGTTCCCCTGACGATGCTTTAGGCACATGGGTGTCCTAGGTTTTGCTTTTGCCTACTCCACCACCCTGGGGCTCAGGATCTTCCACTGGTTTGATGAGGGGCTTTGCTGTTGGTTTGCTGGGATGCTTCATGTCCTTGAATGGATTTCCCTTTTACCCAAGTGAGATGGACATTTCCTGGTGATCTTCCAAATTTATTGGGCTAACAGTTTGTTTCATCTCATTTTTTTGGTGGCTCTGTTGTTTCAGTAATTTTTTTAGGTCACTGTTTTATAGTTGTTTGGAAGTAAATGTGGGAGATTTATAATGATTTACTGCTTACTTCACCAGCTTGGCTCCCATAAGTTCCCCTTTCTACTAAAGATATTATTTCAGAGAATTCTAGGTATTATGGATAAGTTGGAAAGTTTAGAGTATATTGTGTGAAATCTACTATTTTCTTTTATTTTTAAAGGAAAAAATATAAAATGTAGATTCTTGGCTTTACACAAAGTCTTTTTTTCTATTCTGTTGAATATGTGTATTTTGAAATGTTCACTTGGGGGAATGTTAAAGTCATAATTTTTTTTTTTTTTAAGCAATCGGGGTTAAGTAACTTGCTCAAGGTTACAGGGCCAGTTATTTCTAGGTGTGGTGCTAAGTATCTGAGCCCAGATTTGAACCCCAGGTCATCCTGACACTGGATCCCATGTTCTTACTGGCTGAGCCACCTGGCTGCCCCTAAGCAATTGGGGTGGAGTAACTTGCTCAAGGTTACACGGCCAGGTGTTTCTGGGTGGGTGCTAAATGTCTGAGCCTGGATTTGATCCACAGGTCATCCCAACAATGCAGCTGGTGCTCTTACTCACTGTGCTACTGGCTGCCCCTGGGTCATAATTTTTTGGGAAAAAAATGTATTAAATAGGAATATATACTGCACCTAGTGTTTTTATTCATCTAGATTTGGGAAATAAAGTGACTTCACAATGGAGTCAGTCTTTGTCACAATAAGAAATTGAACTATGGTATTTCCACTGTATGATCACAGAGACAGTATATCCAGTAGAAGGAAAATCATATAACCAAATTGGTTCTTAGAAGTTATTTCATTTTAACCATTTGATGGTAATAACATTACATAACATTTTAAACATTATAGAGTAGATAATGTTCTTGACTTTGAGATAAAAAGTACTGAACTCACTTTCAAGGTCATTCTGTGACACTTATCTTGTTACTTCTCCATTGGAAAAAAAATATAACTTCCCTGAGCCTCAGGAAATTCCTAAATATATATGTACAACTGTGTATTTAGCCATTAAGCAATCAACAGGTATCTATTTTATTCCTAGATATTTGTAGCCAAAGCAGGCTTCTTTAAAATATTTTGGCATCTATTGAGCTTTTATTTATGTCATTGGCTTCCTTGTCTTATAGAAAATATTTATATTTACTGTTCTTTTACCTCAAATCATTATTATAAGCCTTGCTTTTTTTTCTTGATTGACTTGAAACTTCTGCCACTCTCTCTCATTTATGATTGAATCCAATACATAAACATCCCACATTTTAATTGTAACTTTTTTTAACATTCATCAGAGTTTATTGTATTAATTTTAAAGATCTTTGTTATGTTGTTTTATTCCCCCTTGAAACACACACTATGCTCTTGGTGAAATTGTTACCATAAAGAAGAGTAGGCTACAAATTTCTCCAACTTTTTTCTCTATCACCCCACTACCTCAAATTAGATTAGGCTTCAAATTTCTCCCACTTCTTTTAAAATTAATTTTCATGTGTACTACGTTATAAAACATATTTATCTACCTCTCATTTTCTTTTTTATTATTTTCATTTTTCTCAAGTTATATGTAAAAAAATAACATTTGATTTTAAAACTTTGAGTTCCAAATTTTTTCTTCTTCCCTCCTGATCCCACCCTCATTGAGAAGGCAAATAGTTCAACATAGGTTATGCATTTGTTGTCACGCAAAACATATTCATAATAGTCATTTTGTGAAAGAAAACAAAGACAAAAAATTGAAATAAAGACATTTTTAAAAAGTATTCCTCAATTTATATTCAGAAACAATCAGTTCTTTCTCTTGGGATGGATCACATTTTTCTTCATAAGTCCTTCAGAGTTTTCCTGTTTCATTGTATTGCCAAGAATAATTGTCATTCACAGCTGATCAACTTGCGATATCACTGCTACTTTATATACAGTACATTTCACTTTGCAACAACCCATGTTTGTCTTTCTAGGCTTTTCTGAGAGGATCTTGCCTGTCATTTCTTATAGTACAATACTATGCCATCATAATCACATCCCACAACTTATTCATTCATTCCCTAATTGATGGACACCAACTCAATTTTTTAAAATTCTTTCCCTCCAGAAATGAGCTGCTATAAATGTTTTTGTACATATATGTCCTTTTCCTGTTTTAGTTTTTTTGTTAAATCTCTTTTGGGATACAGTATACTTTTGGGATACTAGTAGTGGTATTGGTAGGTCAGAGGGCATGCAAGGCTTTATAGTCCTTCAGGCAAATTTCCAAATTGTTCTACACAGTGGTTGAATCAGTTCACAATCCACAAACAGTACATTAATGTCTCATTATTCCCACATCCCTTCCAAAATTTGCCATTTACATTTTATGTTCTGTTAGGTAATCTAATAATATAAGGTAGTACCTCAGAATTGCTTTAATTTTCATTTCTCCAATCAATAATTGTGAGTTAGAACATATTTCATATGGCTATAAATAGTATTGATTACTTCATCTGAAAATTTTTCATATCTTTTCATCATTTATCAATTGGGGAATGTCTGTTATTCCCACAAATTTGACTCAATTCTCTATGTGATTGGGAAATGAGGTTTTGATCAGAGAAACTTGCCTCAATTTTTTCCAAGATACTGTTGCTAACTATATATCTCTCCATCCTATACCTACCATCCATTTATCCTATTCTCTCACTCCTTTGACCCTGTCTGTCCCTCCTCAAAAGTGTTTTACTTCTAATTACCCCTTCCCCCAATTTACCTTCCTTTAATCACCCTCCACTTCTCTTATCCTATTTTTCTCTTACTTTCCTGTAGGGTAAGAGATTTCTAGACCCAACTGAGTGTGTATATTGTTCCCACTTTTAGTTAGTTCTGAAGAGAGTAAGGTTCACTCACTCCCCCTTTCTTGTCTCCTCTTCCCCTCCATTGTAAAAGCTTTTTCATACTTCTTTTATGTGAGATAATTTATTCCATTCTGCCTCTCCCTTTCTCTTTCTCCCAAGACATTCCTCTTTCACCACTTTATTTTATTTTATTTTATTTTAGATATCATTCCTTCATGTTCAACTCACTGGCTTCCTCTGTCTATATATACTACTAACTACCCGAATAATGAAAAAAAAAGTCTTATAATTGCAAATATCTTTTCCCCTTATGTTTTCCCTTTCTTGTTTACCTTTTTATGCTTCTTTTCAGTCTTGTATTTGAAACTCAAATTTTCTATCTAGCTTTGGTCTTCTCAATAAGAAAGTTTTAAAGTCCTCCATCTCATTGAATGTCCTTTTTCTCCCAGAAGGATTATACTAAGTTTTGCTGGGTAGGTGATTTTTTATTGTAATCCTAACTCCTTTGACCTCTAAAGAATATCATATTCCAAGTCCTCAAATCCTTTAATGTAAAAGCTGCTAAGTCTTTTGTTATCCTGACTGTGGCTCCATGATATTAAAATTGTTTCTGACTGCTTGAAATATTTTCTTCTTGACTTTGGAACTTGGAAGTTGGCCATAACATTCCTGACACCTTTCTATTTTGGGATCTCTTTTAGGAGATGATCACTGGATTTTTCAGTTTCTATTTCCCCCTCTGGTTTTAGAATTTTGGGGTGGTTTTCCTTGATGATTTCCTGAAAAATGATGTCTAGGCTCTTTTTTGTTTAATTGTGGCTTTCAGGTAGTGTAATACATTTAAAATTAAATGTCCTGGATCTATTTTCTTTCTTTCTTTTTTTTTTTAAAGCAATTGAGGTTAAGTAACTTGCTCAAGGTTACACAGCCAGTTATTTCTGGGTGTGGTGCTACGTATCTGAGCCTGGGGTCATCCCAATACTGGGGCCAGTGCTCTTACTCACTGAGCCACCTGGCCACCCCCAAGAAATTGGGGTTAAGTAACTTGTTCAAGGTTTCATGGCCAGGTGTTTCTGAGTGGGTGCTGAGTGTCTGAGCCCGGATTCGATCCCCAGGTCGTCCCGACACTGGGGCCGGTGCTTTTACTCGCTGTGCTACCTGGCTGCCCTCTGGACCTATTTACCAAGTCAGTTGTTTGTCCAGTACAATATTTCACATTGTCTTCCATTTTTTCCTTTCTTTTGCTTTTGTTTTATTGTTTTTTTTTTATTACTCATAAAATAATTAGCTTCCATTTGCCCCATTCTAATTTTTAAGGAATTATTTTCTTGTGTGAGCTTTTGGGCATCCTTTTCCATTTGGCCACTTCTGCTTTTTAAGGCATTCTTCTCTTCATTGGCTTTATGTACTTCTTTTGCGATTTGACCTGGTCTGTTTTTTAAAGTGTAATTTTTTGTTTCTTTTGCCATGCTGTTGACTTGTTTTTTGTGATTTCCTTGCATTGCTCTCATTTGTCTTCCCATTTCTTCCTACACCTCACTTGATATTCAAAATCCTTTTAGAGCTAGTCCATGTCCTGAAACAAATTAATATTTTTCTCTTGAGCCTTTGGATGTAGGAACATTGACTGTTGTCTTTTTAGTATGTGTTTTGATCTTCCTTTTCACCATAATAACTTTCTATAGTCAAAATTTTTCGCCATTGTTTGCTCATTTTCTCAGCATATTATTTTTCTTTTAATTCTTTGTTAATGCAGGGCTCTGCTTCCAGGGTGGAAGGCACACTGTCCCAATATTTAAGAGTTTTGTACAGCTCTTTTCAAAGATACTTTTAGGGACTTCTAAGTTTTCACTTCTTCTAATGTGTTATAATGTAAGGAGAGGTGTTTACTCCTCTTCTGTCCTGTGCTCTGGTCTGCAAGCAACCACAAATACTCTTTTCTGCCCTGGAACTGTGAGTCCCCTCTCCTCTGCTGTATTTTGCTATGCTAGAGTTCCTTCTTCTTGTCCTGTGACTGACACCCAGCACTGGGTTTGAGTATGTGCAAAGCAACAGATTCCTGCCTCAGTGCTAGTAAAAAGACCCCTGTAATCTCCTTCTGATCAATTGTCTGACCCCTTTACTCCCTGTGTTCTGAGCTCCAAAAGCAGCTACTGCCTCTGCTATTGCTGCTGCTTATTCTGTGACTCCCAAGGCCTGTTGCTGGTTTCCTGAGACTCGTGCAGCCTGTGCTGGACTGTGCTCCACTCTCATCCAGATCTGACAGACCCTTCCTGCTGATCTTCCAAATTATCTTTGTAATCTGTGTGCTGAGAGGTCTGGAACCTGTCACTGCTGCCACTGATTCAGTCACCCAGGGGCCTGCTCCAGGTTTACTGAGGCCCTGTCTGCACTGGTGCAGGCAACACTATACTACACTCCTGTCTCACCCTGATACTGCTGACCTTTCCTTCTGATCTTCCAAGGTGACTTGTGCTGGAAATTTGTTTCATTTTGTCTTTTTGTGTGTACTGCTTCTCTATCATTTCCTGAGAGTCATTTTTAAAGGTATTTGGAGGGGTTTGATGGAGAATTCAGCTGAGTCCCTGCCTTTACCATCTTGGCTATGCCTATTTCTCATTTTCAATAAATCTCCAGGATCCATTTTCAATTTTTTTAATTCTTCATCTTTTAAATAACTTAATCTAGATTGAGTAAAACTGTATATTCTTCTACCCACTATCTCCATTTTTCTGTGTTTTTCTTTTGCATCACTCTTTTCCTAGAAATAATTCATTAAAACAACACAGCATAATGTTATGATCATGGAATCTGGACAAAGATGACCCATGCTTGAATATAGGCTCTACTACTCAATACCTGAATAACAAATAAATTATCCCACTCCTCTGACCGACAGTCCCCATCACTCCACAACCATTTTCAAAATGTAGTAATTTGACAAGTTAATGACTGTAATAACATATAATTCAATTAATTTCTTCTTCCTCCTCACTTCTTGCCTCTAATATGGACTAATGCTACAAATATTTTCTCTTTGTCCTGTCAATCACCAATAGACAAGATGGCATATCTAAAAACAAAACAAACAGACAAACAAAGAAATACACTAATCTTCACTCCATGGTGCATTTAAACTTTGATTTTCTTGTTTGTTTTTTTTCATGCTATGGGGGCATGATTATCTTTCTTAAGTTCTTTAACTTAATTAATTTGCATATCAAATGCCCTGCTCAAGTCTTGTTTCTTCAGGATGAATAATTCAAATTCCTCCTATTTAAAAATCTATCCTTTTACATTGATGGTTCTGCTCATTTTTCCAGGATGTAACTTGGAGCACAAACCAATTTATTAATCTTTTAAGAATATTGTTTTCCAGTTAGTCCTCTCATTCGTCATTGTTGATGAATAGTCTGGCAACTAGGTAGCACAGTGGATAGAGTGTCAAGCTAGAAATCAGGAAGATTTATCTTCCTGAGTTCAAATCTATCTCAGAAACTTACTGGCTATGTGACCCTAGGCAAGTCACTAAATTCTGTTTACTTCAGTCCCTCATCTGTAAAAGGAGCTTGAGAAGGAAGTGTCAGACCACTGTAGTGCCTTTGCCTAGAAAACCTCAAATAGGGTCACTGAGAATCAAACACACCTGAGACAAGTGAACAACAACAAAAGTTTGGTAAAGGTAATAGTGTTGTCTTATAGTTCTGAAGGACATTTTCCTGGCTGACAGCAATACAGAAGGTGTTTAATATTGAAGTTTTACTTTTTAGCAAGTAAATTGTATTGTGAGTTGTTCTGAGGGTTCCTCTCTAATGGAGCCCAGTGCATGCTATTATTTGTTATTCTCTTTTACTAGTAATACTGACTGATTATTTTTTGGTGGGGGTATGATTTATTATAGTGTAGTATTAGGGTTATTTGCTTCATGGTGTTTTTCTTTTTTCAGAGCAACCAATAATTCTCAGCTACTGTCTCAATGTTCTTCCTTCAAAATGAATGTATTTTGGTTTGGTTTGGTTTTGATTTTGGATGTAATGACAATCAGAAGTTCTTTCATTCTTTTGGCTTTTTATTTTTATGAAATATTACTGGTTACATTACTGAATTTTTTTCATACCTCGTCTGCTATTCTCTTTTGTTCTGAGTGCTTACCTCATTTAAATTTCCAAACTTCTGTTCTAAATCACAAATCTACTTTTCAAAAAATTTACATTTAGTTTTTTATATCTTGCTTTAATTCTTTTATTAAGCATTCCACCATTCTGGAAATGGTTCAAGTTCTTCCATGTCTCTTGTCTAGGGATATAGCTATAATTAGCATATTATTTTTTCCGTACGTTCTTTGGTATTTTAGTATTTTCCATTTCATTATGAGGAATTTTTTTAAATTTTTTCATTAATTTAGTCTGTGAGTTTTTCTGTGGCATATTCTTATGAAGAGAAACTAGGTGATACATTGGATAGAGTGCCAGGCTTTGAATAAAGAAGATGTGAGTTGAAATCTGGCCTCAGACACTTGACCCTGGGCAAGTCACTTAGTCTCTGTCTGCCTCAGTTTTCTCATCTATCAAATGAGCTGGAGAAGGAAATGGCAAACCACACAATTATCTTTGCCAAGAAAACCTCAGAAGGGGTTGAAAAGAATAAGACATAACTAAAAATAACTAAACATCAACAGACAAAAATGTCCTTATAAGCTCTGCCCCATTTCTATTTTAATCACTGTTGTTGATTGTACTTTTACTTTGATATGTCATCTATCTATCATCTATCCATATATCTATGTAGATAGATATAAAATCATCCTTTCTTCCTGTAGCATATCAAAAAGATTAAATTCATTTTGATTTCCCCTCCTCTATTTTCTATTCCAATCTCACTCTCTTACCCCTTTGATTTTAATTCAGATGAAAACCACTGACATGTAACTGAATATTATTGTGTCTCCCTACTCCCCCTCCAAAAAAACTTGGACTACTTCCTGAGTTTTTATTGAAGAAAAATAGTGAATATGCCATTTTGTTAATCTGTAGCAGAGATTTTTAACCATTCTGTATCATCAACCCCTTTTGCAATCTTGTGGATCCTGTGGACTACTTTTCAGAATAATGTTTTTTAAAACAAATAAAATACAGCATATTACAAAAAAATATTGAAATTAAGTTATAATATTTATTTAAGTTCCCAGACCTTTTGACAATGATTTATGGACTCTACGCAAAGAAGGCCCTGCTTTGTAAACACTATTGTATGTGAGACAACTTCATAGGTATATGCATATATATTCATGTTTGTAAATATACACACATATAACACCTACATATATACATATATGTGCATAGGTATATGTATGTCCACATATACTTTAAAAGTTTTTTATTTGTTCCTCTGTGTGTATGAAGGGAAAGAAAGTAGAGGAGAAAAAAATAGTTGAAAGAAAGACATTTTAAGTTAAGGAGACTTGAAGACATCTATATTAAATTTTAACAAAATATAAAATAGCTTTTTAAGACCAATTGGGTCTTAAGATCAGAAGCCTATGCAGAGCCTCCTGTGAATAGAAAAGGCATCAGCACAAGCCTGTGTAAGACATGCAAGTCTATGGGGCGGCCAGGTAGCACAGCACCGGCTCCAGTGTCAGACTGACCTCTGGAGATCGAATCCCGGGCTCAGACACTTAGCACCCACCCAGAAACACCTGGCCGTGTAACCTTGAGCAAGTTACTTAACCCCAATTGCTTAGGGGCGGCCAGGTGGCTCAGCGAGTAAGAGCACCGACTCCAATGTTGGGACGACCTGGAGCTCGAATCCTGGGCTCAGGCGCTCAGCACCACACCCAGAAATAATAATAACTGGCCCTGTAACCTTGAGCGGGTTACTTAACCCCGATTGCTTTAAAAAAAAAAAAAAAAGACATGCAAGTCTATGGAAAAGCATACACTGCTAAACTTACCAACAGTTTGAGTCATTGGATTCTGTTTGTTTCGCCTCTAAAAAAGACTAACAACAGAATTTTAGGTTATCATGTCACATTGCGGGGTATACTTCACCCAAAATTCCATTGTGTCAGAAATTGTTTTAAAATCCTTTTAGAGGCAAAAGCAGCAGATGCCATTGTCAGCATTTAGGAAAGTTTGTTTGGTTTGTTTAAAGTTAATCCACATTTGAAGTAACAATGGCAAGACTTCAGGCAGGAGGCAAGTGAATCTGTTGTATATTTGGGAAGCCCATTATTTATGTAGCTCAATATACTATATAGAAATGGTGGAAGAGAAGTCTAAGACTAAATATTTTACACACAGGCAAATGTTCAAACTTCCTCAGGCTTCTGAGGGGGAAGTAGTTTCAAAATTCTTTCAGTGCCTTTCTTGAATTTCGGTTTTGGGAAGCATGCTGGAGAGATAAATTACTATTATAACTATAATCCAAAGAAATTCACAGAACATATCCTCCATTAGATTGCAGGATCTTTGTCTCTTACCTTCAGTTTAGTTAACTGGGCCCTATTGTTCCAAGATTCAGGCAATTACATTATAGTTGTTCATTACTCTGCAATTTTTTTCTATTCTCTCCTACACATTCCACATACAACTATGTGATTAATCTTCCAAAAGCCTTGTTTTAACTTCATTTCTAGTCTTAAAATCCTACTAGAGCTTCATCTTTCCTATTGGTCATGAACTCATGGTACCATTGAAAGTGTGTCACAATCTGGCTCTCTCTCACTGAAAGCTGCCTATGTATCCTCAACTCTAGATAGAATATTCTCCTCATCATTACCCATCAAAAGCTGTTCTCATTTCAATTCCAAAGCCTGAAATGCTCACTACCAACCACTACCATCACCCCTCCCCCACCAAGTGAATAGAACATATATTCTTTTAAGGTAGGGACTGTTTCACTTTTGTTTGTATATGCCCACCACAGCAGAATTATCTAAAGAATATATGCAATGAAATAAATTGTTGATGTTATTCAGAAGAAATTGGTGAAAAAAAACCTAATAGAAGTATGCAATAAATTATTGTTGGTCAATTGATCTAGGTTTGTAAATAGTCTTCACAAAAAAATCAAATATTTTATTGCTTTTTTTGAGAAAGGAAACAATTCACTTACTTCACAATTTAAAAACATAGTGTACCATATAATGATTACATTTATCTCTAGGACCCAAGGATACTTTCTATTTCTTATTGAATTTATGACTAACCATAACATAATTATACTACGAGTAGTAGTCCTACTAGTACTTCTTTTGCTACTACTACTAATAATCACTGACATTTCTATAGTGCTTTAAAGTTTTCAAAACTCCACAATATACTCTCACACAAATCTGATAAGAGGTAAATCATTATTATCATATTATCATATCATAGTGCCATGTTTATCATCATCTCTATTTTATAGATGAAGAAGTCAAGACATAGAGTTGTCTAGGATCACATAGTTAATCATTCTCAGAGATAAGCTTGATTCCAGGTTTGTAAACTCCAGATCTAGAATTCTGTTCATTGTACCACATTGCCTGTTAACTAGGTACTGCAATGGAATAATCTAATGAATATTTAATAAAGGACTAAGATATACAAGCACTGTGCTAGGTTAACAGGACAAAAAGTGAAAACACACAATCAAAATATTCTACTCTCAATGAACTTGCAAACTACTTGGAAAACAGTAGGGTACACACATAACTAAATATAAAAGCACTTACTGTGATAATTAATTACGGAATCTAGAATTGTATACTTCTATTGACCCCATACTTGACAACAGTATATTTTTTAAATCTCATGCCACCATATATTTCCTTGTAGACAATCTGATTCCTGAACATAAGTAAATCCATTGTTTGTGGCACTTGAGAAAAATAGCAGTCAACATTTCCACAGTGATTTCCACAGTGACAAGTGCTGACATTAAAGGCATAATTGTCAGTGCTCAGCTGAAGCAACTTCAGCCAGAGAAGGGGTGACAGCTATTGTTGGACGTGAGAAGTGAAAACGAGGCAATGAATGAAGCAGCTTTATTTCACTCACAGTCCATTTTTCCCCCTCTATCTTGTTTTCACTTAAAGTGTGCCTGAGACCATTACTGAGAAGAGAGTGACACCAAGTCTACACAAACTGAAAGCAAAGTGGAATATGAGGTAAATATCTCAATAATTCAGTTCTGGAAACATATTTTCAATTCACTAAGATAAGCAATTTAAACAACAGCAGGGTTTGCATTGCTTGAATTATCTGGGTAGTTGAATTTTTATATTGGTCTTTAATAACTTATCTTTGGGAAAGCCAAAGACATTCAAACCATGAAGGTCTGAAGCAAGCAGAGCCTATGGAGAAAAATAATGCAGAAACTTCTATCACTACAGCTTGTGCAAGATAGGGAGAGAAAGAACTCAAGACAGAATGGCTATAAATAATAGATCCAGGTAAGTAGTTCCCTGCTTTCATGCAAGTAGAATATTATTGCCCCCAGTTTATGAACAAGGGAACTAAAATACATCCAAATAGAATGCATGACACTGGAGGACAGGGACTTATATATGTTTGCCTTTCTGTTCACAGAAAAAGTGACTGATATATGTAGTAGGTGCCTATTCAACTGAAATAAACTGAGTTATAAACAGTGAAAGGAAGAATCAACCAGAATCACCCTTATCACACCCCAACCACACTCCTGGTCACAGTGATCCCCACCCCGGCTTTCTTGGTCAGAATTAATAGAATAATTAAAGAAGTCAAATCATCTTGACTTTCCTACTTGACAGAACTATCCCATATAGAGAGCAGCAGCATTAAAATATCCTTCTGCAAGTTAGACTGACAACCATTTTCATGCTGCTTCAATTCAACTATGGTCATCTGGGGAGAATGGTAATGTTAGGGAAAGGGTCAGGAGATGAGTTCTAACTCCTGGCTCTGTTTCTTGTGGCAAAGTGACTTTAGTCAAGTTACTTATTCTCCTCTGCCCTCAATTTCCTCAAGTTTAAGCTAAAGGCATGGAACTAGATGATCTCTATTATGTCTTCCAGGTCTAACGTTTTGTTATTCTTTTCTAAAATGTCTAGTATTTCATTTTGATCTCACTGTCTATCACAACCTCAATATTTGGGCACTGAAATCTCTTGAGATATTTTTTCCATGTTCACTTCCTATCCAGAAAAAGAAATCTTGTTTTATTCTGTTTAGTAAAGACTTTTATAATCAAGCAGGTTATTTATTTCATACTGTTTCCACTTACTTTCCCTTATTTATATCATACACCTTTCAAAAGAATCAGCATCATTAACATTCCCAAAATTCAACATTCCACCTCCATATTGTTGCAAGACTTTCTTCTATGATTAGAATGAATGCCCTCTTCAACTCTTCCTCTTAGAGTATATTGCTTTGTTCAGTACTACCTTTTACTTTCTATAATCTGCCTAAGTGATAGTGTTCTTCCCTCTCTCATCTTGTCTTGCATATAATTGTTTGCCTAGCATATCCTTCATTAGACTATAAACTCTCTTTGGGCAGAGATCATTTGCTGTCTTTGTCTTGGTTCCTCAGAGTTTACCATGGTGCTTTACAAATAGTAGGCATCTAATAAATGCCTATTGGATTAAATTATGCCTATTCTTAGAATTCATCATTGGAACTTCTATAACACAATGATACTAATGATTTTGGATGTAAGATTCTAGACTTATTTTGTGTTGGCATCATGTTTGGAAAAAGCTCTAGGTACTATTTGAACTCAGCCTTTAAGAATGATTAGAATAGGGGCAGCTAGGTGGCACAGTGAATAAAGCACTGGCCCTGGAGTCAGGAAGACCTGAGTTCAAATCTGGCCTCAGACACTTAACACAAAAACTAACCATGTGACCTTGGGCAAGTCATTTAACCCCACTTGCCCTCCAAAAAGCAAAAAAAAAAAAAAGAGAATGATTAGAATTAAAATAGACTGAAAGGAAGAGGGATGCCATTCAATCTGAGTCTTGAAAGTTAGTTTTGTCAAAAAATAATGTGTGTCTATATTGTTTAATTACTATAGCTGAAGATTTGCGTTTCTGTAGCAAATGCCTGTTTCTCTTTTCAAGAACTTTTGTATGGAGCAAACTCTTTAAGAAAATGACTCCTTGTTCTATCAGGAAATAGTCTTTCTAATAGTATTATCCAAACAAAGGATCTGTCTATACTGGATATGTCTATAGACTAGAAATTACCTGCATTCTCTCCTTCAAAACATGAATATACACACATTCTAGCATCACCACAGGCTATAAACAGACAACCAACTCAGATCTCTCAATAGTCAACATATTAGTAGGTTGAGGGTTCTCTCAACTAGGTGAATCTAAAGCTTTGTTCATTTAGTTGATAGGCACTGTCTTCATTAAAGAAGTTAGCATATCAAAACTGTTTATTGAGTTAGCAAAATGATTTAATCTGCTAGTATTTACCCCTTTGATTCCCAAGGTTAATTATTGTCATTTGTTTGTTTTCATTTCCACTCTTTTTTGTACAAACAAACCCCAAAGCAAATAGTTAAATAAACAAGCCATTAATCTGAGAGCAGAAGTTTCTTCATTGACACAGTGTGCCAATTAGCCGATTGTTGATGAGTATTAGCTAGTTGATGGACTTCAGCCACAGTCCATAATGCATGCATGACAATTTGTTTTAGCACATATTTTTGAAGGATTCCTTTTACCAGATTATCATTATTATCTGTATATCACAATAGGGTTAGGAGGAGCATTTTGTGTTGAGCAGGATCATCGGAAACTTCATCCTCTTTTCCTTATTTGGGGAGGAAAAATAATGTCTATCCTATAGGAAAGTATCTCCTTCCTTGGCTGCCTTGATGAAGATAGCAGAATCTCCAGGGTGCTGTTTTAAGAACAGGCCCTCCAAAAGTCTAATAAATAGCTAGCTGCATAGAAACAGGACCCAGTTCTCAAGACTAGGAGCTCAAAGAGATGAAACTGCTTTCTTCAAGTTTAATGATTTTCTTTTTGTTTGTAAGTGTTTGGGGAAAGAGTAATATTACAATTCTTTGTTCCCTTTCTCTCATTTACTTTATATGTGGGTGAGTGGGGGATAGTGAACAATAAATTACACTACTTAGAGACATAGGCTAAGCCTTTTTTTTGTCAGTTGTGTCAATAAAGTACACACATAACATCAGTTTCCCATTACACACATCATTCAGAGTCATATATTACTCAGTTTAATGGAAAAAAGGGAGACTGAAATCTAAAATGAAAAGACAAATTGAAGCACAACTAGCAAGGAGCAGCTGAGCCAAAAGCAACTGGCAGAGTGAGACATTTAGTTACATCTCCTGGAAACTCAAGTGCTCCTGCCATTAATGGCCTTCGACATCAAGTCCCACAAAGCTTTAGACCAGGTGGGGTGCAACAATATTGGAGGACAGATGTTATTTTTAGGTAAATGGAAATAAATAGACAAGTGATTCCTTCTCAGTCCCCTGCAGACTGCAACACTCTATAGAAATCTTGAAAATGAATCTTCCTGTCTGGTTGCATTGAGTGCTCTGCAGCCTGCATGAAGTCATTGTGGTAGGACCTCCTACAAGTATAACATAGATGCAAAAAGTAATGCCTTCAGAATTTATCTCAGCAGGGGGAAAACCCCACTATTCAGAAGAAAAGACATGATGCGAAACACCTTAATACTAGAAGCAGAAGATGTGAGTTCAAATTCTGCCTCTGGAACTCTAGCCAGGTGACTAGGTCCTGGCCCTTAACATGAATACCAATTTTCTCATCTGTGAGATATAGATCAGAGGATCAGAGGATCATAGCTCATAGGATCATATATTGCAGTTGGAAGAAACCTTGGAAGGAGGTTTATTAAATTCCCTCACTTTCCACAGTAAAACTCTAGAACAAAGAGACTTGCCCAGAGTCACAGAAATAGCTAATCTCTGATGTAGGATATGGCCCAAGGTCTTTCTGACCACAAATCTAGTGCCCAACTCAGAGACTCTGTGTGGATTAAGGAAGAGCCTCCTAGCTCCTTTATGTGAAAATGCTTGGTAATCATGAAATTCCATTAAAAGTTAACTATTGTTAATATTATTAATTTACTTCTTTAAATTTATTTAGCATTTTATTTTTCTCCCAATTACATGTAAAAAAAAAACTGGGGCAGCTAGGTGGCACAGTGAATAGAGCACCAGCCCCGGACTCAGGAGGACCTGAGTTAAAATTTGACTTCAGATACTTGACACAACTAACTGTGTGACCTTGGGCAAGTCAATTAACCCCGTTGTCTTGCCTTCTCCCCTCCCCTAAAAAAAAAAAAAACAATTTTTAAATGTTTGTTTTTAAAACTTTGTGTTCCAAATTATCTCCTTTTCTCCCTCCCTAAATCTCTGGATGAGAAGGCAAGCGATATACATGCATAGTCATGAAAAACATATTTCCATAATTGTCATGTTGTAAAAAAAAAAGCATAGACCCTCCCCCTCTCCCCCCCAAAAACTCAAGAAAACTAAAGTTTTTAAAAAGTATGCATCAGTCTGTATCCAGACAGCATCAGTTCTTCCCCTGGGGATGGATGGCATTTTTCATCATAAATCTTCCAGAGTTATCTTGGATAACTGTATTGCTGAGAATAGTTAAATCACTTATAATTAATGATCTTATGATATTGCTCTTACTTTGTATTCAATGCATTTCACTTTGTATCAGTTTATGTATTTCCAAGTTTTTCTAAGAGTATCCTGCTTATCATTTCTTATAGCACAACAAGATTCCACCACATTCACATGCTATAATTTGTTCAGTCATTCCCCATGTCATTGGCATAATCTCAATTTCCAAACATTTGCAGCCAAAAAAGAACTGCTATAAATATTTTTATACATGTAAGTCCTTTTCCTTTTTTTAAATCTTTTTTGGTATACAGACCTAGTAGTAATACTTCTAGGTCAAAGGGTATATTTTTAAAATTTTATAAAATTTTTAAGATGCATGATTTTATGGCATTCTGGGCATAGTTCCAAATTTCTCTACAAAATGGTTGAATCCATTCACAGCCCCATCAACAATGCATGAATATCTCATTTTTCTTACATCCCCTTCACAAGTTGTCATTTTCCTTTTCTGTCCTATTAGCCAATATTATAAGTACAAGGAAGTTCCTCAGAAGTGTTATAATTTGCATTTATCCAATCAATAGTGAGTTAAAATATTTTTTTCATATGACCATAGATAGGTTTGATTGCTTCCTCTGATTACTGTTCATATCTCTTGATCATTTATCAATTGGGAAATGGCTTTTATTTGTATAAATTTGACTCAGTTCTCATTTGAGATATGTTTAGTGGGGAAACTTGCTTCATATTCTTTCACAGTTATGATTGTTAAATATATTTCCTTCCATCTGATTCCCCATCCTGTTCATTTTATTTTCTGTCTCCTTTCATCCTGTTCCTCCCCAAATGTGTTTGGTTTCTGATTGCCACCTCCCCCAATCTGCCCTCCCTACTATCATGCTCCTCTTCCCTTATCTTCTTCCCCTCCTACTTTCTTACACTATTATAAGAACGTTTTCTACACCCAATTGAGTGTGAATTTTAGTCTCTATTTTGACCAAATCTGATGAGAGTAAGGTTACTCACTCTCATCCTCCCTCCTATCCACATCATCTTCCCCTCCATTGTAAAAACTTTTTCTTGTCTCTTTTATGTAAGATAATTTGCTCCATTTTATCTCCCCTTTTCCCTTGCTCTCAGTGTAATCCTCTTTCTCACCCCTTAATTTTTTTAGATATCATCCCTTTATATTCAACTCACCCCTCAGCCCTCTATATATACTCCTAACTGCCCTAAAAAGAATGAGAAAGTTCTTATGAGCAACAAGTGTCATCTGTCCTGGTAGGAGTATAAACAGTTTGACCTTATTAATTCCGTTATGGTTTCCCTTTCTGTTAAATATTTTATGCTTCTCTTGGGTCTTGTATTTGAAAGTCAAATTTTGTATATAGTTCTGGTGTTTTCATTAAGAATGCTTGAAAGTCCTATATTTCTTTGAATGTTGATTTTTCCGCAGAAGGATTATACTCAGTTTTGCAGGGTAAGTGATTTTTGGTTGTAATCATAGCTCCTATGCTCTCTGAAATAGTATATTTCAAGTCCTCTGATCTTTTAATGTAGAATCTGCTAAATCTTGTGTCACCCTGACTATTGCTTCCTTTTGACTGCTTGCAATATTTTCTCCTTGATCTGGGAGGTCTAGAATTTGGCTGTAATATTCTTGGGAACTTTCATTTTGCAATCTTGTTCAGGAGGTGATTCTTTTCATTTTTAGTTAACCTCTAGTTTTAGAATATCAGGCCAATTTTCCCTGATAATTTCTTGAAAGGTGATGTCTAAGCTCTTTTTTTATCATGTCTTTTAGGTAATCCAATAATTTTTAAATTACCTGTCCTATATCTATTTCCCAGGTCACTTGTTTTTCCAATGAGATATTTCACTTTGTCTTCTATTTTTCATTCCTTTGTTTTTTTTATTATTTCTTAATTTCTCATAAAGCAATTAATTTTCATTTGCTCAATTCTAATTTTTAAGAAATTATATTCTTCACTGATTTTTTGTACCTTTTTTTTCCCCATTTGACCAATTCTAACCTGGACAGAGTACTAGCACCTTGCCAGGAAACTGAATGACTTCCATTTGAATTGTCTTAGGAAGATTCTGAAGATCACCTGGCAGGATAAGATACCAGACACTGAGTTCCTTTCTTAAACTAAACTGCCAAGCATTCAAACTCAATTTCAGGGAGTGTAACTCCAATGGGCTGGCTCCATTGTTCAAATGCAAAAGGTATCCTTGCCAAAAAGACTATGACATGGAGAACTCATATAGGACAAGCATTCACATGGTGGTTAGATGAAGTGATACAAGGGTACTTTCAAGGTCTCTCTTAAGAACTTTGGAATTGATTTGTGATATGGGAGACACTGGCACAAGATGACTCACCATGGTATGCCCCATAAAAGAAGGTGCCATGATCTATGAGAGAAGCAGAATTGAAATAGCTCAAAAGAAATGAAAGATGCACAAATTTAGAAATTACCCATCCTATATCCATTTCCCAGTTCACTTGTTTTTCCAATGAGATATTTCACTTTGTCTTCTATTTTTCATTCCTTCGTTTTTTTATTATTTCTTAATTTCTCATAAAGCAATTAATTTTCATTTGCTCAATTCTAATTTTTAAGAAATTATTTTCTTAATGTTCACATGAACTATTTGTACCTGACCTGTGGTACAACATTCCAAATTTGTATTGGTCTGATTAAACACGGTTGGACACTGAAACTTTTACTCTAGCATAGTGATGCCATTTTGGTCCTCTTTGAGAATGAAGGACAACAACCAACCAACCACACAATCAACCAAAAAGCTTTTTTAAGGTTTTTTGTTTTGTTTTGTTCAGTGCATTTTTGTGCCTCTTTTTCCATTTGGCCAATTTTTCTTTTCAGGGCATGCTTTTCCTCATTGCCTTTGTACCACTCTTACCACTTGTATTCTGTTTTTTCAATTGTTATTTTCTTCAGTATTTTTTATGGCACTTTTACTAAGCTGTTGATTCTCTTTTCATGATTTTCTTGCATCTCTCTCATTTCTCTTCCAAGATTTTCCTCTACCTCTCTTACCTGATTTTCAAAATCCTTTTTGCTCTCTTCTATGGCTTGAGACCTATTCATTTTTTTCATTTTTCAAATAATTTATTAACTTCTCATTTACATCATTCATTTCTGCTAGATTTTGAGTTACAAATTTTCTCCCCATTTTTCCCCTACCCACCGCTCCAAAATAGCAGTCCCACAGGATATCCCCTCCTCCAATCTGTTCTCTCCCATATCTTCTCTCATACGACCTTCAACTTTTCCATTAGGGCCCCAGTGCCTGTGTATCTTATTTCCCAATTACATGTAAAATAGCATTAATAATAGTATATATATACATATATAAACACACACAAATATATACATACATATATAAATATAGACATATATAAATATAAATGTATACATATATAAATACATATATATATTTAAACATTTGATTTTAAGACTTTGAATTTCAGGTTCATGACCTTCCTCCCTTGTCACCCAGCATTGCTGGGAAGATAAGAAGTCCAGTATAGGTTGCACGTGTGTAGCTAATGAAAAACATTAACATAGTAGATATATTGTAAAGGACTGACTATATTTCCCTCCATCCTATCCCACGTCCTACTTGTTCAATTCTCTACTTTGATCCCATCCCTTTTCAAAAGTAGGTGCTTCCAAATTCCCTCCCCCTGCAGCCTGCCTTCCCTTCCATCATCCCCCTTCTCATTCCCTTCCCCCCCGCCCCACTCTCCTGGAAGGTGAGATACCCTATTTAGTGTGTATTTCATTCCCTCCCCAAACCAAACTCAATGAGAATAAGGTTGAACCATTCCCTTTTACCTTCCTATTCTTCCCCTCAATTGTAACGATTTCCCCTTGCCTCTTCTATGTGAGATAGTTTACCCCATTCTGTCTTTCCCCATCTCCTCTCATTATCCTCCTCTCACCCCTTATTTTCACCTTTTAAGTATCATCCCTTCCTATTAAATTGGTCCTGTGCCCTCTATTTATGTATACCTGTAAACATATATACACACATTCACATATGTATTCATATGACCCTATACTCTCTGATATAGACATATCAATATATATATATATATATTTCTATTTCCTTAAAATATTTGCTTTTTGTCATTTTTCAAATGCTTTATTAACCTCTGAATTACATCATTCATTTCTGTCAGATTTTGAGTTGCAAATTTTCTCCCTGTTTTTCCCCTACCCACCACCCCAAAATAGAAGTCTCACAGGACATCCCCTCCTCCAATCTGCTCTCTCCCATATTTTCTCCCTTTTGACTTTTTCAGTGGATCTCTATGCCCCAGTGCCAAATACATACATACATACATACATACATATATATATATATATATATATATATTTATTTATTTATTTATTTGAGTATTTGATTTTAAATCTTTGAATTCCAGATTCTTTCCCTTCCTCCCTTGTCACCCACCCTTACTGGGAAGATGAGCAGTTCAGTATAGGTTGTACATGTATGGATAATGCAAAACAATAACATAGTAGGTATATTGTAAAAGACTGACTATGTTTCGCTCCCTTCTATCCCACCTACCACTTGTTCTATTCTCTACTTGGATCCTGTCTCTTTTCAAAAGTGTGTGCTTCCAACTTCCCTCCCCCCCAGCCTGCCCTCCCTTCCATCATCCCCCCCTCTCATCCCCCTTCCCACCTACTCTTTTGTAGGGTGACATACCCTATGTAGTGTGTATTTCATTCCCTCCTCAAGCCAAATTCAATGGGAATAATATTGACCGATTCCCTTTTGCCTTCCTATTCTTCCCCTCCATTGTAACCATTTTCCCTTGCATGTTCAGATAGTTTACACCATTCTGTCTCTCCCCATCTCCTCTCATTATATTCCTCTCTCACCTCTTAATTTCAACTTTTAAGTATCATCCCTTCCTGTTAAATTGGTCTTGTGCGCTCTATCTATTTATACCTGTAAACATACATTCACACATGAACATATGTATTCATATGCCCAAATACCCTCATGTGTATATATATATATATATATATATATATATATATATATATATATATATATGTATGTATTTCTATTCACTTCAACTACTGAGAAAGGTTCCATAAGTAACAATTATTGTCTTTCCATGTAGGAATGTTAATAGTTCAATTTTGATAAGTTCCTTATGATTTCTTTTCCCTGTTTACCTTCTCATGCTTCTCTTTCTTCTTGTATCTGAATGTCAAATTTTCTATTCAACTCTGGTTTTTTTCAGCAAGAATGCTTGAAAGTCCTCTGTTCCACTGAATAACCATATTTTCCCCTGAAACATGATAATCAGTTTTGCTGGGTAGGTGACTCCTGGTTTTAATCCCAGCTCTTTTGCCCTCTGAAATATCATATTCCAAGCCCTTCAATCTCTCAGTGTAGAAGCTGCCAGATCTTGAGTTATACTGATTCTGTTTCCACAATATTCAAATTGTTTCTTCCTGGCTGCTTGTAATTTTCTCTCCCTGATCTGGGAATTTCGGAACCTGGCTATAATATTCCTAAGAGTTTTCTTTTTGAGATCTTTTTTCAGGAGGTGATTGGTGGATTCTTTCAACCTCTATTTTGCTCTCTGGTTCCAAATCATCAGGGCAGTTTTCCTTGAGAATTTCTTGGAGGATGATTTCTAGGTTCTTTCTTTCATCATGGCTGTATTGCAATAATTTTTAAATTATCTCTCCTGGATCTCTTATCCAGGTCAGTGGTTTTTCCAATGAGGTGTTTCACATTGCCTTCTATTTTTTTCATATGTTTGTATCTGTTTAATAGTTTCTTGATTTTTCATAAAGACATTAGCTTCCATTTGCTCCAATCTAATTCTGAAGGAGTGATTCTCCTCAGTGAACTTTTGAGATTCTTTTTCCCTCTGCAAATTCTGCTTTTTAAAGTCATTCTTCTCCCCATTGCCTTTTTGAGCCTCTTTTGCCATTTGAGTTAGTCTATTTTTAAGGTGTTATTTTCCTCAGTCAGGCTGTTGACTCTCATTTTGCAATTTTCTCACATTGTTCTCACTTCTCTTCCCAATTTTTCCTCCACTTCTCTTATCTGCTTCTTAAGGTCCTCTATGGCCTGTAACCAGCTTGTATTTTTCTTGGAAGTTTTTGGTGCAAGAGTTCTTACTTCACTGTTTTCCTCTTGTTCCCTGATTTGATTTTTTTTTTTGTCCCCAAAATAGGCATCTAATTTTGGATTGTTTTCCTTGGTTTGCTTCCTTTTCCTGGTCATTTTGCCACTCAATTACTTCACTTTTGGACTTTTTGCCATAGTAGGACTCTGCCACTGTACAGGACAGCTTCAATCCAAATGCTGGGGTTTTCTCAGCTGCCAGAGGTATTTAGATGGGTGCCCTCTCTGAAGCCTCCACACACTCTAGCAAGCTTGTCACACACCCCAGGATCTCTACCCTAGACTGCAATGCAGATCCAAGCAGGTTAAAGCAAGAGTGATTATCCCTTAGTCTGGTCACTTGGTCCCCCTACAGTCTGCTGACCAGGGGCTGAAGTTGCCACGTGGCGGTGACTGCACTGCAGCCCTCAGCAGTTTCTGGCTCAGGGAGTAAAAGCCAACTCACTCCCAACTACTGGGTCCCAAAGTCCACACTGCACTGATCTCTCACTTTGTCCTTAGCATCTATTTATTGATAATTCTGGATCACCATAGATGCTGGGGATTCGGAGTCCCTCCAGCCCAGGGTCAGGCCTGCCCTGGGGTTAAGCAGGACTGGGGTCAGCTTTCAGAGTGCTGAGGTGGCTGATTCTTGCTGGCCTGCTGGGCTGTCCTCAGCAAGAGGTTAGCTTCTCTGTGTCATTTTGTGGGTTCTGTAGCTCCAAAGTTTATTCAGAGTCCGCTTTTACATGGATTGGAGGTGGTGGGAGCAGGAGCTGCGCAGAGGTCCTGTTTCTTCATATTTTTCTTGGAGGCTTTGGATGTTGGTGCTTTGACTTTGTTATATTCTTCTGAGTGTTTGGTTTCATCTTCCTTGTCACCATAGTAACTTTTTCTGGCCATATCATTTTTCTGTTGTTTGCTCATTTTACCAGTCTACTTCTTGACTTTTAATTCTTTGTTAATGTTGAGCACTGCTTCCAAAGTGAGGGTGCACAGACCCAAGTTTCAGGGGTTTTGTGCAGCTTTTTTCAGAGATATTTCTAGGAACCTATAAGTTTCTGGTTCTTCCAAGGTGGTATGATCTAAGAAGAGGTTTTTTACTCTTCTCTTGGTCTGTGGTCTGATCTGTGAGTCACCACAAGCATTCTTTTCTGGAAATGTGATGATGGTCCCTGTTCCATTGTTGCACAAACTCTGATGTACTAATGCTCCTCCTTGTCCTGGGATTGCCACCAAGGACAGTGATCCAAATCTGTATATTAGCAAAGTAAGAATGCCATCCCCAGTTCCAGAAAATGGACCCCTATGATCTCCTTCTTATCAGTTATTTTATCCCCTTACCATCTGTGGGTGAAAGTTCGAGAAACAGTTGCTACCACAGCTGATTAAATGCCTCCCAAGGTCTGCTCCTAGTTTCCTGGAGCCTTGGTCTCTTCTGGCATTGTCTGTGCTGGACCCGGCTCCACTCTCACCCAGGTGTGACATACCTTTCCTGGTGACTTTCTGAGTCTGGAAGGTTTGGCTGGAAAATTATTTCACTCCAAACTTTTGTGGGTTCTGCCATGCCATGAATTGTTTTTTTTTTTTTTTAGTTTTTTGGCATTATTTAAAGGTATTTGGAGGGGTTGTAATTGTAATGTAATTTCAATTTGAAGACCCCTTTTTGTATTGACAAGCAAGCAGGTTCTTAGCACTTTGTTTCAAGCTAAGCAATGGTATCAGGTACTTAGCTCTTAGTAACCTATCAAGCCTCTGTTCAAGAAACAGAAGGTATAAACTCCTGTCTCCTGTTACTGACATAATAGGAAAGGGTTATCTGAAGCAGGAAGCTAATGATGTATGTATATAAGGAAAAGCCTAGGAAGGAACAGTCAGAATTTCTTGGGACCAGCATCTGGAGGCAGAGCAGCTACAGAAGAGAAATGAGAATTGAGAACTGAGTCAGAATTTCCTGAGAACCTGTGGTGGTGGATCTTCTACTGAAGAGGATCCCATGAGGCTGAAGAGGAGGCCAGGAGGCCACGAACCCAGAAGCCACCCCTCCTTCTCTTCTCCCTCCTTTTCCCCCCTCCCCCTTCCTTCCCCTTCTCCATCCCCTCCCAGGGTGGATAAAGTGATTCTGATTTTTTGAAAGAGCTGCAGAAGACTGAGGAAGAATTACCAGGATGCTAAGACTTTGTCTGTTTGTGGCTTGGTTGAGTCTTGAATTCCCAGGAACAAAAATTATGAACGATTTGAGATGGACTGGACCCTGTGAACTTTAGTGTGGAGCAGAACTTACATGGAGAGCTGGACAAGGAACTGGGAGCTGTGTGCCTTTGAATCCAGGTGACTGGTGGATTCAGGTAGGAGTTGCATGCCTCGACTCAAGATGAAAAGAACTCTCCATGGTTACTGAGTAGTGATGAAATTGTAATTTACTAGTGACCTAGGGGTGGAGGGTATGTGTATTTTCTAATGATTGTACTTAGTAATTGGTTTCTGAATAAGTGGCTGATAGAGTTAATTTAGTGGGCCCCATGAGTGGAAGACTTTGACTATTGCACTTTGAGATGATTGTTCTTTGTTCAAAACTTTGTGGCCACTATGGTGGAAACTATGTGGTCATTTTAATGATAAGCTGTTGTGAATACTATATTGTGATTTTTCTGTGATAAGTTGTAATATTGTGAATGCTGTACCTTGATTTCCTGTGAATGTTTTGCTTTGATTTTTTATGGAATAGAGTGTTCACTATACTATGTAATCAGAAACTTAAAAGCTGTTCACAGTAGCATTCTTCTGGAAAGCTCCTCATGCATGGTGTTACAGGGGTTTGGGGTAGAGGTCAGAAAAATTGTTATTTTTTCTAGTACTTTTAAAGGACCCTCTACTGACTTTTTTTCCAGGATTGAAGTTTAATCATCTTTATGATCCTGATGTTACCAGGGGCCTCTGTGGCCATTGACTAATGTAGGTTGCAAAGTAACTAAAGCATAGGACCAGAAAACTATCCAAACATGAGACTAAAAGTTACTGCATTATACTCAGTATATGTATTATGAATTTTTTTATTCCAATAGACATTTAAACAGTATCTTATTTTGGATTAATTCAGGAAGCTGGTTATTTAAACCATCTGGGAATGCATTCCATAAAGCAAATAACTATACCTTTGATTATTTTGTCTTCCAGTCTACATTTTCATTTTTAAGTTTATTTAAAATGAAGCTCACCTATATGACACCTCAACACAATGGTTTTTAATTGCATGCATAATTATTTGCATATTTTGAGCTCACCAAGAGGATGATACTTAATATAGCCCTCTAATAAAAATCTGCAAGTAGCTACCTCTCTGAGGTATCAGAGACAAATGCACATTAGGTAGTTGAGGAATCTAATCATCTTAAATCTCAGCATCATCATCATCAAAACCATTGGAAATTGAGGGGATGCCCATTAATTGGGAAATGACTGTGCAAGTTGTGGTATATAAATGTAATGGAATACTATTGTTCCATAAGAAATGATGAGCAGGTGGAGTTCAGAAAAAACAGGAAAGACTTGCATGAAGAGATACTGCTTGAGATGCACAGAACCAGGAGAATATTGTACAAAGTAAAAAAAAACATTATTTGATGATCAACTTTGATAGACTTAGCTCTTCCCAGCAATGCAATGATCTAAGACAATTACAAAAAACTCATGATGGAAAATGCTATCCACATCCAGAGAAAGAACTATGCAGTATGGATGTAGATTAAAGCATAATCTGTTCTCTTTGTTGTTGTTGTTGTTGTTTTACTTTCTCATGGTTTTCCCCTTTTGTTCTGATTCTTCTTTTACAAAATGACTAATGTGGAAATATGTTTAATATGATTGTCCATGTATAGCCTATATCAGATTACAAGCTGGCTTGGGGAGGGCAGAGGGAAGGGAGGGAAGGGGAGTATTTAAAACTCAAAATCTTATAAAAGTGAATGTTGAAAACTAAAAATAAATTAATTAATAAATTTAATAGGACTATTGGTTTGTGAAGGGACAAATATATTTTCCATACTTTTTCCCATTTGGACTTTGGGAAATAGAATTGCCAGACTATTGGATACTATCAGAACTCTCTGCTTTGCTGACAGAATAGGATATCCGGAACTTAATACTCTTTCTTATTATTTAAAATGGATGGGAGCTGTAATTCCAAATGTTGTTTCTGGAATTCTGGAGAATGTGTAGGAACCCTGGGTGAATTACCTGGAACTTAGATTACTTTATTTTATATAAAATTGAATGTAAATGCCAGAGATGGAAAATAACACTGAATAAGACTCATTAAGGATTGGGAGGTTGTTCATATGGTCTTTCCCATACTGTGTTTTGTTTTGTTTTGTTTTGCACTAGCAGAGTAGTATTTTACCTGCCGTGGATCCCCTGCCATCAAAGTAACTCTTATGACTCTCAAGGCAGCTAATTGCTTCAGTTATCAGAATGTAGGAGTTTTAAAGGCTTAATGGAATCCAGAAGCCTCAAGTTCAAATTCAGCATCAAATACTGACTAGCTGTGTGATTCTTGGCAAAACACTTAACTTCTATGTTTGCTTCAGCTTCCTCTTCTATAAAATAAAAATAATAAGAGCACTTACCTCCAGGTTTTTTTTTTTGAGGATAAAATGAAACAATAGTTGTAAAAACACTTTGAGAAATCTCAAAGTACCATATACATATTAGTTATTACTTTGATCATGCAAGGGCTTGTTTTGATTCCCAGTGTCCTATTGTGATTTTCTTTCTATTACTGCCAAGTTAGGATATTAGAGTATCTTTAGAGCAGTGGTGTCAAAATAAAAAAGAAATGGAATCATTAAATCATGCATTGGGATACCTGAGAGCTGCATATTGACTTAGAAAGGCACAAGTTAACATTATCTATGTTCTATTGTAGTTTTATTTATTTAAGTAAATATTAACCAAATACATATTAGCTACTTCAGGCTGTACTTGGGAATTTTCCAGTGGCCTTTTGGTCTGCAGGTCATGTGTTTGACATCTTTGCTCTAGAAATGTGTGCTATATTTAGCCTAAAACTTGCATGTCTGAGTGTGCATCGTAATGGTGTTACAGGTAAAGGAAATCACCATAAAGTAATATGTCTATATCCACCGCAGATGTACTATATCTTAAAAACCAACTACTTTGCATCCCAATTATCCCATTTTACTTGATTTTGGAATGTAGATAGTGTTAGTGTACAGAACAACTGAATTCCTAGTCCATTTTTGGATACCTCTCTCATCTTTAAATGGAAGTATACTAATTAAGAATCTGACACAGGGAATATTCATTCATTTATTCATTCATGTTTTCAGTTCACATTTCTAAATCCTTTCCTTTTACCTTAGTATTTTAGTAAAGAGCTTAAAATGATTAACCCTCCTTTTCATCCACCCAAAGGTCCCCAAATTTAATAGAACAGTGTGCTAATATTCTGGAATGCATTGTCAACAGGTCAACGACCCCAAATAAGCAAGAATAGTCAATGAATGTATCAACTTATTTTTAAGAACTGCTTCACCATGTTGCCTGATGGGGATTTCTCTTTACCAGTTCCTATATGCTATTTTTCAGTCCTTAGGTTACTGGAGGATTGACAGTAAAGAGAAGGGAAATCATGGAGCAGGAAAACAAAGGAAGGAAAATAAAATATATCTTTGAATAATCCTCTAGACTTAGATAGCAAAATACACAGAAAACCTAAATGTCATCAGGATTCTTTAGGGAATACTAATATCAATCATCAGGATAAAGGACTCTCTGATGACGTTTCTTAAATGATGATATGAAACCTCCATCAAAATTTTTACCAATTAACTCCTATTCCCTCTCCCATGTGACTTTGGTCTCTAATTTGACATATTCTCCTTGAATCTCACATTAAGCCCCACCAAATTTCTCTTGGAGTTAGTCTTATAAATTTCAGCTGCCTGAGTGAACAGAGGGTTTTTGTTTTGTTTTGTTTTCTTATTGTATTTGTTTTCAAAAGAGATGAATATCTCTACTTATGAGTGTGAGAAGAGGTGTCGGGATGTGGTAATGGCACAAAGGAAAGTGACTTCTCATGGTTTCTTTTCATGTAGTGAGTCCAGTAGATTTCATTTCCATTGAGGCAAATCAGAAAATGTCCTATAGTAGGGGAAAATATGTCAGGGAACTTAGTTGACAAATATAAATGAATCAAGTAATGTACTGAGTTCTGAGCATAGTGGAAGGTAATGTAGGAATATGAGAAAGTTCTTTACCTCAAGGAGTTGAAAATCCAGATGGCAGCCCAAGACTTACATACTTTATATTGCTTGGGAATACTATAAGTCACTCTTAGAGGTTGCATTATGGATAGAGAAAGGGAGAGGGGCAGAGATGAATGAAACCCAAAGCATCATCTAATTTTAAGTTCTGAGATGGTGCATTAGGAAAAATAGAAAAAAAAAATGAACCTGACCACCATACACTTGCTGAATTTATAGGGAATATTCTGAAATATCCTCAAAAGTGAGAATTATATTGAAATTATATGGAAACTATATCTGCTTTTAAGCTTCAAGGTATAGGAAAAAAGTGTCCTGCAATTTATTGGGGCTCCATAGTGTCACTTATTGAGATGTTTGAAGTGTTATCTGATACTATGGAATTAAAAGAACATCTTGATTCTTTTTCTCATTTTTCAGTGACCAATAGCAAACATCAAAATGTAATATGATCATATGTTTGGTGTCCATAAAAACAAACACAACATCTAATCCATCTAAACTTGAAGTTTGGGAATAAGATGACCAGAGAGTACCCGTAAAAGTCAAATATCAATGTGTATTAAGCTACTATACAAAATGCAAATCAGATTTGCATATTGCAAAATCCCTCCTTGACTCACAAATTCTACAGGTCAAATGAAAATGCCTCCATCACTCAGGGCCCAGACCAATGATTCTATTTAAGAACAAAGCCTAGTAAAACTAAACTGTTCTTGGGTTTTCTATCTGAGGGGTTGTTAGGTGTTTGTGTTTGTGTGTGTGCGTGTGTGTGTGTGTCTGTTAGTGGGAATTGAGTTCTATTTCTGAACTAATTGTAATATGAACTAGATTGCTTTGCCCTTGATTTCATAAACGCTTTGGAAGAAAGTATAGTGATTGCATAATAGCCCGTCAAATGGGTGGTTGATTAGTTTAGTCAATTTGGCATGCATTTGAGCTATTATTTTCTACTAAGAAGGAAGAGACAGAGCAATGCTGTTGCCTTCACTGGGATGTTTGGCAGATGGAAAACGAAGATCAGTCCCACTTGGAATATGCAAAGT
Source organism: Petaurus breviceps papuanus (assembly GCF_028583685.1). Classification (NCBI taxonomy): domain Eukaryota; kingdom Metazoa; phylum Chordata; class Mammalia; order Diprotodontia; family Petauridae; genus Petaurus; species Petaurus breviceps. The sequence goes on along the minus strand of NW_027185712.1, from coordinate 11,197,445 downwards.
ATGAAGAAACTAATAATTAATTCTTCCATCTGATCCCCTGTTCTCAAGTTAATATAATTCCAGAGCCATATTTCTTTAAGCATTAATATGACTCACCAGGACCTTGGATAATTCCCCCTGTTTCTCCCCCTCACCCTGTTCCTTCCAATTTCTGTTATTATTTTATGCAAGTTGCTTTCTCTTTTGACACTCAGGCTATTCAAAATTGTTATGATTTTAGCTCTAACACTGCCTGTTCTTTTTAATGTGATTTCTTGTTTTCCTTTGAGCTTCCCTGTTTCTAGGAAAGGGTTCTTCTCACTTGCTCTCAGGCATATACAGATACATAGACACTACCTCACTGAAGTAAAGCTTTTAAAGTTCATGTCGTTAGTGTATGTTGCTTGCTTTGAGTGAACAAGGGACAGAGAAAGCAGTGACTAATATCAGAATCATGAGTGAAGATATGTTTTATTCATAAACTTTGCACCTCTAGTGAAATTAAAAGCAAAGTAAAGGGTCGAAGCTGTGAACCCTTTTTTCCTAGAGCCTGTAAACCAATAAAGGCTTTATATTAGCTATCGATATCTATCTCTGAGTTGCCTTAATAACATCTTATTCCCTGTTTTCACCAGCCATCAATAATATTTCTGCCTGCCCGCTCAGGTCCCTATCTCTGCGTGCAATTGCATTATAAGGGTCTATAAGCCCAATTTGCTTCACATTCTTATTTTTGGAAAAGGCTGGCTGGCCTTCGTAATGAGAGCAGCTGCCAAGAAGGCTTGACAGAATTTGTGGCCCATCTGGCTTATAATCTTCACTCAATATCGTGGAGGCCTAAACTCTGAGACCTGCTGATAAGTCCAGGCATCCAAGCAAGCGATGGCAGTCTTCTTTGTGATTTCTCATTAAGGGTAGGGACATCTCTCTGAGAATCTCTCATATCCTGGATATCACATAATTCCTTTTTCGTTTTTATTTTCTAATAAGGACAAAGGAGCTATATCTTATTTTATGCTATAGTATTTTAACATACACAGACAAACACACAAAGAGACACCAAAATAGGTATCTTGTGGATGTATATGGGTTTGTGTGTGGGGGGGGTGTTGGGAAATGAATGTGTTATTGAAGTATTTGGGTTAAAAATATATCTTTCTGCAATTAGAAAAGAAAAAAAACCCAGGGGACCAGGGATACAGGTAAGGTTGGGGGGAGGACCATTTCCAAACAATCAGGAAAGATGGATGGTTAGGGCCAAGTGAACCCTTTAGGTTCAAAAACAATTCTCTTCAACCACATAATTTATATACATACTTTCCATCAAAATCACATACACACATGCATGTGACTGTGTAAGATACAGACATAAAATACATATATACATATGTGTATGTGTGTATGTATGTAACTTATCTTTTATGAAAATGTGAGATTGGAACCAATAGTAAAGTCTCAGTCAGCACTGATTGGCCGCTTTTTCTGAGGAACTAATAAGAATCCCAGAAGACAAATGGGACTGAAAGTAGGGGATGATTTGAAAATCATTCCTACCTCCCCCTCATCAACTTTTGCATCCTTTTCCTCCATCTTCCAGCACTGTTTAGATTTTGTACAAGATGTGAAATTAAGTTCAGTTCCATAAATATTTCTTGATTATTATTTATACAAAAAATCTTAATTGAAGATGTATTTTTAATGCATTGTCTTTGGTGCTTTGGGTGATAAAATTGGCCCTTACCTTTGTATGATCATTAAGTCATGGTGCCATGATATCTATACAACTTGTCGGAGAACATGGAGAGTGAGTAGCCAAAGGTGAGAATAGTTTGGTTCTTTGTTCAATTCAGAATTTTTCAGACACCTCTCATCTGGAGCTATCTGAGATCTGGGAATACAGGGGTTTCCCAAAATGAAAGGATTATTGTTTAGAAACCTATATATAATTCAATTTCTATCCAACTCAACAAAGACTAAGAATTAAATTCTTATTATGCATTTAACAGAGGGAATTTGTATGACAAAGACAGATTTCACAGAAACATGACTTCTATCACTAAGGGGCATATGGATTCTTGGAGATTTGGTATAGGCTTTAACTTAGAACAATAGATAAAGAAAACTGGCTTCAGTGAAGGGCAGAACTAGTCTAATCAACTGGCCACTGAATAGTTTTCAGCCAGACCTGATTGATCGAAGTGAAACAGGTCAGGGGAAGATTGAATTTCCAGACATCTTAGATAAATGCAGAAGAGAAATCTGCTAGTTTGGTGAAGGATGACCTGAAACCTAAGAGAAGGCATGAAGGGGTGGAGTACGAAAGAATTTTGGGGCCTCAGGACTCCAGGAACTAGGACATACCAACATCAGTCAGTGGAAATTATTGCACACCCTTAAGTACAGAGTCAGAGTAGATAATCCTATAGAGGGAAAGAGAATAAAGAAGGAGTAACATTTGGGTATAAAATCTGCAAGTTTGTTCTGGATAGAACTAAAGATGTGGCCAGGCCTCAAAGCATTGCCAGACCAACATGGTCATAGGAAGCTAATTAGGGAGAACTGCCGCGTAAACTAAGTGAGACAAGGTAACCTTTGGCTAGTAATAAAAATTGGGGGCAGAATACTACAATATGGTTATTCATATTTCTCTTTTCTCTGGAGGTGGGGTATTCTTCCTTTCTTTCCTACTTCCTCACTCCCTTCCCATTTACTATCTCTCATATTTTTTTCCTTTTCTCCCTCTTCTGTTCCTTTGTTCCCTCCTTTCTTTCTTTCCATATTTCTTTCCTTCCTTCCTCCCTTTCTTGTTCCTTCCTTCCTTCTTTCTTTCTTTCTTTCCTTCCTTC
>NW_027185712.1:11079116-11194436 GCF_028583685.1 Petaurus breviceps papuanus | reverse complement strand
CCTTCCTTCCTTCCTTCCTTCCTTCCTTCCTTCCTTCCTTCCTTCCTCCCTCCCTCTTCTCTTTCCTCACTATAGTGTAAAGGACTGAAGTACAAGAAAAAAACATTGAACTTGACATCAGAAAACAAGTTCAAGTTCTGAAGGTACTATTTACTTTGGATAAGTGAATTGCTTCATCTATATGGGCCTTACTTTCCCCATTTACAATATGGGGATGATATAGACTGACCCCATAGGATTATTATGTGGAAAGTGCATTGTGAACCTAAAAGTATTACATGATTTTTAAAATATTATATTCTCCCCTCCCCCAGTACAATGTTTTTGTACATTAGGAAGGTTCAATATTATTTGTTGATTAATGGATTAATGAAATGATCAATAAGCAATACTATATATAATGTCCATGAATGTGTTTTATGATTCATAACAAGTTAGACACAAGCATAGTTCATGTATGTTAAGTAGAGTTCTATTTACAAACAACCACCTTCTATTTGCAAGGGAATTTTTTCCTTTATACAATAGCAATACAATTGATGGCTGGCAAAATCTCCTTCCCTTTTTTCTTTTTCAAAAATGCTTATCACACTATAATTTGCTTTTATCATATCCTGTACATCTATCTTTTATCTTAAGAGGAAGCATAGTATTGTGGCTAGGTTTCTGGACTTAGAATGAGGAAGATTGAATTAAAAAACTTCCTCTGCTTGCTTCGCTAGATATGGGAGGATGTCAAATCACTGAACCTCTCTGAATTTCAGTATCATTTTTTTAAAAAAATTAGTATAATGATACACATCATACCTACATCACATGATTATTGTGAGATCATGTATCCAATGTGTTTAGGAAACTTTTAATGCTATAGAAATAACAATTACTAGTATTATCACTTTTGTTAGATTGTAAGATACTCAAAGAAGGAAAGTAAATCTTGAATTCCTAGCACCAAGTACAGGGAAAATTTTCACCAAACAAGGCTTATTTTCTGAGTTCAATTAAACTTCTCTTGGAATGGCTCTAACCATTAAAAGGAAAGGAGGGACAAAGGATGGTGATGTGGGTGCAGTTATTTTTAAGCATTTTAAGCAACTTTAACACAGTATTGTAGTCCAATTTCCTTTATTCACTTTTGAATGGGTGGTATAAAAACACACACATACATATACATATATATGTATATGTATTTTCAAAATGACAGAGAGTGAGAGAAAAGAAGAAAAACACCTTCAGAATAAGAGCAAAAGAGAGAAAATATCATCCATTAATCTGTGTGTAAATTAAGTTTTATTGTTTGCATCTGATCTGTTTGTATGTACACTCAAATTTATTTCATAATTTATTTCTCAGAAATTAAAGCATGGTAATGGACTTTTCATAAACAGTTCTTTCATCTTTTCTACTTCCAGCCTGTGGCATCCACTGATAATCTGATATTAATTTTATAGAAGAAACTGAGACTTCAGTGCTTTAAAGATTTGCCCAATGTGTTGGGTTACACAATGTCACAAAAGAGCTGATTTCAAACAAGACTCCATATTTCACATACCTTGATCTAGTATCCCCCTTTTTTCAATCTAAAGATGAGTAGAAATCTATATTGGTGAAAAGTAAAGAATTTTACTAAAGGTCAGAGCTCAGGCATTGTTTTGCCTCACTGCTATGAATAATTACAGAACACTAAAGCATCCTTAGAGATCACATAAATCAACCTCCCTCTCTCTAAATTTTGAAGGAAACAGTCCTATGAATGTCAAATCACCTATCCAAGGCCACACAACCAGCTATTGGAAGAGTCAGACCTGGGATCTACATTTCCTGACTCCTAATCCAAAGCAATTCTTTCTTAACAGAAGAGTTGTTAAACATAAATCAAAATTTCTGTAGCTTTTCCATTAATGGATCTACAATGGGAGTTCAGATCATTACACTTATACCTCTTTACCTGTGTGACTCTTGCTCATATTCTGCAATGCATCATCTCTAAAGAGTCTAACCAATGAGTATAATGATAAAGTAAATGGGAAGATCTTTCTGATCCATTAGTAGACTTATGTGACCTGCTTAAGTCATATGGAAGCCTAAGTCACATGAGTTTGAGTCACATGAAGCCTCTGGTGGGAGAAGCTTACTGAATGGGTGGAGCAGGAAGGGTGGAGCAGGACCCAGAGGAAGTTGGTAAGAGTAGTTAGAGCTGAGTGAGAGAGAGGAAGTAGGTAGCAAGCTGTGAGTAAAGGGGTATAGGTTTGTGGGAAGACTCTAGCTGGGGGAAGGTTTGGGAATGGTGGTGCTCCTTGCAGTGGTATTGTGTATAGATTTCTTTGTTGCTATGATGGATTTGGCTTTCTGTTGTTGGGATTTGGCTTTCTGTTGTTTGAATAAATGTTTTGGTTCTGTCTTCCACGTGAAGAGTCTGTTATATTTTGTGATTCAAAATTATGCTGGCATATTCATAGTCACCATAGGTACTCTGTGAATATTTCATGGGTGCTACAAATGAACAGAAGCCATCCTCTAGGCCTTTAACATTATAGTATTACAGTACAGATCAAAGATTGTGCATCTCTTACTCCTCAGTGTTACTCCACCTGCTTCTCTGGTCACACTGGCCTTCAATGAGATCTTTAACACTATATCTTCATCTCTTCATATGAACTTCATTGCTGTTCTTCATTGGATATTTTTGGTTTCCCATTTATATCCATCATATATGTCTTCAATATCCTTGGGAGGACCCATAATTTGGATTTCTTTATACATTGTGTTGTGCCATGATACTCCAGCATATGAAATATGTGAATATATAACACAACAACAAAGAGATGTTTTGTTAAAAGGAGTCTCTTGGCAGCACTGAATGTGCTGTGCAATTTCCCAAATACAATCTCGCTAACTCTATTCCTTATATTAAGTTTTTGGACTACTTCATTGTCCAATGATGGATAGATATAGACACATATAGATATATACATATGTCGATGACATATTAGTTCAATGGATTACAGACAAGCTATGTATAATAGTGAAAAATAGACATTGTTCATCCATTTTTCCTTTACTTTCATCTATGATTAGTTTAAACTTTTAAAAAACCTTTTATTTGTTTATTTTTAGTTTTCAACATTCATTTCCACAAGATATTGAGTTACACATTTTCTCCCTTTCCTCCCCCTACCCCCACCCCAAGTTAGTAAGCCTACTGAATAACCCTTCCCCCAATATGCTCTCTCTTATATCTTCCCCCATCCCCCCGCCCAACTTGCTAGTAGGGCAAGATGGGTTTCTATACCCCATTGCCTGTATATCTTATATCCAAGTTGCATTTAAAAAACAATTTTTTTAACATTTGTTTTTAAAACTTTGATTTCCAGATTCTTTTCCTTCTTCCCTCCTCACTCACATCCACTGAGAAGACAATCCATTCAATATAAGTTGTACAAGTGTAGTTACACAAAACATTTCCATAGTAGTTAGATTGTGAAAGACTAACTATATTTCCCTCAATCCTATCTCCATCCCAACTTATTCTATTTTCTACTTTGACCTGGTCCCTTTCCAAAAGTGTGTGCTTCTAACTACCCTCTCCCCCAATCTGCCCTCGCTTCTATTGTCCCCTGCTTTTATCCCCTTCCCCCTACTTTCCTTTAGGGTAAGATACCCAATTAAGTCTGTGTGTTATTCCCTCCTTAAGGCAAATTCAGTAAGAGTAAGGTTTACCCATTCCCTTTCACCTTCCTACTCTTCCCTTCCATTGTAACAGTTTTTTCTTGCCTCTTTCATATGAGATAATTTACCCTATTCTATCTCTCCAATTCTCCTCTCATTATATTCCTCTCTTACCTCTTAATTTTATTTTTTTAGATATCATCTCTTCCTATTCAACTGATCCTGTCCTCTCTATGTATACATATACACACATATACACATTCACATATCTATTTATATACATGTACACCCTCCTATGCATACACATATATGTATTCATATATATATATATATTCCCTTTAACTATCCTCATTATGAGAAAAGTCTCATGAGTTACAATTATCATTTTTCTATGTAGGGATGTAAATAGTTCCATTTTAAAAATTCTTTATGATTATTTTCCCCTGCTTATCTTCTCATGCTTCTCTTCCTTCTTGTATTTGAAAATCAAATTTTCTGTTTAGCTCTGTTTATTTTTTTCATCAAGAATGGCTAAAAGTTCTATATTTCATTGAGTGACCATATTTTCCTCTAAAGCATTATACTCAGTTTTGATGGGTCGGTGATTCTTGGTTTTAATCCTAGCTCCTTTGACCTCCAGAATATTATATTCCAAGTCCTTTGATCCCTTAGTGTAGAAACTGCTAGATCTTGTGTTATCCTGATTGTGTTTCTACAATACTCAAATTGTTTCTTCCTGACAGGTTGTAATATTTTCTCCTTGACTTGGGAACTCTGGAATTTGGCTATGAAATTCCTAGGAGTTTTCTTTTTGGGATCTTTTTCAAGAGATGATCAGTGAATTCTTTCAATTTCTATTTTGCCCTCTCTTTCTAGAATATCAGGGAAATTTTCCTTGAGAATTTCTTGAAGGATGATTTCTAGGTTGTTTTTTTTGATCTTGGCTTTCAGGTAGTCTAATCATTTTTAAATGATCTCTCCTGGACCTATTTTCCAGGTCAGTGATTTTTCCAGAGAGATTTTTTACATTGCCTTCTATTTTTTCAGATCTCCTTTATAGTATCTTGTTTCCTCATAAAGTCATTAGCTTCCATTTGCTCCAATCTAATTTGAAGGAATTATTCTCTTCAGTGAGTTTTTGAAATTCCTTTTCCATCTGGGAAATTTGGCTTTTTAAGGAATTCTTCTCCTCATTGGCTTTTTGGGCCTCTTTTGCCATTGAGTTATTCTATTTTTAAGGTGTTTTTTTCTTCAGTATTGGGGGGGTTGTCTTTTAGCAGCCTGTTGACTCACTTTTCATGATTTTCTTGCATCATTCTCATTTCTCTGCCCAATTTTTCCTCCACTTCTCTGAGTTGATTTTCAAAATCTTTCTTGAACTCTTCCATGGCCTGTGACCAATTCATATTTTTCTTTGAAGCTTTTTATGCACTTTGTTGTCTCCTTCTGGATTCATGTTTTGATGCTTTTTGTCCCCAAAAGATGTTTCTGGGGTCTGATTGTGCTTACTCTCCTTGCTCATATAAACAGCCTTGTTTTTTGAGCTCTTTTCCATGGTAGATCTCTACTTACAGAGTGGAGAGAGCTGTGTCCCAAATTGCTGAGGGTTTTGCAAATGTTGTCAGGGCTTGGAGGAGGGTACTCTCTCTGCAGCCACCACAAGCTTTGGCACACTTGCTTTTCTCACCACAGGACCACCACCCAAGCCTGCGACACATATCCAAGTAGGTCAAAGCAAGAGTGATTACCCTCTGAATGATTGCTTAGTTCCCCTACCATCTGCAGGTGAGGAGCTCCAGAGGTATTCACGCAGTAGCAGCTGCATGTACCACATCTCCATCACCTCTTCTGCCCTGATAAAGATGCCCTGATGCCCAGGGACCAGACCACACTCTTCTGTCACCCAGTTCCAACAGAGTTCCCTATTGACCTTTTACTTTCTCTTTGGTGTCTATGGGTGGAGACATCTGGAAAACAGCACAGCTGCTGGTGATTCACTCTCCTTATGTCTGTTATGGCTGGTGTGTGCTATTGGTTGTTGCCTCCCTGTTTCTGGGCCTGCATGGCTCATGTAAGATTCTTCAGTCCCCATTTGGTGTGATAGACCCTTCCTATAGGCCTGCCATGCTGCCTTCAGTATGAGATTTGTTTCTCTCTGTCACTTTGTGGGTTCTGTAGCTCTAAAATTTGTTTAGAGTCCTATGTTACAGGCATTGGAGGTGGTTGGTGTGGGAGCTTATGCAAGTTCCTGCTTTTACTCTCAGTTTAAACTTTTTTGAGTGGTTGTAAAAGTCTTTTGAAGGGTTCATTGAAAAATTCCCTATTGTTGCATCAATAAAGGGCTCTCATAATTTTAATATATGCTTAGGAAACAACTTGTTGGCAAAGCAACTTTGCATTTTGTCCTAACAAATTAATGATGCTAAAATTCAATTATGTGTTTGTAAAGATGTGATTCTTCTCTGGAATATTGTTTGCAGTGGCTTTTCTCTTCCCTTCTCTTACTCTCATCAAGGATACAATGATATATCAGTAGATAATTCTCAGAAAGATTTTGTAGAATTTAGAAATTAAATAAATGTATTGGAAGCTACTGATGTCCTCTTGATAACCTGTTTGGGGCAATAAAACCAGTCAGTATTTTCTTTTTCCTAGCTGTTTGATGTCTTCCCTTCTTTAAGCCATTTTAGGAAAAGTGGATTAGAGCATTAAATGGCAGCATGTTTTAATGTTAAAAGGAATTGATGCCAAGTGAAAATCAAATTCACAAAAAGAATCACTCTTCTAAAAGTAGGAAAAAGTTTCTTGGAGAAGGTGGGATTTCAAGAAATTTTTGAAGGAAAGAAGAAAAGGAGTTTTGCAAATAAGTATAGTGTAGAAAAAGGGTCAACATATCATATAAATTGGGAGAATGCCTGAATATGTAAATGGAGAGTAAGACTGTCATCTAGTAATTTCAACTGAATGGAATCATCAGTATGTGGAGGAGAGTAGGTGACAATGAGTTAAGCACCTGAATATAGAGAATCCCCTACATCTAGCTAGAGTGTCCCCATGTCTGTAGCATGGATGTGTCATTGTGTGGTTAAAAGGAAGGCACAATAGACATTTTTAGCCATTTCTCCCCCCACTTTTCTCCAAGGGATACTTTAATTTCTTCCAGGATAGGAAACAGGGGTTTAGCACTAGGGATCATTCTGCTGTCCTCAGAATGAAGGTTTACCATTCTAGGATTATATCTTTCTGCTGTCTTAAATATTGTTAGTCTAAAGGATATGATTGAGTTCAAGTTAAATTCTGATGACTGTCAGTGTGGAGAAGGGGTACCCTAAGCTTTATATTTGAGACATTTTGAGTGTGAGAATGGCCATTCAACAAGATCTTTAATAGTACTGAAAAATATTTGATAATGCCACAATACTTGAACACATTTCTTGAGTTTCTGGATTTCTGAGTAGGTTCAGTGACATGTAAATGATTTAGAAGTTTCCCATTTGGATGGAGTTGCATTCCTATTGTGTCTGAATTAAAACCACTTCCCTTCTTCATTGAATCCTAGATGCTGGTGACTTCCATGGAGGTTGGCAGATGATACAAGCATTCTGAAAAAGTGTCAGTGAATTTTTAAGCTGTTCTTGGAAGGAGATTCCCCCCTCCTCTATATAGCCCCTCCATGAGAAGCACAGCCTGAAATTATTTCCCTAGAGATTGGCTCTTAGAGCATGAAAGCACTTGGAACAGGTGCTCTGGCAAGGGCTGCCAAGTGAATCCTCCAAATAACTAGAAAGCATTGGCAATTAGTCTAAGACCTTTTAAAACAGGGCAGTCAACTGGGAGTCAAAAGTGAGGCAGTCGGTAGTCAAGAGAAGAATGGGTCTGATAACTGCTCCCAGAAGCTGACTGGCTTAGGAATTGGTTTTACTATTTCTCATTTGTCTTCTCTTCAAAATTCTTTTCCTTTCTGGTGGAATCACATCCTCTCAATGCATAACACTTGGTAATTGTTTGTCACAAGATCATTGTGAGAGAAGGAATATCAATATTGCTCTTCCTAGCAATTAGAAAAATAGGGCTAGCACCTTACAGTAACAAGCAAAATCTGACCCAACCAAAAATGTGGTCATTCTTATTTAATTTGACCCATAAAGAGTTTCACAAGAGAAGGAAATTACAAATATGCATTTCCAAAGCAAAAAGGTCTTACAGACTAATCATAGTGAATCCAAGGAACTAAATAGTTTTAAGACAGGGAATAGAGTGAGGTGGCTATTTACTTTTGAGATGGCTCTAGTCAAAGCTTAGATTCCCTGATTTAGTATCCCTTCTAGATTCAGATTCTTTTTTTGTAAATTAACACAAGTACTGTCTATATAACTAAGGAGTAAATATTCCCTCTGCAATGCTCTAGGTTTTATGTTATGAAATGTGTTACAGAAGGATATTGCATTTATTATACAATTATGTAACAACTGGCAATTGAGGACCCCTGGGTCAAAAATTGACATAAGAGAAGTTTCCTGGTCAAAGTTTATCATGTGTATACATCAAAATGCAGATTTCCCCAGGAGGTCCAAATTCAATTGAAGATAATGGGGAAACTGACCCACACCTAATTACCCCATTTCTCTAGCACGTTGCCCACACACAGTTGCAGTAACCCTTCATTCCCCTTGTTTGGGTCTGGCAGTTAGCACAGAATGTCAGGCAGTATTTATAGGTCTTTACCTGACTCACTCAAGAACCTTTGACAAGTCAGTTTCTACTTCTTGCTGCCTTTATGTCCCCATCAGTGGAGAGGAGCTATTAATGATATTCATTTTCAAAGAAGGGCTCTGGATGCCTCAGCTCCATACTGTTCTCAGGGCAGGGAAACACTTAAAGATACTTTGAAAGAATCAGGGTGATAATAGCCTCAATTTAGGGGTCACCTATGAAAAACAGGTCATTTTAAAGTCACCAACAGACCCCATTGTTAATATATCTAATGATGGCAGTAGTTGCAATTTATTTAAAGCATTTATACAAATGTAGCTAACATTTACCATTTATGCAAATGTTAGCATATGACACCATTCACAGTGTATGTGGGGTGATCTTTTTTCTTATTCTCCAGATCATTAGACTTGATCATAAAATTTTACTGAGCTAAGATAAACTAAATTTATAGGTAACCGTATATTCAATAGGTTCATAGTGCTCATTAAATTTTGTATGGAATTTTCTTGATGCAATCCATGTATTTTTGCAGGAATTACTTATTGATGAGACCTAAGAAAATATTGTGTCCTCCCTCCTTTCATTGCATAAGTGTGTGTATGCATGTCTTCATGTTTGTTTGGGGGAGGAGTACTTCTGGAATGGTTTGCAATGGGGCTTGTCTGGATATGCCCCGAACATGGAGTCATGTCAGGGAACATAGGAACCTTTTATTTTAGGAGATTTGAGTGTGCCCAGGTAAGCCCTATTACATGTAGATGTGGTATATTACATATAACACAAATATGATTGAGGTGTTGTTCAGTTTGGATAAGCTTTACGTGTTTTTCTTTAATGTTTAAATCTTCAAAGATATAATGAAAATAGGCATCAACAGTGTGAGACATTGCATATAACGTAACTGGAGGAGAATGGTGTTCCTCAAACTGCGTCTTGGAACAATTGCCTTAGTTTCTTTAGGAATCCACCCAATCAAAATAACATTTCTTTTTGAAATCAAAACTTTTTGATTTACATTCTGTGATGCCATATTATATGAGAGCTCTCTATGTAAATTTGAGAACAAAAAATTTTGAGGACTAATTTCCAACTTTAATTTAGTTTCACATGAAATTATCTATGTTCCGAAGAAGAGGGTTGAAAGTTCACGATGATTAAATACTCAGCTCCTCAGCATGACATTCAAAGCACTCTACCATGTGGTCTTAACTTACTCTTCTGATTTTATCTTCAAGTTTCTCCTAATTGAGCCCTGTTCATCATTCAGGTTAGCTAACTCAGCATCCAACAAACATACCTCACACTTCTCTACTACTTTCTTGTGTTTTTTTTTTCCTCCTATTTACCCTGCCTGAGATGTCTATGCAACTGCAAAGACCTCTAGGCAAGACAACTCCTTTATCTCACTTCTTGTTCTCAATAAACTCTTTTAAAAAGCCATCTAGACTCAGTACCTCCACTTTTTCTTTAATTTCCCTTCTGAATCCCCTGAAGTCATTACCAACCTCAACATTCATCTGAAAGTCTTCTCCAAAATAACCAATGACCTCCTAAATTACCAAACCCAATGGCCATTTTCTACTCATTCTCCTTGACATTGTGTTGCATTTGAGAGTATTGACCATGATCTCTTTCTGAATGCTCTTTTCTCTACGGGTTTTCAGGACATGGGTTTCTCATTATTTTCTTTCTACCCGTCGCATTCCTCCTCAGTTTCATTTGCCAAATCCTCACACATGTCACCAATTATGGGTATAACTCAATGTGATCCCTCTATGCCTCCTCTCTTTTCTCTTGACAATGTATCTCTTGGTGACTTCATCAGCTCCCATGGATCCAATTACCATCTTTATGGATATAACTTTTAGATCTATATATTCAGCTCATCTCTCTACTGAATTCCAATACCATATTACCTATTGAACTTTTCCAACTTAATATATATCAAGTTCAGTGTGTTGAAAATAGATTCGTGGGGTTACTAGGTGGTGCAGTGAGTAAGAGCACCAGCCCCAGAGTCAGTAGGACCCGGGATCGGTTCCGGCCTCAGATACTTAACACCCACACACACACAAAAAAACTGGCCGTGTAACCTTGGGCAAGTTACTTAACCCCAATTCCTTAAAAAAAATAGAAATCATTATCTTCCACACAAACTCCATTCCAAACATCCCTATTATATCATAAAATTTCCTGTCATTCTGGTTCACAATCTGTGTGATCCTTGACTCCTCACTCTCAATCACTCTGCATAGCTAAATGCTTGCCATATATTGTCATTTCTTTCTCCTAAAAATCTCTTGACCTTCCTCTCCATTCATTTAGCCACCACCTGGGTTCTGGTTCTCATTACCTCTTTTGTGAACTATTGCAAAGTCTTCCCATTTGGCCTCCATGTATAGTAGAACAGGTATAAGTAAAGAAGTCTGCGGCAATCTACTAGATATCTCCTTCAAATATGACTTCTATCCATTAATCCACACTCTTTTGTTTCAGCTATTAAACTAAGAATCTAAATAACTATATCACCATCCAGAAAATATCTATATCAATATCTACTTGTCTTTTCCATAAAAAAACTGAGAGAAATTTTATCAAATATTTTGCTAAAATTCAGTTTTCTTATGTTTATAGAATTTACCTATTATGTTAGTGTTGTAAGATTATCCCCCCAAAAAATAGGACTTGAGTGTAACTTCTAATAATAAACCTTTGTTAGTCCTCAACCCCCAAGTGCATGTAAAACATATTTCTGAATATAATCTAGAATTTTTAAGGTATATAATTCAAATTCAGTTCCTTACAATCTATAGAATACATCCTCTTCCTTTTCTCTTGAAAATTCAGGTAATAGTTTCAAATTCACAGTCTTCTCTTTCACTATTTTTGAAAAACTAATGACAGTTTCTTGAACAACTCATCTATAAGCTCTTTCAGTACCATGGGAAGGATTCCCTTTAATTCTATGATTAGAAATCATTACCATCTCCTTATATATTTTAAGTTTTAAATGCCTGTTAACCATATTTTTTTTCTGTGTTTCAGCCTGAAGACCATTTTCTTCTCTAGGGAAATATGAAACAAAATAAAAGGTTAGCATGCCTACGTTTTATCTCTATTTTCAGTGGACATTGCTATATCCACCAAAAAATAGTATTACATTCCTTCTTCATAATCTTCCTGATGCTAGAATATTCAAAAGACCTTTTATTTTTATATTCTCAGCATTCATAGCAAGTGTTCCAGGTATTTGAAAAGTTTCATGTTACTCTTGAATAAATCATTATCTGCCTATATTTGGTTCCATCTTCTAAACAGGAGATGACCTTTCTGGACAGTCAAATTTTTCTACTTTAATTGGTTAACTTTTTTTCTTCCTCATTTTAAAAAAAGGATTTTATCAAAATTTTATTATTTATAGTGTCTTTTTTATCTTGAGATGATTTTTCATGAAGAATTTAGGACATAATACCCTACCTATCATTTCTCTGAATTTTTTAACTAACTAAAAAAAATCTATGGCATATTTTAGATTATGTTCAGCTTGGTTGATCAGTCTTCTTAGAAGAGTATATTTCCTTAATAACGCTATATCACCACCATTTTATATACATTATTTCTTTTGAATCAAATCATACCTCTTTATTTCACATTTAAATGAAAAGTCACATCATAAACTTTCAGTAACATCTTTGAGATTGCATTTACATCCTTGCATAAGATAATTTTAATATTATACATGTGCTTCCCCTTTGTATAAAACTATGAAGCCAAGGGTATTAATAAGTCCCCTCTTCTTGAATATTCTTGACTATTTGAAGAAAAAAGAAATTAGATAAAATTGTTACTTTTATAGAAGTCATAGATGTGGAAGGGATATCTGAATTTGGATCCAAGAGATCTATACATACTTGATTGTATACTTAAAATTGGGACATTAGAGGTTGACTGGTTTTTCCTCTCACTTTAGAAATGAGAAAACTAAAATCTTGATTATTAGGGTAAATTGTTTAAGGTCACAAAATACTAAACAGAAATGCTAAGATTCAAAGACAGTTCTTCTGACTCTAAATATAGCTTCTTTCAACTGTACCTACTAAAGCTAACGAGATTTAATGGGGTACAAGTGAGATAGTGTGCTATGGTTAAAAAAAAACTTACGGTATAGGACAGAAAATTTAGCTAAGATTGTAATAATTTGGAAAAGAATAGGGGCAATGAAAAACTGAATGTGATTTTTAGACTGCATTAAGAAAAGTGCAATATCCAAAATGTTAACCATTGCTCTCTTCCTGAGTGGGACCATATCTTTACTCTTATGAACAGTTCATTTTGCCACATTTTAGTATATCAAACTGGTATCATGTAACAAAAGTTGCCTAGGATCATGAGGTAACTTTAATCTATACCATAGGAGAATTGATTGAAGAAACTGTAGTTTGTAAAATGGAAGTTATTTGAGTGACCTTTTATTTGTCTTTGATTATTTGAATAGATGTCAAGCTGAAGATAGATTAAACTTGTTTTGTGTAATGCAAGAGAGCACAACAAGAATTAACAGGTAGAAATTACTAGAAGGTAGATCAACATTAAAATAACAAATTATAAAGTAATAATGATTATTATTTTAAATTGATGCAAAGATAAAAATAGTTTAAGTGAACTATGTTGAATCATTTAAATAAAATTAGGACTATGACCATAGAGAAAGTATTGATTTAGAAAGTAATGGATTCCCCATCACAGTTACCTTATGAGCAAAATCTAAATAACATGATGTGGGTCACAGTTTAACTTGTTGACATCTTAATTCCTTTCCAAATCTGAATCATTGATTCTTCTAAGATTTTCATCAATGTAAAAACCCATAGCCATTCAATGACTTAACCATTGTAATATTAATCTTATTGTCTATTCTACTCAAGTGGCTTTCAATTATAGCCCATCTCATGATATTTGATCTAAGTTAATAAACATGTATTAGGGCAATGGCATAGTGTATAGAGTAACAGGCATGAAATCAGGAAGACTCATCTTCCTGTGTTCAAATCTGGCCTCAGGCACTTATTAGCTGCATGATCCTAGGCAAGTCACTTAACCCAGTTTGCCTCAGCTTTCTCAAATGTGCAAAAATCGTGCTGCAAATTGAGGACACAAAGTTGGAAAATAGCACTTTCCGGTGAGCTGAAGTTTTGTAGGGAAATGAGAAATGCATACAAATTAGAATAACTACTCATTAGAACTAGAATTGCTAGTATTTCATTTATAATTACTACAATGACTTTCATAAGAGACCTGAATAAACAAAGTTATCTCTGGAGTATTGCAAATACAAATGCTATGAAGTCGATAAAAAAGAAAAAATGTTTCCATATAAAGATATGGAATTTCATAAGTCACCCTTTTTTTAGACACGAACATCAGAATCACTGATATCCTTATAATGGAAATAGAAATGGGAAAAAAGTAAGGAAAGCATTAAGAAAAGACAGATTACATATACAGAGGAAATTTTGGCTAAATATAACATAATTTTTATGAAATTAAAGAATTGGTTCTCAAAGATCTAATGCAGGGTACTATTGAAAACTGTACTCCACAGTAGACCATAACTTTACTACCTCACAATTGACTAAAATATATAGAAAATAAAGAACAAATTTTGCTTATTGTTCATTGCCTATTAAAAAAAAAACCTGATAGAATTACACACACACACACACACACAAAGTAGCTGTGTGACCTTGGGCAAGTCACTTAACCCCAACTGCCCTGCCTTCCACCCTCCAAAAATAAGCAAAAAAAAAAAAAACCCTGATAGAGTAAAATACTCCCTTAAAAAGCATCCTTCAAGAAGTATGCAAATCCCCGTGTAACTGTCAAAGAATGTAAACACTTACTACCTGCATGACCCTGAGTAAGTCACTTAACCATTGTCTGTCTCATTTTCATCATTTGTAAAATGGGCATAATAATAGCACCTGTCTTCTAAGTTTGTGATAATAAAATGTGCTAAAATTTATAAAATACTTTTTTAAAACATAAAGAACTTGAAGTATACTTTCATCATCATCATTAACACCCTAACCCATTAAAGCTCTGACAATAAAGGGAAGCTATGTGGTGCAGTGAATAGAGCAGTGGCTCGGGAATCAGGAGGAACTGAGTTCAAATCTGGCCTCTGACACTTAACAGAAAAAACTAGCTGTGTGACCTTGGGCAAATCACTCATCACCAATTGCCCTACCTTCCCCCTACCAAAAAAAAAGCTCTCACAATATAACTGACTTTGTTTGATGACCTTGTCATTAATTTCAAGCAAGGAACAAAACTAAGGAACGTATACTCACCAATGGTGTTTCCTCCCTGCTGCCATTAAAAAAAGATATAGCACAAAGGAAAAATAAAAAAAAGGATTCCAGATACGTAGTAAGGTTCTTCAGATGCCTTTGTTGTGAATTATACTGCACAAACTGTGTTAAACCCTGGAAAGTCGTAGATCTTCATAAGAGATCCCTAGTTGTCACTAATAATAGCAATAATTTTATTGCTAAAGGAAAGAGTATGTCAAACAACTTCCCTATGAATTCATTCACTGTGACATTTCAAAAACAGCCCCCCCTTTCACTACTATTTCCCTTCATATTTTCTTTCCTCCTATTAGAATTCAAGTTCCTTGAGGTAAAGCATAGTTGTCTTACTTTTGCATTTCTATCACCATTGTACATTGCATACAGTATATATGTAATAAATATTTGTTGAATTGAATTTCACTGAATAGCTTTCTTGGGTGTTATTTATTCTGACAACACCTTGAGACCTAATGGGACTCATTAGATATAGCTTCAATAATTTAAAATGAATTCATAACCTTTTGTTGTAAAGGCCTAGAATAAGAATATATTAAATGCACTAAGTACTAAGACCCCATATAGGATATATAAATTGGTATAAAGAATAAGAGTGGGTACTTTTCAGATTTGATGAAAAGGTTATTCTGGAGCAGGACTGGTATACATGTGCATATTTTGAACCTAGATCTATTACTGCCTCCCATGGGGACCAAGAAAATTTGAACAATCTATCATTGCTTAGTGTTTGTTTGTTTTAAAATAAGAGGGACTTTAATTATTCTTTGCTTCATTCTTTCAATCTCTTCAGATCCTGAATTTACATTTTGGACCAGTTTGTATCTGGCCTAAAATAATTTGACTGCAATTTCAAGAGTGTGAAAGAGGGTAGGATGGGAGGCTAAATAGGCATCAGACCATGAGATACCCTCAAGGCCAGCATAAGTATTTTGCATTTTTAACCAATAGCCAAAAAGGGATCTACTGAAAAGTTTTGGTTGCTATACCAATATGATTGAGATTTCTTGGACAGTTATGTAGAGAACAGATAAAGAAAAATGACAAAATACAGGCTTAGATATCAATCATAAGTTCACTACAGTAATCCATGTAAGAGGAAATGAGGGCCTGATTGATTGTGCTAGAAATGGGAGAAGAGGAAAGGAAGGTGAAAGCATGAAAGATATTGCAGAAGTGCAGTTGACAGGACATGACAACTGATTGGGATGAGAGAGAAAAATATTAGAAAATCTCAAGTTTTTCAGCCTGAGTAACAACAAAAATGGTGAGAGTTCTATAAAATTCAGTTTTGCACACACTTAGTTGAAGGGTTAGGTTGTATATCCAGAAGATGCCCAAAATTCAATTGGATATTTAAGGTCAGGACTGAAAATAAAGATTCATAATGTACCTTTATGTAGGTGACCATGTAATTAGATGAAATTGTCAAGGGAAGAGAGTATGGAAAGTGACCACAAGTAAGTGAAAATCAGAACCTGATGTAATACAGATATTTAGGAAATAGAAGGGAGCATACAATCACCATGATGGACCAAGGAGATGGAAGAGATGGGAGAGGGCAGGGATGGTAAAGATAATTAATAAAAACAATAACAAAAACATCAAACATTTTATTGTCTTTTAAAGCATTTTACAAATTTTATTTCCATTTATTCTCATAGCAACTCTATCAGGTAGGTGCTAGTATCTTCATTTTAAAGTTGAAAAAACTGAAGAAGGTAGAGTTTTAATCGACTTTCTCAGTGTCACATAACTACTGTGTCAGAGTTTAGATGGGAAATCAAGTTTTCCTAACTCTAGATCCAACCCTCAATCCATTGTGCCACCCAGTTTCCAATATTTATCATAGTAATATTTTAAATTATTAAATTTTCTGGGAACTATCCTAGTTTTGTGTGAATATGTCTCATTTCATCAACTAGATTATTAGATATAAAAGTAAGAATGTACCTTCTACTTAAGTAGATGTCCCATAGCAATCAGAACAGTGTTTTATATGCATCATGTACTTAAAAATATATTGAATCAAGTCTTACTCTGCCCTAAAAGTAGAAAATCATATTTTTGTCTATGTGTGTGTATTTATATGTATACATACATGCATGCATGTGTACATACACACTATATATGTAACCATTTTCATAACAGACTGAAAAAAATTAGAATGGACAAGCTAGTAAGATAGAGAATTTCTATTATTTAGAAGTGTTCTTTTGGAGATGAGACAGTCACTTTTGGTGGATATTATGGATGAACAATTTCTCTTTAGATACGGGTTGAACTCAATACCCTTTACGTTCCTACCCAATTCAGATTTATTAATTCTGTTTTCTTCTCTGAGTATTCTAGCATCTAGGATACACTATTGTCTCTTTCTTCTTTGACATCTTGTTGCACATAGAATTAGGTGTCATCGAGACATCTTTCAGTCATGTCTGACTCTTTGTTTTCCCATTTGGGGTTTTCTTGGCTAAGATACTCAAGTGGTTGCTGTTTCCTTCTCCAGTTCATTTGAAAGATGAATAACTGAGGAAAACAGGGTAAGTGTCTTGTCCAGGGTCACAGAGCTAAGAAGAGTCTGAAACTATATTTGAACTTAGAAAGAGGAGTATTCCTGAGTCCAGGTCTGCCACTCTATTCACTACACCATACAGTTTCTCTGCTCCTGGTAAAACTATCACATTTATTGTTTCATGTGTGTTAATGTCTGCTCCCAAATTAGATAGTTATCTAATTAAGAGCCAAGGTTATATCTCCAATTTCTTCAATAATCCTTTCCTGTGACTCAGTGCAGAGCACATAGAAGGTGAACCCTCCCCCAATGATTGATGATTAATGTAATGTATGTAAATTGTCTTAGGTACTAACATTTCAAATTGAAAACAGAGGTCTTTACATTTACTGGAAAAAAACCATGGTAATATAATTTCAGGGTCAAATATAGGGATGTGGGGATAACTGCATATATACAACAACTGTAGAGATGACTGAACTTGCTTTTAAATTAACATGTTTGGGGAACGATCAAAGACTTAGCTATGTCATTATGGACATCTGCTGAGGTTGCTGAAGGTAAACAATCACCTGAAAGATATATCTGCCTGCATGTAGTGGGGAACATCAGCTCATTAGATCTCTGCTTAGCTCGTTAACTCACTAGCTCGTTAGCCCTCTGCTCGTTAACTACTTAGCTCTGATTAGCTCTCTGCTCACTTCCTCCTTCTATCATTCACACTGTGAATGCATTGTAAATCTGCCAGAGAAATGGATGGCTGTCCTAGGTCTGATGTGGGAGTACGTAAGGCAGTGGAAAGATGATTCTTAGATTTCTCTGACCTTGGAAATTACTCGGTAACATTGAGCTTTGGGGGTTATATTTTTGATTCATCTCCAAGGGAACAAGTACAATTTAGTTCTCTGATTCAGGAACATTAATGTCAATGGACTTCTTGGGGAAAGGGAAGTATATGAAGATGAAGATGATTTGGTGGTTTGGTCATGTTCTACACAGCACACACTGTAACAGAGGACTACATCAAGTAATTCTTATGTGTAATGAATTGTTAGTGAGATTTCCTCTAAATCCTTACTCTGAAGCTATATCATTGTGTAGAAGTGACCTCTAGAATATTGAAGGAACCTTTATAAGAATTATCCTTCATAGAAACGCAAGCTTTGTCGACTTCTACTAACCTGGAAAATTTTGAATCATGGACAAAGTGGCAGATTGTTTCTATGAGCAGAAAACCAATCTTGATAAGAATGAAGACTCATTAGAAGATTGCCCACCACATGATGAATATCTGGGATTGTAGAAACTGAAAAAACTTGGCACCTCAGTCACTGTGTATCCAATCTACTGAAAGTATGTGAGTATTCATTGAGCCTTTACCATGTATCTATACCAGAGGTGTAACTAGGAATTATAGTTATGGAACAAATACCACAAACCAAAGTGGGGATGAATAATACAAAGCATGCTGTCAGGTGGAGTGGAAGAAAGTCATGGTTAGGAAATAAAGAATGATATTACCCTATGCAAGGTATAAGAGTATGTCAGAGGTCATTACTGGGAGGGTATTTTTCCCCTAGGGGAAAGGATAGGATGGAGTTTGCCCCTGTCTATCATCTAGTAGCTTCCTACTTCACATTGGCTGACTAGTTGGTAAGTTGTATTATTTAACTTGGAATCTCAAGTGCTGTCAGAGTTCTCGAAATTTAGCACTTAGAGGCAAAGCTCTGGTTACCTCATCATAGAAATACTTTTACTTAGCCCTGTGCTAGGTAAGTTCAAGTTCCATGAGTAGCAGTGACTAAAATCTCTGCCTTTCAACTTCCAGACTAGATAAGGATAGGAGATATCTAGAGAAAATCTATAGAGAATAGGAGATAATTGTATAGAATCACATTCTAGACTAATATAGGTTATAGATACACTGAGAATTCAAAGAAAAGAAAAAGTATTTGTTACATTCATTCAAAAAAGTTGACTTATCCTCGTTTTCTAAGGCAATTGGATAAATAATAAATCTCTTCCTTCTGTTCGACTTTATGTACCAGATAGCCCCCATAATCAATTTATGTATAGTAAGCACTGGTCTTATGTATAAGAACAGTAAATAATCAGCTCCCTGATGCAATTTATGGGGTAACCCATACTAAATTTCCTTAATGTCTGAAATCTTACCATCAACAATTCACTTATTTTAGCAATTCCTTTGTCTGTAGCAATTATTGACTCTAATGCAAAGATTGTCTAAGAAGAACAGCATTCATATATTAGCTATTTTTATATCCTTGTATAATTTTAAGGGTAACTAGGTGGCACAGTGGATAGAGCATTGAGCCTGGAATTAAGTAGACTAATCTTTGTGAATTTAAATCTGATCTCAGACACTTATCAGTTGTGTGACCCTGGTCAAGTCACTTAACCACATGGGACTCAGTTCTTCGGTAAAATGAGCTGCAGAAGGAAACAGCAACCTACTCCAGTATGTTTGCCAAGAAAAGCCGAAATGGGGTCACAAAGAGTTGGACATGACCAAAATGACTAAACAACAATGATTTTAAAAATCATATTATAATGCTTTAAACCTTATGAAGTATTTTACAAATATTATCTCATTTTATCCTCACAACAATCTTATTAGGAATGTGTTATTATTATCTTCATTTTACAATTCAGGAAACTGAGGCAATTAGAGGTTGTAACTTGTATAATGTGTGGTATTGAACATACAACTAGTGAGTGTCAGAGACTGGATTTAAGCTTGTTTTTTTTTCCTAAATCCAGATTTAAATCTCAATGCAAAGAGATTAAAGAGTAGGGGACAAATAAAAGTTTGGTATGTAGGACAGGATTTTTCATAGAACAGGGTCATATTCATGAGATGGAAGATTCCTCACAATCAAATGGATGAACAATAAAGTCAGAATATAGAGTTCTACACCCAAAGGGGCATGCCTTTACTTTTCTGGAAGACCATAAGCAATCAAGTGGTGTTTTACATGTGTGGGCACTTGAAGAAGGCTCAGGAAAAGAAGAGAAAATGGAAGAACACAAAAGATTAAATTGTCCTACTTCATGCTTTGGCTGAAGGCTAAATGGGCTGCTGAGAACCCAGCTCCCCAGGCCTACTATTCAATGGCTCAATGGTTTACAGCAATAGAAAGGCTTGAGCCTTGTTGCTTTCTTATCATCTTCATAAAAAAATAAGAAGGCAAGAAAAGGACGAGGCCTTTCTTAGATGCCTGGGGCTCTCTGACTTCTACAGCAAGAACTTTTGAAAAAGAAGAAAACATAAACAAAATGTATTTCCTGCCTGCCCATAACCAACAGAGACTAAAAATATCGTTACAACTGTACACTCGTTTAAGGTCAATGTATTCCCTATTCATGGCTATGAAAACCTGACCTGCATAAGGCATTAAAATTCATAACACATGAAAATTAGGAAGTCCTGGAAGCGCTTTCTACTATATAAGTACAAATTTTCTCTGCCTACATCTAACATTTAAAGGAAACCATCCAGATAATTAAAATGCCTATAAATGAAATGTCAAAGTTAAATGTTTTTTTTAAGTCC
Source organism: Petaurus breviceps papuanus (assembly GCF_028583685.1). Taxonomy (NCBI): domain Eukaryota; kingdom Metazoa; phylum Chordata; class Mammalia; order Diprotodontia; family Petauridae; genus Petaurus; species Petaurus breviceps. Next base: position 11,173,594 of record NW_027185712.1, on the reverse strand, counting down.
TAATGCTTAGGCAAAGTGAAACCTTTATTCTAAAATAATATGCTTTAAATACCGCCAGTATCTTGTGAGAAAGGAGAATAATTAAGGTTTGCCAAATAAAATGGGCTTATAGGTCTAAGTGGGCCTCTCCTCAATAAGTAACCTTTATGAAAGGGGATGTTATAAGAAGTGTATATTTTTTTTTCTAAATACACCATTATTTTGACCATGATTCTAGTCACTGTAGGTATAACTAAGTGTGCAATGTCCAAGGAGTAAATTAATCATATAGATTTTTTAAAAGCAGGGATAGGATAAACGAGATATGTACAAATATAAAATAAAGATCAGGAGTAGAATTTGTTAGGGAAAAAGAAGCAGAGATGATTATCATGATCTCAGACAAAGATAAGGCTAAAATAGATTTTATCAAAAGAGAAATAGGGAAACTACACTCTGTCACAGCCACATATATGATGTTGTTTTGGACTATTTAAAACAACTAGACAGTATAGAGTGAGAATATTGCTGTGGAGTAAGAAATGATCACTTGGTAGACTTTGAAAAATGGACTTGGACTTCTGAATGAAGAGGTTATCTACCTTAGAGAAACAGAGGAAAAATAGATATAGTATGGCCTTACATAGATGCATATGATATATATATATATGTCTATATATAATGAAGATTATCGCTATCTAAGTATATATATGTGTGTGTAAGTGTATATACATATGGGTATATGTGTGTATGCATATGTATACATACGCACATATCTTTATGTATATATGTCTATATATGTGTGTATGTGTATGACTGTATTTATGTATATATGTGTGTATGTGGTTTTATATTATGTGTGTGTATTTATCCTCTCTGGGAGGGTGAAAGAAGGGGGAAAAGAACAAAGTAAAAATTTCACAGCAGAGAGCAAAATAAAATTTACAAGGAAGCCAAAATAGATGGGCAGCTCTGAACAAAATGTATAGTATTTATTATATAGGCTTTCTTGGAATGGAAAATTTTTACTATATTTTTGCCTACTTATTCCTTTTTTATAAATTTATTTTAGACTCAAACACCAGAACACAAGTACATAATAGGGAAAAAAAACATATAATGACCTTAAATATTGGAACTTAAATCTGAAGAAAGGGAAAAAAAGTATTTCATGTACATAGAAGAATATCATAGAGGATTCAAAATATGTAACAATAAATTTTAATTTCAAGAAAGCCTAAGATAAATACTACACTTTGTGTTGAAAGCTGTCCCTCTTTTCTTTGCTTCCTTGTAAGTTTTCTTTCATTCTCTGCTCTGTAATTTTTAACATTGTTCTTCCCTTTCCCCCAGCAAAAATTAAGTGCAGATATTTTCTTTATAGCTAGAGATACAGACACACATGCGCAAGCACACACATACACATATAGACATATGCTCTCAAAACAAATTCTGCCCCTGATCTTTTCCTTTTTATGTTTCTTCATATTTCTTGTTTCCTATCCCTCCTGCCTCCTCTATTTTACTTCTACCAGCTACCTAGCTCCCCTGTTACTTGTCCACCCCCTTCCATGGATCCCTCCCCTATCCTCCCATTCCCATAAATCTAAACACCCTTATATAGCCCCCAATAAACTATTCCTTCACCCACCACTGTAGACATCCCTCCCATTTCCTCCCATTCCCATTGATCTAAACATTGTTCTATACCACTCTTTTACCTATTCCTTCACCCTCTCCTCTAAAGATCCCTCCATTGTACTCCCCCCCTCCCTATTCCCCATTTTAATTCTTCTGAATTTAGAAGACTTTTATACTCTTCTAAATATGTACATATGTATGTGCTCCCCTCCCTCAGAATCAATTCATCATATATGTCTTTTCAGGTTTTTCTGAAGTCTACCTGCATATCATTCCTTTTTTTTTTTAATTTTTCAAAAGCTTTATTAACTTAATTTACACCATTCATTTCTGCCAGATTTTGAGTTACACATTTTCTCCCCATTTTTCCCTTACCCACTGCCCCAAAAGAGCAGTCCCACAGGATATCCCCTCCTCCAATCTGCTCTCTCCCATATTTTGTCCCATATGCCTTTCAACTTTTCCAGTAGGGCATGATGGATCGCTATGCCCTAGTGCCTGTATATCTTATTTCCCAATTACATGTTAAATAGTATTAATAATAGTTCATACATATATATATATATATGTGTGTATGAACTATTATTAATTCTATTATATATATATATATATATATATTTAAACATTTGATTTTAAAACGGAATTCCAGATTCATTTCCTTCCTCCCTTGTCACCCACCCTTACTGGAAAGATAAACAGTTCAGTATAGGTTGTACATGTGTCGTTAATGCAAAACAATAACATTGTAGACATATTGTAAAAGACTGACTATATTTCTCTCCCTCTTATCACACCTCCCACAAGTTCTCTTCTCTACTTTGATCTCATCCCTTTTCAAAAGTGAGTGCTTCCAACTACACTCCCCCCCAGCCTGCCTTCTCTCTCATCCCCTTCTCCCATACTCTCAGTGAGATACCCTATTTAGTGTGTATTTCATTCCCTCCCCAAGCCAAATTCAATGGGAATAGGAGTGACCCATTCCCTTTTGCCTTTCTATTCTTCCCCTCCATTGTAACCATTTCCCCTTGCCTCTTCTATATGAGATAGTTTACCCCATTCTGTTTCATTTTATTCCTCTCTCACCTCTTAATTTCGCCTTTTAAGTATGATCCCTTTCTGTTAAATCGGTCCTGTGCCCTCTATCTATGCATACCTGTAAACATATATACACTCATTCACATATGTATTCATATGACCATATAAACTCATATATAGACATATATATACATATATATATATATATATATTTATATTCCCTTCATACTGAGAAAAGTTTCATCAGTTACAATTTTTTTTCCATGTAGGAATGTTAATAATTCAACTTTTATAACTTCCTTATGATTTCTTTTCCCTGTTTACCTTCTCATGCTTCTCTTGCCTCTGGTATCTGAATGTCAAATTTTGTATTCCACTCTGCTTTTTTCCTCAAGAACGCTTGAAAGTCCTCTATTCCATTGAATGACCATATTTTCCCTGAAACATGATACTCAGTTTTGCTGTGCAGGTGATTCTTGGTTTTAATCCCAACTCCTTTGACCTCCAGAATATCATATTCCAAGCCCATTGATCCCTCAGTGTAGAAGCTGCCAGATCCTGGGTTCTACTGATTGTGTTTCCACAATATTCACATTGTTTCTTCCTGGCTGTTGGTAATATTCTCTCCTTAATCTGGGAATTCCACAACCTGGCTATAATATTCCTATGAGTTTTCTTTTTGGGATCTTTTTTTTCAGGAGGTGATTGGTGGATTCCTTCAACCTCTATTTTGCCCTCTGTTTCTAAAACTTCAGGTCAGTTTTCCTTGAGAACTTCCTGGAGGATGATTTCTAGGTTGTTACTTTGATCATGGCTTTCAGGCAGTCCAATAATTTGAAAATTATCTCTCCTGGTTCTATTTTCCAGATCAGTGGTTTTTCCCATGAGATATTTCACATTGCCTTCTATTCTTTCATATGTTTGGATCTATTTAACAGCATCTTGATTTCTCATAAAGTCATTAGCTTCCATTTGCTCCAATCTAATTCTGAAGCAATGATTCTCCTCATTGAGCTTTTGAAATTCTTTTCCATCTGGAAAATTTAGATTTTTAAGGCATTCTTCTCCTCATTGCCTTTTTGAGCCTCTTTTCCCATTTGAGTTACTCTGTTTTTTAAAGTGTTATTTTCCTCAGTCAGTCTGTTGACTCTCATTTCATTATTTTTTTGAATTGTTCTCATTTTTCTTCCCAATTTTTCCTCCACTTGTCTTATCTGCTTCTTAAGGTCCTCTATGGCCTGTAACCAGCTTGTATTTTCCTTTGAAGTTTTTGGTGCGGGAGTTCTGACATCACTGTCTTCCTCCTTTTCTATACTTTGCTCCTTTTTGTCCCCAAAATAGGAGTCGAATGTTGGAATCTTCAGTCTGCTTTGTTTCCTTTTCCTGGTCATGTCAGCCCTCAGTCACTTGACCCCTGGGCTTTTTTGCCACAGTAGGATTCTGCCACCAGACAGGGAAGCTTTTCATCCCAATCGCTGGGGTTTTCTCAGCTGCCAGAGGTAACAGATGGGTGCCCTTTCTGAGGCTTCCACATGCTCTGGGAAGCTGGACACACATCCCAAGACCTCTACCCTAGACTGCAATCCAGATCCAAGCAGGTTAAAGCAAGAGTAATTACCCCTCAGACTGGTTGCTTGGTGTCCCTACACTCTGCAGGCCAGGAGCTAAAGCTGCCACGTGGCACTGGCTGGCTGTGCAGGGTCTCAGCAGCTTCTTGCCCCGGGGGCAAAGGCTGAAGTACTCCCTCTTACTGGGTCCCAAAGTCCAGACTGCACTGACCTCTCATTTTGTCCTTCACATATGTGTTTTGATAATCTTGGCAATGGCCACAGCTGCTGCTTATCTGGAGTCCCTCCTGCCAGCGGCTGGTCAGACTTGCTGTGGGGCTAAAACCTCCAGCTCATAGGGGTCTTGGGCTTGGCTCCCAGAGTGCTATGTTGGCCGATTCCTGCCAGCCTGCCGGGCTGTCCTCAGTGGGAGTTTAGCTTCTCTGTGTCATTTGTGGGGTCTGCAGCTCCAAAGTTTGTTCACAGTCCCCTTTTCACATTGATTGGGGAAGGTGGAAGCCAGAGCCATTCAGAGGTGGTGCTTCTACTCTGCCATCTTGACTGCCCCCCTGTCCCCACTTATCATTTCTTATAGCACAATAGTATTCTATTACATTCATATATGATTTGTTCAGCATCCCCCCAATTGATGGGCATCCTGTCCATTTCTAATCATTTGCCACCACAAAAAGAGCTACTATAAATATTTTTTAACATGTGGGTCCTTTCCCTATTTGTATTATCTCTTTGAGATATAGTCTTAGAAGTGGTAGCTGGGCCAAAGAGTATACACATTTTTATAGCCCTTTGGGCATAGTTCCTAATTGCTCTCCAGAATGGTTGGATCAGTTCACAAATCCACCAACATTGCATTAATCTTCTGATTGTCACACACCTTCTCTAGCATTTATAATTTTCCTGTTTTTTCATGTTAGCCAATATGACAGTTGTGATGTGGTACCTAAGAATTGTTTTGATTTTCATTTCTCTAATTGATAGTTATTTAAAGCATTTTTCATATACTTATAGATATTGTTACTTTCTTCTGAAAATAGCCTGTTCATATACTTTGATCATTCATCAATTGTTGGAATGATTATATTCATATAAATTTGACACAGTTCTCTATATATTTTAGAAATGAGGCCTTTATCAGAGACGCTGTTTGTAAAGATTATTTCCCAGTTTTTTGCTTCCCTCCTAATCTTGGTTGCATTGGCTTTATTTGTAACAAAATTATTCAACTTAATGTAATCAAAATTATACATTTTGCATTTCATAATTTTCTCTATCTCATTTGATCATAAATTTTTTCCATTCTTCATTAATCTGACAGGTAAACTATTCTGTGCTCTCCCAGTTTGCTTATACCATGACCCTTGATATCTAAATCATGTTTCCATTTTGACTTTATTTTGGTATATGGTGTAAGATATTTTTCTATGTTTAGTTTCTGCCATATTGTTTTTCAGTGTTCCCTGTAGTTTTTTGCTGAACAGAGAGTTCTTATCCCAGAAGCTGGAGTCTTTGGATTTATCAAACAAAAGATTACTGTATTTACTAACTACTGTGTCTTGTGTACCTAAACTATTCCAATCATCTACCACTCTGTTCCTTAGCCAGTATCAAGTAGTTTTGATGATTGCTGTTTTATAATACTATTTAAGATCTGGTATGGCTAGGCCACCTTCTATAGCATTTCTTTTCATTAATTTACATTGATATTCTTAACCTTTTATTCTTCCAGATGATTTTTATTATATATATATATGTATATAATATTTTTGGCAGTTTGACTTTTATGACACTGAATAAGTAAATTAATTTAGGTAGAGTTGTTATTTTTATTACATTAGCTTACCTGCCCAAAAGCAACTGATTTTCCAATTATTTAGATCTGACTTTATTTGTGTGAAAAATATTTTCCAATTTTGTTCATATAGTTCCTGGGTTTGTTTTGGCAGGTAGACTACCAAGTTTTATGTCTACAGTAACTTTAAATGGATGTTTTCTTTCTATCTGTTGCTGTTGGGTTTTCTTAGTAATATGTAGAAATGCCAATGATTTATGTGGGTTTATTTTATATCCTGCAACTTTGATAAAGTTATTTATTACTTCAAGTAGTTTATTTTATTTGATTTTCTAGGATTCTATAAGTATATCATCATATCATCTGCAAAGAGTGATAGCTTTGTCTCTTCTTTTCCTATTCTAATTCATTCAATTTATTTTTGTTCTTTTATTGCTAAAGCTCATATTTCAAGTGTCATATTGAAAAACAGGGGTGATAATGGACATGCTTGTTTCACCCCTGATCTTACTGGAAATGATTCTAGCTTATCTCCATTACATATAATGCTTGCTAATGGTTTTAGGTAGATGCTGCTTGTTTCAAGGGACACTCCATTTACTCCTATGCTCTTTAGTGTTTTTAATATGAATTTGTATTTTTTTGCATTTTATATTTTATCAAAAAGTGTTTTCTGCATCTATTGAGATGATCATATGATTTGTTAGTATTGTTGTTGATGTGATGAATTATTCTGATAGCTTTCCTAATATTGAACCAGCCCTGTATTCCTGGAATAAATCCTACCTGGTCATGGTGTATAATTCTCATGATAAGTTGCTTTAATATATGCTAATATTTTATTTAAAATTTTTTCATATATATATATTAGGGAAATTGGTGTATAATTTCCTTTCTCTGTTTTTACTATTCCTGGTTTAGGTATCAATACCATATTTGTGCCATTAAAAATAATTGGTAGAGGGGGACAGAGTGAAGATGGCTGAGTAGAAGCATGACCTCCCAGTGGCTCCAGCTTCCACCTTCCCCAATCAATGTAAAAAGGGGACTCTGAACAAACTTTGGAGCTACAGAACCCACAAAATGACACAGAGAAGCTAACCTTCCTCTGAGGACAGCCCAGCAGGCCTGAAGGAATCGGCCTAGCACAGGCCCACATGAGCCAGAGGTTTTAGCCCCAGGGTGGGCCTGACTAGGCCTCATTGGGAGGGACTCCAGATGAGCAGCAGCTATGGCTTTTGCCATAATTATCACACATCGATGCAAAGGACAAAGTGAGAAATCAGTGCAGTCTGGACTATGGGACACAGTAAGTGGGAGTGTCTTGGTTTTTGCCCCAGGCAGAGAAGCCATTGAGACACCAGCACAGCCAGCCGGTGCCACATGGCAGCTTCAGCTCTTGGCCTGCAGAGTGTAGGGGCACCAAGAGACCAGTCTAAGGGGTAATCACTCTTGCTTTAAAATGCTTGGATCTGGATTGCAGTCTAGGGTAGAGGTCTTGAGGTGTGTGTCCAGCTTGCCAGAATGTGTGGAGGCCTCAGAGAGGGCACCTATCTAATACCTCCAGCAGCTGAGGAAACCCCAGTGATTGGAACGAAAAGCTCCCTGTCTGGTGGCAGAGTCCTACTGCGGCAAAAAGCCCAAGGGTCAAGTGACTGAGGGCCAACATGACCAGGCAAAGGAAACAAAGCAGACAGAAGATTCCAACATTAGACTCATATTTTGGGGACAAAAAGGAGCAATGCATGGAACAGGAGGAAGATAGTGAAGTCAGAACTCCTGCACCAAAGCTTCAAAGGAAAATACAACCTGGTTACAGGTTATAGAGGACCTTAAGAAGCAGATAAGAGAAGTGGAGGAAAAATTGTGAAGAAAAATGAGAATGATGCAAGAAAATTACAAAATGAGATTCAACAGCCTGACTGAGGAAAAAATCCACCTTAAAAAATAGACTAACTCAAATGGCAAAAGAGGCTCAAAAAAGCAGTGAGGAGAAGAATGCCTTAAAAATGCCGAATTTGCCAGATGGAAAAGAATCTCAAAAGCTCAAGGAGGAGAATCATTGCTTCAGAATAATTTGGAGCAAATGGAAGCTAATTACTTTATGAGAAATCAAAATGATTTTAAATAGATCCAAATAAATGAAAGAATAGAAGGCAATGTGAAATATCTCATGGGAAAAACCACTGACCTGGAAAATAGATCCAGGAATGATAATTTAAAATTATTGGACTACCTGAAAGCCATGATCAATGTAAGAACCTAGAAATCATCCTCCAGGAAGTTCTCAAAGAAAACTGCCCTGATGTTTTAGAACCAGAGGGCAAAATAGAGGTTGAAAGAATCCACCAATCACCTCCTGAAAAACATCTCAAAAAGAAAACTCCTAGGAATATTATAGCCAGGTTCCGGAATTCCCAGATTAAGGGGAGACTATTACAAGCAGCCAGGAAGAAACAATGTGAATATTGTGGAAACACAATCAGGATAACGCAGGACTGGCAGCTTCTACACTTAGGGATCGAAGGGCTTGGCATATGATATTCTGGAGGTCAAAGGAGCTGGGATTAAAACCAAGAGTAACCTACCCAGCAAAACTGAGTATCATGTTTTAGGGGAAAATATGGTCATTCAGTGGAATAGAGGACTTTCAAGCATTCTTGATGAAAAAACCAGAGTGGAATAGAAAACTTAACCTTCAGATAAAAGAAGCAAGAGAAGCATGAGAAGGTAAACAGGGAAAAGAAATCATAAGGAATTTATCAAAGTTGAACTATTAACATCTCTACATGGAAAAAAAAATTATTATCGTTATTGATGAAACTTTTCTCAGTATGAGAATAGTTGAAGGGAATATATATATATATATATGTATATATGTATGTATATATACATATGAGTTTATATGGGCATATGAACACATATGTGAATGAGTGTATAAATGTTTACAGCATACATAGAGGGCACAGGACCAATTTAACAGGAAGGGATGATACTTAAAAGGTGAAATTAAGAGGCAAGAAAGGAATATAATGAGAGGAGACAGGGAAAGACAGAATGGGGTAAACTATCTCATATAGAAGAAGCAAGGGAAAATGGTTACAATGGAGGGTAAGAATAGGAAGGCTAAAGGGAATGGGTCAACCTTATTCTCATTGAATTTAGCTTGGGGAGGGAATGAAATACACACTAAAGAAGGTATCTCAACCTACAGGAGAGTACGGGGGAAGGGGATCAGAGGGGCAATGATGGAAGGGAGGGAAAGCTGGGGGGGGAGGGAAATTGGAAGCATCCACTTTTGAAAAGGGACGGGATCAAAGTATAGAATAGAACAAGTGGGAAGTGGGATAGGAGGGAGGGAAATATATTCAGTCTTTTACAATATATCTACTACATTATTGTTTTACATTAGCTACACATGTGCAACCTATACTGAACTGCTTATCTTCCCAGTAAGGGTGGGTGACAAGGGAGGAAGGGAAGGAATCTTTAATTCAAAGTTTTAAAATCAATGTTTAAATAAACACACACACACATATACTATTATTAATACTATTTTACATGTAATTGGGAAATATGATATATAGCACTGGGGCATACAGATCCACCATGCCAAATATGGGACAAAATATGAGGGAGGGCAAATTGGAGGAGGGGATATCCTGTGGGACTGCTATTTTGGGGCAGTGGCTATGGTAAAAAAGGGGAGAAAATTTGTAACTCAAAATCTGGTGAAAATGAATGACACAAATCAGCAGTTAATAAAGCATTTGAAAAATGGAAAAAAAATTGGTATGACTCCTTCTCCTATTTTCCCAAACACCCTATATAGCATGTGGATTAATTTTACTTTAAATGTTTGATAAAATTCACTTGTAAATCCATCTGGTCCTGGAGTTTTGGTTTTGTTTTGTTTTTTCATAGGGAGTTCATTAATGACTTGTTCAATTCCTTTTTCTGAGATGGAGTTCTTTAATTTTTTTTACTTCCTCTTCTGTTAATCTGAGCAGGTTATACTTTTGTATATAGTCACTTTTTTTCACTAAAATAGTTAAATTTATGGGTATGCAATTGGGCACAATAGTTCCTAATTATTTTTTTAATTTTATCTTCATTAGCAGTGAATTAACCCTTTTCATTTTTGATCCTGTGAATTTGTTTTTCTTCTTTCCTTTTCTTAAATCACATTACCCAAAGGTTTATTTGATTGTTTTTTTTTTTTCAATAAAACTAGCTCTTAGTTTTATTTATTAGTTCCATAGTTTTCTTAATTTCAAATTTATTAATCTCTCCTTTGGTTTCCAGAACTTCTAATTTGGAATTTATTTGAGGATTTTTAATTTGTTCTTTTTCTAGCTTCTTTAGTTGAATGATCAATTTGCTGATATCCTCTTTCTTTATTTTATTCATGTGAGCATTTAGAGATATAAAACTTCCCTAAAAACTCCTTTTGTGCATAGAATACATTTTGGAATGCTGTCTCATTATTGTCATTCTCTTTGATGAAGTTTTTATTGTTTTGTTGATTTCTTACTTGACCCACTCATTCTGTAGAATTAGATTATTTAGTTTCCAAGTGATTTTAGTCTATCTTTCCATGGCCCTTTATTACATATAATTTTTGTCATATCATAATCTGAAAAGGATGCATTTAATATTTCTGCATTTCTGCCTTGGATTGTGAGGTTTTTATGCCCTAGTAATGGTCAATTATTGTGTAGGTGCCACGTAGCATTGAGAAAAAAGTATCTTCCTTTCTATCCCCATTCAATTTTCTCCAGAAGTCTACTATGTCTAACTTTTCTAAAATTCTATTCACCTCTTTAAATTCTTTCTGGTTTATTTTGTGGTTAGATTTATCTAGTTCAGAGAGGGGGAGGTTGAGGTGCCTCAGTAGTATAGTACTACTGTCAATTTCTTTGGGTAACTCCCTTAACTTCTCCTCCAAGAATTTAGAGGCTATACCACTTGGTGTATTTAGGTTCGGTAATGATATTACTTCATTGTCAATCATACCTTTTAGCAGGATAGAGTTTCCTTCCCTATTCCCTATCTCTTTTAATTAGATCTATTTTTACTTTTGCTTTGTCTGAGATCAGGATTGCTACCCCTGCTTTTTCTTTTTTTACTTCAGCTGAAGCATAATATATTATACTCCAGCCTTTTTCCTTTACTCTGTATGTATCACTCTGTTTCAAATGTGTTTCTTGTAAGCAACATATTGTAGGATTATGATTTTAATCTATTCTGCTATTTGCTTCCATTTTTATGAAATGTCATGCTTTTCACATCCATAGTTATGATTACTATCTGAATCTTTCTCTCCATTATGTTTACATTTTGACTTCTCCCTTCTCCACTTCCCTCCTCAAAAGTTTTGTTTTTGATCACACCCTCCCTCAATCTTCCCTGTCCTCTATCAAGCTCCCTCCCTTTCCCCCCTTTTCCCTTACTACTTTTCTCTCACTTCTTTCCCTCTCTCCTTTTTCTTTCCCCTTTCCTCTCCAACTGCCTATAGGCCAAATTAGATTTATAATACCTAATTCTAATACCTAAATGAGTATTTTATTCCCTCCTTGAGCCAGATCCAATGAGAGTAAGTTCAGACAATGTTAATTGCCCTCCCTTCTTTCTCTCTACTCAAATATGTCTTTGTGCCTCTTCCTGTGATGCAATTTACCTTTTTCTGTATCTTCCTTTTCTCTTCTCCCATTACAATCCTTTTTTCAGTGCTTAAGTTTTTTTTTTATCATCACATCAAAATCAACCTAAATACACCCCTTCTGTGTGTTTAGTTCCCTTCTATATGATGTAATATAGATATAGTTCTCAAGAATTGTATCATCTTCCCATGTAGTCTGATTAAGAATTTGTCTTTGTTGAATGACATATTTTGTTTTTTTTTCCCTTTCCTGTTTACATTTTTATGCCTCACTTGAGTCTTTTATTTGAAGATCAAATTTTTCATTGAACTTTGTCTTTTCATCAGGAAAGTCTGGAACTCCCCAATTTCATTGAATATCCACCTCCTTCTCTGAAAGATTATGTACAATTTTGCTGGATAGTTGATCCTTGGTTACAATCCAAGCTCATTTGCCTTATGGAATATCACATTCCAAACTCTCCTATCTTTTAATGTAAAATCTTCAAGGTCCTGCATGATCCTGTCTGTGGTTACACAGTATTTGAATTGTTTTTCTCTAGCTGTTTGCAGAATTTTCTCCTTGATCTGATAATTTTGGAATTTGACTACAATATTCCTTGGCATTTTCAATTTGAGATCTCTTCCAGAAAGTGATTGGTGGATTCCATCAATGACTATTTTACCTGATGTGCTAGGACTTCAGGGATGCAGTCCAGACTCTTTTTCTCATCATGGTTCTCAGATAGTTCTTAAATGGTCTCTCTTCATTCTATTTTCCATGTCAGTTGTTTTTCCAATGAGGTATTTTACATTATCTTCTATGTTTTCATTCTTTTGATTTTGTTTGACTGATTCTTGATATCTCATAGAGTCATAAGCTTCCACTTGCCCAATTCTAACTTTTAATGAACTGTTTTCTTCAGTTAGTTTTTGTATCTCCTTTTCCACTTGACCAATTATAATTTATAAGGAATTGTTTTCTTCAGTGAACATTTTACCCCATTTTGTCAATTGTATTTTTAAAGGAATTCTTCAGTAGTTCTTCTATCTATATTATTTGACTCTTAAAATCCTTCATGAGTTGTTCCAAGAGACATTTTTGACTTGATACCAGTTCATATTCCCATTTGAAGTTTTGGATGTGGATATATTGACCATGTTGTCCTCTCTTGAAATTGTGTTTTGATCTTCTCTGTCACCAAGATATTTCTCTGTGGTCATTGCTTTTCTTTGATTTTTCTTTCTCATGTTATTTGCATTTTTTTTGGCTTTAAATTTTATCTTTGCTTCTAAGATCCACGGGCTGCTCTCCCAAACTTTTTGTGCTGGGGGCTAGGTGCCTGGTTACTATTTTTCTGTGCTGGGCCCTCAATCTGGAGGCTGGATGTTGTATTCATTTGGTAGTTTACTTTGTGCTGAGCCAGATCTGGTGGGAGCATCTGGTGTCTGACTGGTGTTGGCACTTGCTTGCTCCTCAATGCTGGGTCTCAGGATTTCCCTCTGGTCTGTTGAGATAAGACTTTCCACTGGCTTGCTCGGATATCTCCCATCCTGTACTGGTCCCCTTCAGCCACAGCAAGAGAGACCTTTTCCATTAATCCCTCTAGCCTCCCAAGCTAAAATACTGCTTCTTCTGGATCCAGTTTTCCTTGATTTTTCCTGGGGCAATATTATTTGGGTTTTTCAAGGTCAATAAGGGAGGATGAGAGTGACTTACTGCCTACTCTACCCTTTTGGCTCCCAGAAGTTTAAGTAGCTGACTTTCTAACATTCAGTCTACAAGCTATGTTGCCGCTGCTACAGGCCCTGTGTAGGACTGTGCTTTTCTTTCACCCAGTTCTAACAGACCCTCCTCCTGTGCTGAGAGGTCTGGGAATAGCTTCTGCTGCCACTGATTCAGTGTCCTGTTGTCTGCGCCAGTTTTGCTATGGTTGGGTCTGCACTGGTGCAGCCTGTATGCTAGATTGTGTTTCTGTCTCACACTGGTGCAATAGACCCTTGCTGTTGACCTTCCAGGTTGTCTTGGGCTAGAAATCTACCACACTCTATCTATTTGTGGATTCTGCTGCTCTAGAATTTGTTCTGAATGTATTCTAAAAAAAAAAATACATTTTTTAGAAGTATTTGAAAGGGTTTGAGGGAAAGTTCAAGTGAGTCCCTATTTTCACTCTGCCAATCTTGGCTATGCTTCCCTTCCCAATTATTAATAAGAATCTTAGATATACATTTTGCATATATAAAAAATTAAATGGTCTGTTCAGTCTCTCTTTATTGTATCTCTTTGTATCTTTGGTATGTACCTAATGTTTCTCTTGGCTCTTATATGTCAAATCTTCTATTAAGCCAAGGTTATTTTTTTGTTTTGTTTTTTTTAACAAAGTCTTGAAAGTGTGACACTTCATCAAATTTCTATTTTTTCCCCATACAACCACTGCTGGGAATGATATTTTGGGCCAAATTCTCAGTTATTTTGTTCTTTGTTATATAGTGTTCCAAGACTTCTTGTCTTTACTATCTCTGCTACTAGGTCTTATGTGATTCTAATCATGTCAACATCATGTTTAAATTGTTTTATCTTGTTGCTTTTAATACTTTATACTTGACCTTGGGGCTTGGGGGTTTAACTATAACATTCCCATGACTTTTTCTCATGCTTTTAAGTGGTGATAAATGATTTTTTTCTGTTTCTATTTTTCCCTCTTATTCTAGTGTTTCAGGACAATTTTCTTTAATTATGTCTTGTATTATTGTATCAAGATTCTTTTTAAACTATAGCTTTCAGTTCAATTATTTTTGTTTTCTCTTGTTGATCAATTCTTCAGAAGTGTTGTTTTTCTTATGTTTTGCTTTTTCTTCTATTTTTTCATTATTCATATTTTGTTTAATTAGTTTGTGATCTCTTATAATTTCATTGGCTTCACCTTACCAAATTCTAATTTTCAAGGTGTCATTTTCATCCTTAAAATTGTGGATCTCTTTTTCTCATTGGTTGACTTTCCTTTCATAATCTCCCCCACCCCCGCCCCGGATTATCCTTATTTATTCATTTATTTAATTATTTTAGTTTTTTTTTTCCCCTTCATTTCTGTGATTTTATTTTGAAAGTCTTTTTTAAGATCTTCTATGCATTCTTTTTGGGCAGGTGATCATTTGGCATTCTTTGAGGCAGAAGGGGGTTTCTTTATTCAGTATCCTCCTCTGAAGATGAAACCATCTTCTCTGCTCCCATAACAGCTTTTTTTTTATTGGATTCTTCCTCTTTTACCTGTGTATTTGTTGTGGTAATAGCTTAATTTTGGTAATCATTTCTATTCCTGAGGTATAGGGGATGGGGCCTCTTGCCCCAGATCTTCAATTCTCCCCTCTAGCCTGAAACCAAAGCTAAATTTCCAGCCTCTTGTAAGTGCCCTTAGCCAAGGGCTTTCTGCTCACTGCTTCTGCATTCACTGGGTGTAAGCTCTTTCCCTGTCACCTCCTGCAGCTCTCCACTGCACAACTGGATCTGGCATTCCTTGTCAGCAGAGGTTCCCTCCATCTTCCCCTGCTCAGACACCCAACTCTCCTCACTATCCTAGGGGTAAGGGTGCCTGTGGCTAAGCTCAGGCATCTTCCAAAAACATCTCATCCCAGGTTTTGTTCCTATTTGTTAACTGGGACCCTAGCCCACAACATTTATTCTTCACAGGGACCCAACCTCAACTAGGGATTTTTCTTCTGAACTTCTCAAATTGTCCCAGCAAGATCCCTGTTGTGCTCCATTCTTATTTATTTTTCCCCATACTTTGTTCACCTTTAGGTGCTATTTTATCTCTTTGTGGGGGAACATCTTGAGAGGAATTTTCTGACCTACTTTACCATCTTTTCAGACTCCTCTCCTCATTGTTTTATATTTTGAATCCTCTCTTACGTTCTGCTGTGCACATGGCAATGCTTTCCCCCCTTTCCTTATTTTGTATCATTTTAGTTTTAGTATTCAAGTTTATTTCTTCCTTGTTATTTTGTATTTACATTTAAAATTTTTAAAAATACAAATAAAAAAGAAACTTCAAAAAATAAACGAAAAATATAGAATCAGATAGGTCTGGGCTACCTTCAACTACATTATGTTTCTTTGCCTTATATGGGAACCATGCTGAACTAGGTGTATCCACAAGGGGAAATAATAGATAAGGAGAATGTCAGACAGAAGAGAAAAGGTCTCAGATAGAGCTCTGAGAAATAGGCAGGAAAGAGGTAGGAAAAAGATGATGCTATGACAAAGGAACCAAGAAAAGAGAAGTCAGAAAGGTAGGGAAAGACCTTAGAGAGGAGTAAACAAAGAAATGGGAGTATCCAGGAGGATATGGTTGACAGTGAAAAAAAACACAAAGAAGTCAGCAGAAGAGATTGAGATTGAGAGAAAAAAAACATTCAAAAATTTGATATATAGTGGGTAACTGTGGAGATCAGGTTTTTCAAATTAATTTTATTTATTTTGTTACTTTTTAAGTTCTACACAGTTTCTTTTTAAAATTAATTTTATTTTATCTTTACAACATTTTGAGTTCTGAAATGACTTTTTCCCTCCCTCCTCACCCCCACAGGAGAGAAGACCATCATTTGACACAGATTCATAAATAACAGTAAAACCATAATATATCTATTTCTCTTCATCATAAGTGGATCGAATTTTTCTTCCTAGATCCTGTATGATGGATATAATTATTTATAGTAATCTGAATATCTTGATTGTTTGCAATTATCCTTTTGAACAATATACTCTTACCATAAATAACATTCTATTGGTTCTGCTCACTTCCCTTTTCATCACTTCATACAAGTGTTTCCATATTGTTACTGTTTTTTTTCTAGAAAATCAACCTGCTCATCCTTTCTTATAGAACAGTAGTATTCTACCACAGTCATATACTACAACTCGTTTAGCCATTTCCGATTCATGGGCATCCTATCAATGTCCAATTCTTTGACACCACAAAGAGTGCTGTTATAAATATTTTAGATCATATAGTTTTTTCCCCCTTTTTTCCTGATCACTTTGAGAAATAGGCCCAATAGTGATATTACTGGATCAACGGGTATATGCAGTTTAGAGCTATTTGACCATAATTCCAAATTGCTCTCCAAAATGGTTGAATCAATCAGTTTTAACATGTTCTCCACATCCCCTCCAATAGTTGTAATTTTCCCCTTCTATCACTTTAGCCATTGTGATAAGTTTGAGACAATATCTTAAAGTTGTTTTAATTTGCATTTTTCTAAACAATAATTATTTGGAACATTTTTCATATGTCTATCTTTAGTTTTCATTTCTTCATTAAAAGTTCCTTTTCTTATCCTTTAACCGTTTTTTAATTGTAGAATGCTTCATATTCTCAAAAATTTGACAAAGTTTTCTATGTATTTGGGATATGAGACATTTACCTGAGAAAAGAAGTCTATAAATATATTTTTTCCCAATTTTCTGCTTTTCTTCTAATCTTGGCTACATTTGTTTTATTTGTTCAAAACTTCTTAAATTTAATTTAATAAAATTATTCACCTTATATCTCATAATGCTATCTCTTGTTTATTCATAAATTCTTCTCCTAAGCTCAGTATCAATCTAGTGAAGGAGTTAGTGATCAGATTGCAAAGAAGATGAGAAGAGAGTAGGTGGTGAGGGAGTAGAGACAAGTATAAAAGGTTTTTTTTTCCTTTAAAATTACAGGCAATATTTTATTTAAAAAATAAAGTAATCATTTGAATGTATATTGCTACTTCTATACAGTACTGTCTTATAAGAAAGAATGAAAATATAGCAAAAACACCCAGTGAAGTTATTATATCTTCAAATACAGTCTGCCACGAGAAAAGATAAACAGTCTGTTATTGCTTGCCTAGGACAATCCTTGGTTCTTCTATTGCATACAGTCCTTTTGCATTTTAATAATATCTTCATTTGTATATTTGTGGTGAATTTGTAGATTGAACTTTTGATTCATTTTATATTATTCTCTTCACATGCTTCTAAGGATCTTCCAATTTCATAAAAAAATCCTTCACAATAATATCCTATTATGTTATAATATATCACATTATTCCCATTTGCCAGGAAATTGGTAACAATTATTTTTTTGGGGGAAATTTTTGCTATCATTGAGTATTGCTGTGAATTTTTTGTAATATATTTGCCCTCTGTTTATGTTTTTAAACTTTGTCAAAGTGAAATGCCCACTGGACAATATATTACAAATAATTCTGTCAATTAATTCATTTGTCAAGAAGAAGAAACCAAGATCCAAAGAGATTAATTGACTTGCCAAAGGTCACACAGTCAGTATGACCTAGAACTATGTATGAATGTATGTTTGGTGATAGGATTGGGTAAAAGTATATGAATATTGAAGTTTTTTTGAATAATTCCAAGCTAATATGTATAACTGCTTATAAGTAATTCTCCCTTAGAAGTCTGGCTATGAAAAGGAAAACAAAACAAAAATATAGGATAATAGATTTAAAGAAAGGAAGGATTATGCAAGGGTTTCTAAAAAAAGATGTAAGCATGAGACTATGGGAAAGTATAGGATAAATAACCTGAGTAGTGTGTTTTTCTTATATTCCACAAGAACTTATCATATCTTATATTCCACAAAAATGCATCAAATATCTTATTCTTCAATGACATTTAATTTCTAAACATGACAAAGGAAGCATGAATAAAGAATGCTACAGTAGAGAATTAGAGCAGAATGTCAAAAGACCCAAATCTAGTTCTAGGCCCTACTGATCATGTGACCATTGGCAAGTTGCATAGATTCCTTAGGCCTTGGTCTCTTCTTGCTAAATGAAGACAAATAATTTTTTTTTTGTAATAAAATATCTAAAATTATATTTTCTTGGTAAACAGAGGAATTTTTTGACATGAAATCCCTCAAACTTTTACATAATAGCTGTGTTGCAGACATCTCTTAACCAGAAGGATTGGCAAGAATGGGATGGGATGGGATGTGCCTGGACTTATGATTTCATTGACATAAGCAACTCCCAGTGAACAAAATCCCATTGCAATTATAGCCCTTGCTCTGCAACACATGGTGTTATAGAAGAGTTGTCTATGGCCTTCTCTATATGGTTAAGTGGCTTGTTTCAGGGTCCTTCAGCCAGTATGTGTCCCACAAAATACTTGAACCCTTGTTTTCCTCTCTTCAAATTATCATGTCAAATTAAGAAAATCGAAGTCCACGCTGATTTGTGCTTTGTTCCTATAGTGTTAATTGTCAGTACCATTCATACTTTCCAATGCTTTATACTCTCAATTATATTTTATGTGCCTTTACCTTGTCTCCGAAAATAGACTATAAACTCATCATGGCCAAGTAAAATGGCTCATACGGGTTGGATTTTATGTAGCACAGTTCTACATAATGAAGAGTTATTTAATCTTGATTTGTTGTTTAACTCCATAGGTGTTTATTAAGTGCCTACTGTATGACTAATATGAGGTTTCAGATACAACAGCATCACACATGTTCAATAAGCTATTTTTTTTCTAAGAGAAAACTCCTAGTGAGGAAGAAAGGGTTTAATTATTCTTTAACTTTAAAGTATTAAAATGCCCTTAGCAGTGATCAGATTTCTTGGTTTACTGAAAGTTCCTTAGATCCTGCCATTTGGCATGTGGAGACATTTTGCTAAGCAGGATTTGCCTTGTTCTGCTGTGATAAGCCATAAAAGAGAAACTATTTTGCTGGTGCAATAAAACCCCAAGCATAAACAGCCTCTAAAAAAAATCTTCCATATTATTGCAGGGGAATTATTTTAGTATAAAAGTAGTACATCTTTTTTTTTTCCTGGAGGAGGAGGAAAAAAAAAAGAAAGTCAAGGGGAGGGAGAAAAGGGTATACATTTAAAAACTTCCTGCCTCTGATAGAAAAATTGCAATCCATTTTTGGGGAGATAGGGCAATAAATGATTCCAAATTAGGGTGTCAGAATAATAAAGTTAGGAGCCTAGCTCCACCTTGCACTGTAACTACATTTCTGGGTGGCCCTTTGCTAGTCTGTTGTCTAGTCACTGTGTTTCTGGGCATGCACCTTATCAAGTACACTGCAGGGAGGGCAATTGCATTTAATATAACTTTGCTCATCCTAAAAATCTCCTTGATTTAAAGCCATAAGGAGAAGCAATTAGATTAAAAGTTGTAGCTTTTAAATGAAAAGATACAGTGTTCAAAATATAAAACAAGGTATTTGGCCCACCATTTTAGGAAACTGGGGGAAAACTCAGCAAATCTGAATAATGTCTTTCCCACCAGAGAGGGCAAGGTGGGGCCCTTTATGACTATTCCAATTCATGAGGCTGGATGTTTGCTAATTCAATAGCCTCCTACCTGGAAGAAAGATGTGCACGAGTATCTGCTAATTATCTTTTAGTTGAAGTGAAAATAGAGCCTCAATGGGGAAGTAATACCTGTAATTCAGAGACAGTGAGAGGAAGGTAAAAGAGAAAGGCCAAACCAGTTAGACAAGTGAGAGAAACCACAATAATATATAGGAAAACAGCACTAAAGATATCAGAGCTAATTATAGTCTGTGAGGGCAGGAATTGGTCTTGTTGCTTTTCTTTGTAACAGCAGTATTTACCACAGTGCTTGGCACATAGTAAGTGTTTAATAAATGTTTGTTGATTGGCTAACTGAGAACAATCCGATGACCAATACAGACAATAGCGAATTAATGGTGAAATATTCATACCTCCCCTCATTGGATGGAGACAGTAAGCTATAGGTAGAAAATTAATGAGACATACATGGGCAAATGTAGTCAAAGAGTTTATCTAATTCTTTGAAAAAAGGATGGTTTTCTTGTATCTGCGACAAGTGTGTGGGAAAACAACAGCAATGTAAAAAATATATCACCAAAACCTTTTGACATTCAAAATAAAAAGGAGAAAACTGAGAAAATTTGGTTTTTATTATTTTGATTATGCTCATATACCATGTCAAAAATGTCTGTGTGCTGAGTATATTGAAAAAAAAAAAAACAATTAAAGAAGAAGCACTTATGGACACTGTATTAAGCATTGGGGGTAAACCAAAAAGCAAAGATGTATTTAAGAAGGGAGACATTTGGGGTAGGAAGATCAGTAAGGGAACTTATCATAGACCAGGTGAGAGGTGAGGAGGATCTGAACTGGGGTAGTAGCTGTTGTGGATTGATATGTGATTTATATGGGCCTAACTCCTATTACTTGAAAAGTAGCTGAATAGGGCGGCCAGGTAACACAACGAGTAAGAGTACCAGCTCCAGTGTCGGGATGACCTGGGGATCGAATCCCAGGCTCAGACACTTAGCACCCACCCAGAAACACCTGGCCGTGTAACCTTGAGCAAGTTACTTAACCCTTATTGCTTAAAAAAAAGAAAGAAAGAAAAGTAGCTGAATAATTGATGGCTTTTTTCAACTTGCACAAAATCTACCTTTCCAGTCACATAACCAAGCATATTGTGAGATACAAAAAGGTAATGCATGTAAAGTGTTTTGCAATTCTTAAAGCACTATACAGATGCCAGTTATTATTAATAATAATAATAGCCTCTTATTTCACTCTTGTTGAGCTAAAGTTAGATTTATAGGATAGTATAGGAATGAGCTGGTAAATCCTTAACAACTAGGCTCAAAGACATCTATCTAATATAGATACATACATATACATTTAATTTTAATCTACATTGTTAACACTTTCCTAAGTCTGGAAAATCAAAATAATAAATCAGCCCCTGAAATGTAAGGACTGGTGGTTTCTGAGGTCTAAATGATCCCAGTGAAACTTTTAAAAAGGACTCTCCAAGTCATTTAGAACTAGATCCAAAACACCTTGCTTATAGTTCCTTTGATGCTCTATGCACTAATTTACCTTTATCCAATTTTATGCTGCTTTCTCATGTCTTTTTTTTGTCTAAGCTCTTCATTTTATTTTTTTATTTTTCAAATTCTTTATTAATTTCTGATTTACATCATTAATTTCTACCAGATTTTGAGTTACAAATTTTCTCCTACCCACCGCCCCAAAATAGCAGTCCCACAGTATATCCCCTCCTCCAATCTGTTCTCTCCAATATCTTCTCCCATACCCCCTTTGACTTTTCCAGTAGGGCATGGTGGATCTCTATGACCCAGTGCCTGTATATTTTATTTCCCAATTATATGTAAAATAGTATTGAGAATAGTATATATTTAAAAATTTAATTTTAAAACTTTGAATTAAAGAATTATTCCCTTCCTCCCTTGTCACCCACCCTTACTGGGAAGAGAAGCAGTTCTGTATAGGTTGTACATGTGTAGCTTATGCAAAACATTAACATAGTAGATATATTGTAAAAGACTAACTACATTTTCCTCCCTCCTATTCCACCTTCCACCTGTTCTAATCTCTACTTTGATCCCATCCCTTTTCAAATGCGGGTACTTCCAACTTCCCTCCCCACCCCAGTCTGCCCTCCATTCCATCATACTCCGTCTCATCCCCTTCCCCCCTAATCTCCTGTAGGGTGAGATACCCTTTGTAGTGTGTATTTCATTCCCTCCCCAAGCCAAATTCAATGAGAATAAGGTTGACCAATTCCCTTTTACCTTCCTGTCCTTCCCTTCCATTGTAAACATGTTCCCTTGCCTCTTCTATATGAGATAGTTTACCCCATTCTGTCTCTTCCCAACTCCTCTCATTATATTCCTCTCCCCTCTTAATTTCACCTTTTAAGTGTCATCCCTTCCTATTCAATTGGTACTGTGCCCTCTATCTATGTATACCTGTAAACATATATACACTCATTTACATATGTATCAATATGCCCATATACCCTCCAATATAGACACACACACACATATTCCCTTCAACTATTTTCATACTAAGAAAAGTTTCATCAGTTACAATTATGGTTTTTCCATGTAGGAATGTTAATAGTTCAACTTTGATAAGTTTCTTATGATTTCTTATCCCTGTTTACCTTCTCATGCTTCTCTTGCTTCTTGTATCTGAATGTCAAATTTTCTATTCCACTCTGGTTTTTTCAGCAAGAATGCTTGAAAGTCCTCTATTCCACTGAAAGTCCATATTTTCCCCTGACACATGATGCCCAGTTTTGCTGGGTAAGTGATTCTTGCTTTTAATCCCAGCACCTTTGCATTCTGGAATATCATATTCCAAGCCCTTCAATCCCTCAGTGTAGAAGCTGCCAGTTCCTGGGTTATCCTGATTGTGTTTCCACAATATTCAAATTGTTTCTTCCTGGCTTCTTGCAATATTCTCTCTTTGATGTGGGAATTTTGGAACCTGGCTATGATATCCCTAGGAGTTTTCTTTTTGGGATCTTTTTCAGGTAGTGATCTCTGGATTCTTTCAACCTCTATTTTGCCCTCTGGTACTAAAACATAAGAGTAGTTTTCTTTGAAAATTTCTTGGAGGATGATTTTTAGGTTCTTTATTTGATCATGGCTTTCAGGTAGTCCAATAATTTTTACATTATCTCTCATTGATCTATTTTCCAGGTCAGTGGTTTTTCCAATGAGATATTTCACCTTGCCTTCTATTCTTTTATTCTATTCTTTTTTTTTCTAGTCTTCTATTCTTCCCTTTGCTCCAATCTAAATCTGAAGGAATGATTCTCCTCAGTGAGCTTTTGAGGTTCTTTTTCCATCTGGCAAATTTGGCTTTTTGAGGCATTTTTCTCCTCATTGCCTTTTTTAGCCTCTTTTGCCATTTGAGTTAGTCTGTTTTTTAAGGTGTTATTTTCCTCAGTCAGGCTGTTGACTTTCATTTCATAATTTTCTTGCATCATTATCATTTCTTTTCCCAATTTTTCCTCCACTTCTCTTATCTGCTTCTTACGGTCCTCTATGGCCTGTCAGCAGCTTGTATTTTTGTTTAAAGCTTTTGGTGCAGGAGTTCTGACTTCACTGTCTTTTTCCAGTTCCATGCTTTGATCCTTTTTGTCCCCAAAATAGGATTCTAATGTTGGATTCTTCTGTTTGCTTTGCTTACTTTGCTTGGTCATGTTGCCAGTCAATTACTTGACTTTTGGGCTTTTTTGTCACAGTAGGACTCTGCTACCACATAGGGGAGCTTAGTACCAAACACTGGGTTTTCTCAGCTGCTGGAGGTATTAGTTGGGTGCCCTCTCTGAAGCCTCCACATGCTCTGGCAAGCTCTGTACACTCACCCCACGACCCCCACCCTAGACCACAATCCAGATCCAAGCAGGTTAATGCAAGAGCTGTTACCCCTCAGACTGGTTGCTTAGTCCCACTATACTTTGAAGGCCAGGAGCTGAAGCTGTCAAGTGGCTGCTGCTGCACTGCAGGCTTCAGCAGCTTCTCACCCTCGGGGCCAAATTCAATGCACTCCCAACTACTGGGTCCCAAAGTCCTCACTGCACTTACCTCTCACTTTGTCCTTAGAATCTATGTGTTGAAAATTCTGTATCACCACAGCTGCTGGTGATCTGGAGTCCCTCCAGCTTGAGGTTGGTCAGGCCCACCTTGGGGCTAAAACCTCGGAGTGGGCCTGGGGTCGGCTGCCTGCACTGGCTGATTCCTGCTGGCCTGCCGGGCTGTCCTCAGTGGGAGGTAAGCTTCTCTGTATCATTTCATGGGTTCTGTAGCTCCAAAGTTTGTTAAGAGTCACCATGAGGAGGTCCTGTTTCTACTGCTTTCTCCTGTTTTTATGCCTTTTTCCAGACCTTCTGCTATTGTAGTTATGACCTTACTTCCAATTTTTGTACTTTGAAATTCTGTTCCTTCAAGGACTACCTCAAATGTATGTCCAATGTTAGGAGTTATTCCTCCTATTGGGAATTTTACATACTAATCATTTCAAACTTTCTTATGTATTTAATGTTTTTCTAATTAGTATAATAGTTATTTGCATACATGTGTCTTCTAACCCTTAAATTGTAACCTCCTTAAGGACAGAGACTAGGTTATTTTTCATATTTGTAATCCCAGTGATTAGCAGAGTGCCTTGCTAGTAGTAAATGGTGAATAGATATTCAACTGAATTCAGTTGCACTGGGGGTGAAAGAGCTAGAAGGTGGGGAGTAGTGGGCTATACTGAAAATTATAAAACATTTCTTACATAAAACACAAGTAAATAGTTGTACATAAGTTTGCAGCAATGGATAAAATGCCAGGCTTAGAGTCAGGAAGACCTAAGTTCAAATTCAGTCTCAGAGACTTATGACCTTGGTGATACTGGGCAAGTCACTTGCTTAACTTACTTGGCTCAGTGTCCTCATCTGTAAAATTAAGATAATAGTGACACCTACCTCCCAGGATTGTTGTGAGGATCAAATGAGAAAATGAATATGAATCTCTTAAAATAGTGCCTGGCACACAGTAAGCAATACATAAATGCTATTATCATCATCATCATCATCATCATGATATTCATCAATCTTCATTATTATATTGTGATTTAAAGAATATTGGGAAGGTTGCCCCAAGATGTTTTATACACTGGTTTGGAATAGTGCCTGAAATTTCTCCTTGGGTTAAAGTGTTGTATTTCTTGGGTTCCCCCTAAAAGTGAAAGCAAGAACTTTTTTGGAAAAGTTACATTAAGCTATTATTAGCCATCATCTCTTTGTCAAATTGTATGTAGGTTACAGGTAGCTTAGATGGCCTTTGAAGGAATACAAGGGGCAAGTTTAATTGAAGGAAGTCTGGGGAAAAGATAGATGTTCTTACTACTATGTAAGGAAGGCAGAATAACATGGAATATTTAAGTGCAAGCTTCTATCTGTAGAAGGGAGAGAAAAGGGGAAAGGCATTTTACATCTTGAGATGGTAGGGGACATTAAGGGAGAGAGGAGTGAATAAAGGGATAGAAGCAAAAATATATTTTTTCCTATTGTCATTATGACTTCTACAAAGTGAGCCTGAACACTCCACAATTGAGAGGACCTACTCTATTGTGCCATATCTTTTTCCATTTCCCTCCCCCTCCAAAAATCCCTATAGAAAAATTACACTATACAGTGCTTGCTACCAGCCTTAGGATGCTAAGAAAACAGTTGGCTTCAATATTTAAGAGTCTCCTTAAATAAATTATGAATGCTCTCTCCATTGCTTCCATAATGAACTCTAACACTGATTACAAATATGAATCTTTGAGCCAAACCTTGGTCGCCTTTATAGAAAGCATAGTTGTTTCTGAGGCTGCTGTCAACCTTGGTGTACTGACCACTCAGGCATCTGAATGTGGTAGCAGGGAGAGAAGTTCCTATTTGGAAAGGAGAGGTTGTTAGGAAGAGAAAGAGAGAGAGAGAGAGAGAGAGAGAGAGAGAGAGAGAGAGAGAGAGAGCTAGTTGAATAAGAGAACGTCAATGAAAAAATATATTAAGCCAAAAACTATGAAGAGAGATCCAGGATTATTTTTTCTAACTCTTTGCTGAGGAATTTTTATGTTGGGTTTTTAAAAAAGTAAATCTGTTCTAAGTTCATTTAAATCTTGAGTGTTGTTGGGTTTCCATAAGTTTCTATCCCACAGGAGATACCATGAGTCAGATTTGTGAAATATAGCTAAGATATGATGCCATTATTGTTTCAATTTTCAATGGCAATAAAGAGAAATTTGTAGTCCTAACTAAATGCATGATATTCCCTACAATTTGTATAGTCCTTATACTTTTCAAAAGCACTTTTATGGGTATTATTTCATTTTGTCCTCACAGCAACCTTATGAAATGGGTTTTACTATTCCCATATGGAAGATGAGAAAACTAAAGCCATAAGAGATTAAGTACCTTGATGAAGGCTACATAACTATTTAGCAACACAATCAAAGCTAGAACAGAGATCTCTTGACACCTAGTCTAGTTTTTGTTTCCTAATCCTTCTTGAGGGAGAGATGAGGGAGATTAACCAATTACAAAAGAATAACTAAATTATTTATCTGAAAAAAGACAAAAAACCAATACGGCCTAGACAGATTTACTTGATTACTATTTCCTGAAATGGTATGATTTGACCAGAATCTATACAGTTTATGTCCTTGTGTGGTTATAAAATAAAATGATGTGGTTCTAGTCTTTAAGGCATTTACCCATTGGAAGAGATAATAGTAATAGCAAATGGCTATTCTTTGTATCAGTTACATTTAATTATGCCAGATTGTCATTATATGATGTTGAAAAACATATAATGGCTCCATTCTGTCTGCCATACAAGTCACAACTCTTTTATATATTCATTCAAATAAAACCCATAAACCATTCCATTTCAGTTATGCTATTTTTTCATGGTCCCCTTGACATAACATGTCTATTTCATCTAATATCCCTTTTTTTCATCCAGGGTAGGAGGAAGCTGGATGGAATGGATAGAGATTGGGTCTTGTAGTCAGAAAGACCTGAGGTCAAATACGTCCCCTGAAGCCTACTGACTGGTCAAGTCACTTAGAATCTCAGGTCTCTGAGAAATTCTCTGAGATTGCAAATTTCAGAGAAGATGAAGGCCTGTAGTGATAGTGAAAATTTCCTTAGGAAGTAGTTACTTAAAGCAACAAAAGCATAGGTTCAGAACCCATTCTATAATTATCATCATCATTAGCATCATCATTATCCCCATGTAAAATGGCTTCCCTCTTTGCCTTCATATATCCTGACGCTACTCATTTTGTAAAGTCCAATTCAAGTCCTATCCTTTCTCTGAAGCTTCTCCCAAAGCACTCCAGGCTTTATTAATCTATCTCACCATTTTCTAAATAACTCTTGCACTTGGGATCTATTACACATAATTTATCACTAAATTATTTCTCTACAAAGTCACATTAGGGAATACCAGCCAAGATGGCAAAATAGGAGGAAGCAGTACAGCCTAGCTCCCTCTAACAACTACTCCACAAAGACTGAGAAAATGTACCAGATTAATTCCTGATCAGGAAATCAAAGGAAAAGTCACACTGTCATTTTCCATTACAAAGTGGCATAGACAAAGAGATAGGCAGCTTTGGATATTGAGGAGGCTATCTAGCCAGGAGGGTACCAGGTGGAGCCTTCCAATACAGACTCTGTACTAGAACTGTGTACAGGGGCAAGAAAAAGCATAGAATCAAGAATGGGGAGAATTAACCCTGTCCAAAGAACAGATGTCAATTGGTAGCTCTGTCATTAAAAGCCACAATCTGAGTCATAGATTCAGTATGGACTGAAGCGATGACCTAAATATTGAGTTGGTAGTCCAGGTCAGGGAGTGGTCACTAGCTTGAGGCCATGCTCAGCAAAAAGAATAAAAACAGACTTGAAAATCTATATACCTCTGACATCTAGAGAAAAGGGGATCTCAGATCCACTCCATAGTCCAATCTGAAGCTTGTCAGAATAAACAGAGCAAGGAGCTCAGACTACAGTTCTCTTGCTCTGAATAACCTCTCTGCTAGAAGAAGGTGGGTGGGGCCAGCACCAATTCACTGGCCATTCAACCACAGCAATCCCACAGTGGTTTTGCTGAAGTACAAATCAGCCAATTTGCTTCCAAAGCTTAATACAGACGGCTAACAGTTAAACTTTACCTTCTATCAGACAGCTTTGGGTAACGCGAAAGCTTTCAGTTCCCTAGCCTGGTAGCCTGAGGTCCTCAAAGAACACACAATACCTAGAGAAAATAGGTACAAGACCCAAGAGAATACAGAACTGGATCAAGGAAAGAAAAGATATTCACTCCAGCAGTATCCAGAGCCTGTCCCTTACACAAAGTCCAAATTCAAATAGTAAAGATGGAATGACTTTAAATATCACCATACAGAATTCCTTGGTTATATGGATGCCCAAGCAAGAAGCCTAGAAGAAGAGAATAATAGCAAAATCAGGGTCAAACAAATTTGTAGTGAAAACACATCTTGGATACAAGTTAAACTAGAATTCCTTTAAGAAATGAAAGAAGAGTTTAAAAAAGAGCTGAAAGTTAAAAAAAAAGTTTTCACAAATAAAATGAAAATGCTAGACCAAAAATTTAGAAAAAAGAATAAGAAATATGGTAGAAATATGTTTTAAAAGGGAAAATTAATAGCTTATCACTATAGGAAAAAAAACCTTAACCAAACAACAGCCTCCTTGATCAAATAAGTATTAATTATTTTGTGAGGCAACCATAAATATTAAAATAAAGTCAAAGAGTGAAAAAAAATGTAAGATAATGCAAGATATCTCAAAACAGAACCAACCAATCCAGAAAGCAGATCAAGAGGAAATTATTTAAGAATCATTGGACTACATGAAAAATGTGAATTTAAAAAAAGAGACTAGATATAGTTCTTCAAGAAACCATGAAAGAAAATTACTCACATCTGTTAGAAATGGAAGGCAAAGTTAAAAGAGAATAAATATGTCAGTGACTTCCTGAAAGAAATCCCAAAATAAAAACTTTTAGGAATATCCTAGCCAAAATCCAAAACTGGTAGGTGAAAGAAAAAAATGGAAGACAGAAAAATTGTAAGCTGCAGGGAGCCATAGTTAGGATCATAGCAGATTCAGCAGCCAGCACCGTAAGAAGCAGAGAGCTTGTAATATTTTAAAAAGGTAAAAGTTATAGCCTTCTAACAAAAAAAAATAGTTCACCCAATAAAAGAAAGGATTATCCTACAGACAGAAAAAAAAGTGGACTTCTAATAAAATAGCAATTGTAATGTAATGTAATGGCAGTTAGGTGGTATAGTGGATACAAAACTGGGCCTGGAGTTAGGAAGACCTGAATTCAAATCAAGCCTCTAGCAGTAGCTATATAAGTCTCTGAAAGTCACTTAATCCTGTTTACTTCAGTTTCCTCATCTGTAAAATGAACTGGAGAAGGACATGGCAAATCATTCCAGTATCTTTGCCAAGAAAACCCAAAATTGTGTCATGAAAAGTTGAAAATGACTGAAATGGCTGAACAACTAGAAAAATAAGACAGAGTTAGGTGTAGCAGTATACAAAGTTCTGGGCCTAGAGTTAGGAAGACCAATACTGAAATCTGACCTTAGACCCCTACTGGTTGTGTGAAGCTATGCAACTGACAACTTCTGTCTCAGATTTCTCAATTATAAAATGATGATTACAAAAGAACTTATCTCAGAGTGTTGTGAGGATCAAATGAGATATTTGTAAAGTGCTTAGAACAGTGTCTGGCACAGTCCTTTTAAGTATTTTAAATGGAAATATCAGAGCTGAGTAAAAAATTTGAAAAACAAACAAAAGAAAAACACAAATCAAGAAAAAAACTGTATAAATACATATGAGCAATCATAAGGGACAAAAGAAGGTTAAAATTATTACATTATAAATGGCAAATGATTCACATTTATCCACATAATCTTAATATCATTAGACATAGTAGAAAAAAAAAAACAAATAAAACTGCAGGCCTGTGAGTTGTTTTGTTATTTTTAATTATTTTTTTAAATTTAAAAAAAGGATGAATTGGAAGGAGTGCATCAGGTTTGAAAGGGAAAAGGAATAGTTGGGGAAAGTGTGTAACATCAGCAGAAGTGCCAAATTAGAAGACTATACAAATGAAGGGGAAAGTATGTGGGATGGTGGGCTAGGTGACTTTTGAACTTTACTTTCCTCTTAACTGGTAAAAGAATCAGAGAAAACATACATAGAGTTAATTATTAAAATATCTTTTATTAAATAGGGAAATAAGAAGTAAAAGGGGGAAGAGGATATAGTGTAGATGAAGCAAGAGATTAGTTATTAGCAAAATATTCTCTAACAACGGAAAGAGGATTAAATATTGGTGTTTAAAAAGAGGGGGAAAGGTAAAAAAAATCATGATGTGTTTCTGAGCAAGAGAAAAAAAAACAAGGGAGAGACAGTAGATTCATTATATAGAACCAAAGATTTTATACAAACAAAACCAATGTAGCTAAAATTAGAAGGGAGGAAAGTACATGACAAAAATAATCTCTTCAAGAAGTTGTCAGGTTTTTCTCTTCTAATAAGGGTCTCATTTCTAGGAAATATAAGGAACTGATACACATTTATAAAAAATGAGACACTCCCCAATTGTTAAATGGTAAAATGATGTGAATAGACAGAAAAGCAAAATCCACATCATTAATATCATAATTTGATTTTTTAAGGTTACAAATCACTAATAATTAGAGAAATATAAATTATGCAACTCTACTATTCAACCTCAAAATCATTAGATGGTCAAAATTGCCAAAAAAAAATCCAAATGATTAAAACACGTATATTACGATAATGTTGGAGAGAAGATTCTGGTACAATGTTGGGGTAGGTTACAAAATTCCAAGCTGTCCAGATTTCCTCCACAAATAAGATAAACTAGTACCTCAGGCCAAATGTAGAGGAGTAAAAATAAATGAGAATAGAGGCAGAACAGTGGTCCTCCTGGGACAACCAGGGAATATCTGAGGTTTGGTCCCTGTGAAGTATAACCACCTCCAGGTTAGTTCCACAAAAAAGCAAGCTGTGCTACAGAGACTAGGCTATAGGTGAGAAGGAATTAGACCAAGCTGAGTGAGTGCAGAAGTGGTGGGGCAGGGATGGCACTGGCTGTGTTCACTTAGAGGAGGAAAAAGTTCTTGATTTTGGTTCCAGGTCAGAGGGGAGAACTAAAAGAGGATCTGAGGCCAGAAACACAACCCGCCATATCCCAAAACTAGTGGTGATTACAATTACAAGCTGCTATTAAAAAAGAGCAGGTAAAGGTAAAAGAATTCAACCATAAAGAGTTACTATAGGAATAGAGAAGACATTGGTTTGTCTTCAGAGCAGGATCTTGAAGCAACAAAGAAAAGCGTCTCCTACCCCAGAGGAACAGCAAATGGTCACCTGCCCAAAAAGAATTTATAGAAAAACTTTAAAAAAGACATCAAAAGTAAAATGAGAGATACTGAAGGGGAAAACAAGAACAATCCAAGAAAAGCAAAAATATCATTGAAAGAAAGTCAACCAACTAGAAAAGTATATCCAGAATCTTAAAGACAAAAATAACTCTTTGAAAATCAGAACTGGGCAAGGGAAAGTGAGAAAAGGTATGAGACCAAGAAATAACAGACTAAGATATACAGAAGGAAAAAAAAATATAAGAGAAAGTGAAACACCTCATTAGAAAAAAAATGATCTGGAGAACAGATAATGTAAAGAAAACATAAGAATAATTAGACTACTTGAAAGCTATAATAAAAAAGAATCTTGATACAATAATAGAAGAAATAAGTAATAAAAATTGTCCTGAAGTATTAGAACAAGGGGGGAAAATAGAAGAAGAAAAACTCCACCAACCATCACCTGAAAGAGATTCTACAAGGAAAACCTACAAGAATATCATAGATAGTTTTCAAAACCCTCAGTTCAAGAAGAAAATATTATGAGCATGTAGCAGCAAGCACTCCAGAATCCCCAGAGAGGGTGCCAACACAGGTTCTTAGATCTGCTTTTCTAAAGGAAAGCAACTCAAGATGGGTTAACAATCTTGCTTTAATCAATCAAACATATATCATTTACCTAGTTCAGGGGGAAAAGGTCAGCACCTGGAACTTCAGAGTATACAGAAGTTACAAGCAGAAGTTACAAGACAGAGAAACATTTCAGCAGACAGGCTTCCAAACTGTCCAACAGTTACTTACATCCATACCTAATCAGAGTAACCAGAGAAGGAAGCATCAACATCTAGGTTTTCAAAGCTGAAGGGCTCTCAACGGTTGCCTAGAGTCTTGTCTGGTCAAATCACACAACACTTCTCAAAGTGAGCCCCAAAACAAAGTCTCTCACATCAGGGATTATGTAGCCTTCTCCACCCACTGCCCAATCACACAGTTTCTCCTGAGACACACGCCTCCCACCATAGGCTCCAGCTGCACTTAACCTAGGAGCAGGGAAAATCTTAAAAATTTACATTTCTGTTACAGAGCAACAAGAAAAAATTTAAATAAATTAGGAGCAATCAAGACCTAGCAGCAAATACATTAAAAGACTGCAAGTCATGGAACACAATATACATGCACATATACATACACACATATATATCTTGATATGATGCATTATATATACGTATACATACACACATAAACAGAAACAAACACATTTATATTGAAGAGTCAAAAAACTGAAGTTGTGACGAAAAAATATCATACCCTGTAAAGTTAAGCAAAATCCTGAACAACAACAATTTAAAAAGTGGGCATTCAATGAATTGCCAGACATTCAGGATTCTGTTACAAAAAAACCCAAAATCAATAGAAAATTTAACATATAAGATTTAGGAGAAATATGAGATAGAGGTGAAAGATGAATCTCAAGGTACTCGGTATGGACAGACTGGCTACTTTTTACACGTAAACCATATGTCTAAGATTGTTATCAGTTATTGAGTATTTCAAAAGAAAGATTGGGGGTAGTGCTGAGTATGATGTGATACTAAAAAATAAATCATCTAGGAAAAAGTAAAAAAGTAATTATCTTAAACAAATGAGGTGCCAAAGGAAGAATTGACAGACAGGATGTAGATGGGAAGGCTGGTAGTTCTAGAACCCTACTCTGATCAGGAATGGGTTAAAGAGGAAGCAATACATATCTACCTAGAAGGCCATAAAGATCTTCAAAATTTATAAAGAAATAAAAGACTAAAAGGATAGGGAGGGGCCATAGGATAAAGGTGGAATTTTAGGATGGGGGATAAGGGAGGAATCTTTGGTGGGGCATAGGCTAAGTAAAGGGAGGGCAAGGGAATGGGTACAAGTAAAGTAGAGCAGTTATGAGGGATAGGAAACAAGAGATATGCACAAATATAAAATAAAGATCAGTAGTAGAATTTATTAGGGGAAAAAAGAAGTATGGGTAGAAATCATGATTTCAGACAAAGTTAAAGTCAAAATAGATTTAATCGAAAGATAAAAATAGGGAAACTATACTATATGTCAGCCATATTCATCATTATTGTTTTAGACTTTAAAATAACTAGGTAGTATAAGGTTGTAACATCGCTGTGATATAGAAAATGATGAGTTGGTGGACTTCGAAAAATGTGGAAAGTCTTGGACTTACGAAGGAAGACATTAGTCACCCTTAGAGAAACAGAAGATAAACAAGTAGAGTAGAGTAGATGCATTTGAATATATATGTCTATATGTGAGTATGATTATAGATATCTAAGTATCTGCATGTGTATGTAAGTTCAGTTATGTATGTGTATATCTATCTCTACATATGTTTGTGTATATGTGTGTATATATGGGTCTATATACATACACCTGCTATAAATATACACACGATATATGTGTACATATGTGTGTGCATGTATGTACACATGTGTGTTTATGTGTGTCCACGCTTGATTATAGCCTTCATGGGCATGGAGAGAGGGAGGCAAGAAGGGAGAAAAAAGAGCATAGTAAAAAGTGTACGAAAGAGAACAAAAGAAAATTTAAAAGGAAGCAAAGAAAAAATGGACAGCTCAGAATACAATGTATAGCACTTAATATAGGCTTTTTTGACATGGAAATATATTGCTATACATTTGGAATCCGTTTTTACATTCTGCTATGTATATGGCAATGTATATATATATATATATATATATATATATATATATATATTTAATTTTGTATTCATTTTAGCATTTAAGTTTATAACATGCTTATTTTTTCTTTTCTTATATATATATATATATATACATATTTGTATTTAAGTTTAAAATAAATTAATTTTAAAAAGAAAAAAAAGATAAGCTTGCTGGAGAATAATTTGAAATTATGTCCTGATGTTACTAATCTGTGTATAAGCTTTGACCATTATTAGCCTGTATCCTATGAAGAGCAATCAATGAGTAAAAGGATATATATGTCTTTGTAAAGTTGTTGGTACAGTGCCTGGCATAGTACTTTTCCATCATTGTCCATTATTTGTGAGAGCAATTGTACAAATTATCCTTAATGTTGCAAAAAATAAAGAAAAATATTATTTCAGAAAAAAACTTTAGAAAAGCAGTATAAACTTAGGAAGAACTAAGTGAAAGAATTAAGGGAAAGTAAATACATAATAACAATATTGTAAAGATTAAAAAGCATCAAAAGAAGTAGGAACTCTAAAACTAAAAGCAAACATTATCTGTAATGGGAATAAACTAGAAGTCTTTCCAATAAGATCAGGGATGAAGAGAAGACATTCATTATTACAATTATTTTTCATCATTGTTCTAGAATTGCTAGCTTTGACAATAAGGCATTGAAAAAGAAATTGAAGGAATGAGAATAAGCAACAAGGAAATGTAACTATCACTATTTCCTGATATGATCATATGCTTACAGGATCTTAGAAAATCAACTAAAAACTAGTCAAGACATTTAACAACTTTATCAAAGTTGTAGGTTTTAAATAAGCCCACATAAATCATCATAATTTCTAGATACTACCAAAAAAACTAAGCAACTAAGCAGGAAGAGTTAGAAAGAAAATTACATTTATATTAAATACAGACATTATAAAATGCTTAAGAATCAACCTGCCAAGACATACACAGGATCTATATAAACAGAATTAATTTTCACACAAATAAATATATGTAAACAAATCAAGAGATATCACTTGCTCATGTGTAGGTCAACACAATATAATTAAAATGGCAATTCTGCTTAAATTATTTACTTAGCCATTGCCACACCTATCAAAATGCTTAATAATTACTTCATAGAGCTAGAACAAATGATAATAAAATTCATCTGAAAGAACAAAAGGTCAATAATATCAAGGGAAGCATTAGAAAAAAATGTGTGAAGAAATGCCGACCAGCAGTATCAAATTTCTAATTTCACTACTAAGTGGTAATCATCAAAATAATTTGATAGTGGATAAGAACCAGAGTGAGTGGTTGACTAGTGGGGGGAGAATTAGATGCAAAATATTAAAAAAAAATAATAAGTGCCCATAGACATTTAGTGTTGGAAAAACTCAAAGATCTAAACTTTGGGGGCAAAAATTCACTATTTGACAAAACTCCTGGGAAAAAATGAACAGCAGTCTATCAGAAACTAGGCATAGACCAACATCTCACACTGTATGTGGAAATAAAGTCAAAATGGCTATGTGCTTAAACACAAAGGGAGATATCAGAAGCATATTCAGAGAGCATTGTGGAAAATCTTTCATATATATAGATAAGGGAAAAGTTCATGACCAAACCATAGACAAAGAGGACAATGAGATGTAAAATGGATAATTTTGATTATATTAAAATGATTTTGCACAAATAAAAGTAATTCAGCCAAAATTAGAAGGAAAGCATAAAACATGGGGGGGGGGAGCATTACAGTAAATTTCCTTGATATTAGTTCCAGTTTTGAAATACTTAGGGAAAGGAGCCATTCTCCAACTGATAAATGGTCACAGGGATGAACAGGAAGTTTCCAAAGAAGAAATCAGGTCTATCAATAATCACATGAAAAAATGCTATAAATCACGAAAAATTAGAGAAATTTAAATCAAAGGTACTACCTCTGAGGTACCACCTCACATCTACCATATTTGTTAACATAACAGATAAGAAAAAATAAAGAGAAATGCTGGAGGGGATGTTGGAGAAAAAAAAAAAGGAACACTAATGCCCTGTTAGTGGAGTTGTGAACTGGTCCAAACATTCTACAGAATAATTTGAAATTTTGCCGAAGGGCTAAAAAACTGTGCAGATATTTCAATGCAGCAATACTACTACTCTATTTATATCCCAAAAGAAAAGGGAAAAGGGACTGAGATATTAAACCTCTTTATAACTGTTCTTTTTGTGGTGACAAAGAATTAGAAATTGAGGAATTACGCATCCATTGGGGGATGGCAGAGCAAGTTGTGTTATACATCTGTGATGGAATACTATAGTGCCATACTAAATGATGAAGGGAATAGTTTCAGAAAAAAACAGAAAAAACTTAAATGAACTGAGGCAAATTGAAGTGAGTAGAACTAGGAGGATATTGTACACAACAAAAGTATTATTCGAACACTAATCAAATGTAAAGCAACAACAACAGCAACAAAAAACAAACCACATTATCTATTCTGATCAATACAGTGTTCCATGATAATTCTCAGGGATTCATGATGAAAAATGCTATCCACCTCCAGAAAGATAGCTGATCAACACTTATTGCATATTGAAACATTTTCCCACTTTATTTTTTTTCTTTTTCAACATTCTAGTATGGAAATTTGTTTTGCATGGCTTCACATGTGTACTGAGTTTAATATTGCTTGCTTTCTTAGTAGGTAGAGGAGGATCAGGAGAAAAAGCATTTGGAACCCAAAATAAAAAAAAAAAGTTTAAAAAGAAATAATTTGGATCTCTGATCAATGAAATAACCAAAGATGTTTCTGGAGGATGAATGATGAAATATGTTGCCTATTTTCATACAGAGAAGTGATGGACTTATAATACAGACTGAGAAGTAATGTTTTTGACATAACTAATAGAGGGATTAGTTTTATTTTATTATGTATATTAATTATGAGGTCTGTCTCATGCCGTGGGTATGGATGGGAGAGAAAATGCATTGTTGTTAATTGAAAAAATAATAAATTTTATTTATTATTAACATATTATTATTATATATAGCACTGGGTTTCTGAATTCCTTAAGGGAAAGGATCCTATCTTGTTGTATATTTCTGTATCCATTGCAATTACTATAATTCAGTTACCTATCATTTATTAAAGTGCCTGCTACTCTGTTTCAGGGGCCGTTAGATAGCACAGATAAAGTGATGCATCTGGAGTCAGGAGTAGCTAAGTTCAAATTTGTCTCAGAAACTGACTTTCTGTGTGACCCTGGGCAAGTCACATAAACCAGTTTTTTCTCAGTTTCATCATTTGTAAAACAAGCTGGAGAAGGAAATTACAAACTACAACAGTATCTTTGCCAAAAAAAAAAAAAACAGATGAGGTCACAGAGTCAGACATGGCTGAAATGACTGAACAAGAAAAATCTATGTTTCAGGCACTAGGAAAACATAAAAAAGTATCAAATAGTCACTGCTTTCAAGGGCCTTGTCAGGCTAAAGCATATACCCACATACAAGTAGATAAAAATATATGTAAAGTAAATTTAAGGTTACTTTTTTTTTTCTTTTTTTGGTGTGGGGAGGTGATATTGTAAAGCCAAGCACGAGGAGCTCTCCAGAGGACTGATTCTGTGAAGAGCTTTAAGGACCGGATGACATAGCCTAGTGAACTCTCTAGCCAGGAGTAAACTAAACCAAAACATTCACAGAAACTAAAGTTAAACATTCACAGATATATAACAATTTATTACTAAAGTGGCAACATAGTTTGAAACAAAAGATATTATTCAGTAAGTCCTTAACTCAATCATCCTTAAGAAGCAATCACCCTTAAGGGACACAAAGTACAAAGGTCTCTCATCCCTCGATCACACTGTCTTAATCTCTCAGTCAGAAAATCTTCTTCCATCTTGATTGGAGACTATTATCTTTAACTCAATCATCCTTAAGGGGTACAAAGTTCTCCCACCACTAGGTCACAGTAAATCATGATCTTGTCAGTCGGCACTCCACAGTCTTGTCAGCAAGGAAAGGTCTTTTATCCTGGCTTGAGGCTGGTTCCCAAATTCCATGGTTCCTCTTCCATGTTCCCAGCTCTTGTCCTAATTCACCCAACTGTCACCTGGACTTATGAGTAGGCAGCTCCCAGCTCCTGGTTTAGCTCCTTGTCCAGCTCTTCATCTAGCACCTTGTACAATTCCTGTTCCATGTTGAAGCTCCTGGTGACCAGTCCATGTCAAGCCCTTTGAAGTTTCTGTTTCTGGGAAGAGAAAACTTAACAGAGTCACAAAAACATTCATACACATTGCTGGCACCATCATCAATTCACTTTCTGCCTGCGAAATCAACACAGACCCACAGACAAAGTTTGAGAGATCAACACGAATCATCAGTATATTCCCAGGACCTGTGAAAATATCAGGAAAACTCTCTTCCAGGATTTCTGTAAACAGACAACAATAAAATCCTCTTTCGGGGCTTCTAAACCAGCAGTTAGGTCCCAGGGTTTCTGTAACAGCCATGTCCCCTATCAGCAGATAGATCTGACAAAGTAACACAAACAACAGACAGAATGTTTCTATCTGACAACTGTTCTTTTCAGTTCTTCTCAGTCCCAGCTTGTGCTCCTCCTTTTATATGGTTCTCCTTCCTGTCCCAACCTTCCTGTTGCATAAGCAAGTTCCTCTCATCTTCAGATTACAAGGGGCTCAAACAAGGTGCTAAATTCTTAAGTTACTGAAACAAGGTGCTAAGTATTTCTTTGCTTGCTATTACAAATACTAATACCTGTGGAAATAAGGAGAGATTTCAGGTAGGAGGTAGCACCACCACCAACAAAAACAAACTACTTGTTTCCACTCAGCTCTTCACATTCTCTGAGTCTGTACTTAAAATTGCTCCCAACTATAACATCTTTCTACTAACTACTAAAACATGTGATATATAAGTCCATGTTATTTGTCAGTATACTTGCAAACATATCTCCATGCCTGCCTATTTAATTTAGTTTCACATTGGTCACTATAAACAAAAATTCCTTCCCTTAGACCTTGTGCAAATCTATAGCCTGCCAATCTTTCAAGATCTTATCTTGGCACT
The DNA here is from genome assembly GCF_028583685.1 of Petaurus breviceps papuanus. Taxonomy (NCBI): domain Eukaryota; kingdom Metazoa; phylum Chordata; class Mammalia; order Diprotodontia; family Petauridae; genus Petaurus; species Petaurus breviceps. Next base: position 11,134,311 of record NW_027185712.1, on the reverse strand, counting down.
TTCTCCATGAAGCCATCTTTTCTAACCTTATGAAAATAACCTTTCCAATATTTCTTACTCTGGAAACAAATTGTATGTGTTCATACATTGTTCTCAAACTATATCTGGCATGTAAGTTTTTTTTCTCCCCAAATATATTATAAATTTATTAGCCAAGATACCTCTCATAAAATTTCTATATTCCTCACATATTTATTAGAATCTCCTCTTAGATTTTTTTATAAAAATTACTGATCGATCTGTCTTTTAATGTTCTTACTGCCATATGCAGCAACATCTTCTTCCTTATGTTTTTGGCATCAGCCAATACTCCAGATCAGGTCTAGACTGAACCAGTCTATAGTCAAATCAAGTTATAAATTCATTTTCCTCAAGGTACTTGTTCCCTTCAGTTGTTTCTCCACGACACAAATACAACTAGCAATTCATTCAACTCCATCTAAAGATAAATAAACTGTTGCCCAGGCACATTGTAAACAATCTGTTCCTTATCATGTCCTTAACCAAGAGTACATGACAACAATCCTTCCATATGCACATATATACATAGTTATCATTCTTTGATTGGCTCTATGTTAAAATTATATCTTGTTCTGGTCCCCTGACAATCCCCTTCAGGTAGTCAGTATACTAAGTTTATAAGTAGCCAGTGTAAAGTAGCAATACTAACAAGTAAGATTGCAAAGGGGAACATAAAAGTTACATATATATTGTCCCAAAGATCAAAGGAGTATAACGTACAAACTACATAATAATCAAAAATCAGATCCTGGTAATATATGCTGAATCAGGGGAAGCCATTTTAGCTTTGCTACCAGACCTATGATATGTACATCTCAGATAAGTTCCGAATATCTGTAATAAAAACAGCAGAACACAAATGTTACTGATAGTTTGAGATGGTGTAGATATATTAACATTAGACCTTTACTGACAACTTTGAGATTATTTGGATATATTAAGGAAGTAACCCCAAGATGGCATGGTTAAGAGTTTCTGTCTCCCCCCAAAAGCCCTATAAAATGACATCTCAAACGCCTGTTCCATGAGCATTCTTTTATCTCCATCTGGGTTCATGTTTCTGCGTGCATCCAACTCTAATCTCCACAGTTATATGAGGGATTCATGCCTTTTCCCCACACTGCCTACCTTCTTTCATTATGCTATCCCATCCCCATACCATTTGCCTCTGTACCTCATTGCCTTTATGCTGCTTGTCTTTATAATTCCAGTGCCTACTCTCCCCTTTGACCTTTTTAAGTGGCAACCTTGCTTCCCATTTTCATTATGTCCTTTTTAGGCAAGTACTCCCCCACTAAGGCATACCTTCTCTAATTCATAATATCACAATTTTATTAGCAATCCAAGCTCTGAATACATCTGTCTAGGAGACAAGCAAAATTTCTAATTGAAGGGAATAGTAGATATTTTATGATCCAGGAATTTTAATTCAAATAAACAAATGCTTAATAAATGTCTGCCATATATGATATGTTCTCTTATGTCCTGCAGTGACAAGAAGACTAGATAAAATGTTGAAGGACCATTTCATAGAAAGAACATTTTCTCCTTGGAATTTACAGGGTGAGAAAGGAATCAGTGAACCTGCAAAAAGTGACCCTTGAAAGAAGAGAAAGGTCTTGAAGAAAAGAGAGAAAAGAGCACATCACACCTATGATACCTCCCATGGGAAAAAAAATATATTTCCAAATTGCCTCACAGATATACCTACTGACTGTTATCTGATATTGCTTTAGTAGGGAAAAAAGAATCTTTCTATCATTTAATTTTTTTCACTTATTTAGTTAAGTATTCTTTTAATTACATGTAAAAACATTCAATTTTTTAAAAAGGAATTTTAATTCCAATTTCTCTCCCTTCCTCCCGTTAACACTCCTTGAGAAGATAATAAATGTGGTGTTGATTATTGATGTGATGTCATGCAAATCATATTTCCACAATTGTCACATTGTGAAAAATAAAATAAAGTTTTAAAAAATATGCTTCAATATGCATCCATACTTCATCAGTTCTCTCTCTGGAGTGGATAGGACTTTTCATTATGGGTCCTTTGAAAATGTCTTGGATCATTGTCTTGATCAGAGTAGTAAATCTTTCATAGACAATAATGGCTTCATCTTCTGCAGCTGCTCACTTACTTAACATTGGTTCATGTATGTCTTTACAGGTTTTTCCAAAGCCATCCTCCTTGTCATTTCTTATAGCAAAATAGTGTTCCATCACAATCATAAACCACAAGTTGTTGAGCCATTTCCCCAACTGATGGTCATCCCCTCGATGTCAATTCTTTGCCACTACAAAAAGAGTTGCTATTTGTTTCCCCCGCCCCCTTTTTAATCTCTTAGGGATACAGACCTAGTAGTGATATTACAGGGTCAAAAGTATGCATAGTTTTAAAGCTCTGTGGGCACAGTTCCAAATTGTTCTCCATAATGTTTGAACTAATCCACAACTCCACCAAAAGTGAATTAATGTCCCATTTTTTGACATTACTTCCAGCATTTTTTTTCTGTCATGGTACCAAATCTGATAGGTGTGACATGGTACCTCTGAGTTATTTTGACTTTCATTTCTCTAATCAATAGTAATTTAGAACATTTTTTTCCTTGTGACTATTGATAGTTTTGTTTTCAAAACTGACTTTTTATGTGCTTTGTCTATCAACCAGAGAATAGCTTTTATTTTTATAAATTAGGCTTACTTCATATATATTTGAGAGATGAGGTGTATAAATTATAAGAGAAACTGTAAAAAAAAATATTTCCTTTTATTTTACCTGCATTTGTTTTATGAAGTTTTTTTTATTTCATGTGATAAAATTATTTTACTTCCTTCAATCTTTTTACCTCCTACTTAATCACAAACTGTTCCCTTGTCCATAGATCTGACAGGTTCATTTTTCCATAGTCCCCTAATAATATCACTCTATGTCTAAATCATTTATTCATTTTGACCTTATCCTAGCATGGGATGTGAAATTCTGTTCCATGTCTAATTCTTCCAAACTGCTTTCCAGTTTTCCACCAATTTTTATTGAATAGTGAGGACTTACTCCAAAAGCTTAGAGCTTTGAATTCATCAAACACTAGATAATTATGGTCATTTACCACTGTTTATTGTGTACTTAATCTATTCAACTGATTCAGCACTCTATTTACTAGCTAGGATCAGATGTTTTAATGATACTGCCAGGCTGACTTCCTTCACATTTTCCCCTTGATATTCTTGACCCTTTGTTCTTCCAGGTAAAATTTGATATTTTTTCTAGTTCTATAAAGTTATTCTTTGGTAATTTCAGTGGTGGGTGGTTGGTGGCATAGTAGATAGAGTGCTGGACCTGGAATCAAGAAGTTCAACTTTGACCTCAGACACTTACTGTGTGACCTTGAACAAGTCACCTAACCCTGTCTGCCTCAATTTCCTCATCTGTAAAATGTGCTGGAGAAGGAAATGGTAAACCACTTCAGTAGTTTTGACAAAAACAAAGCAAAAAGAGTCATGAAGAGTCAGAAACAACTGAAAAAAACTAAACAACAAGAAACAAGTTTAGTTTGTATGTCACTGAATAAACAAAGTAGAATTGTCATTTTTTATTATATTGGCATGGTCTACCCATGAGCAATTAATATTGTTTCCAGTCATTTATTCATTTTTTTCTGTATTAATTTGTTGGTTTACTTTGAGTTTACAGAATTCAGTTCCCCAGTTCTTTGAGTTTCAAATTTTCTCCCACTTCCTCCCCTCCCCTCCTTTCCCCTCCCCCCTCCCCCCCACCATGGCAGCATACAATCAGGTATAGGATCTGCAGATATTTTCACATGAGACATTGGTCAGGTTGAAAAGGATTGTAATGGATGGAATGAGCAATAGGAAAGAGGAAACCAGACCAAACAAGAAAGAGAAAGAGAACAGGTAATTTGCTTCAATCAGCATTCAAATTCTGTTCTTTCTGGTTCATTCTCTGAATGTAGACATCTCTCTCCATCATGAGTCTTTTGGAATTTACTTGTAGCCCTGCATTTCTGAGAAGAGTATATTCTATCAAGCTGGTCATCACACATGTGTTGTATCTGTAATGGTGTACAAATTTTTCCTGGTTCTGCTGTTGTCACTCAGCATCATTTCATATAAGCCTCTCCAGGTAGATATGAAGTCCCTCTGGTCTTCATTTCTTATGGCACAAAAGTAAACCATTACATTCATATACCATAACTTGTTTAGCCATTCCCCAATTGATGGGCATCCCCTTAATTCCCAATTCTTTGCCACCACAAAAAGAGCTGCTATAAATATTTTTGTACATATGGATCTTCCTCCCACTTCTGTGATCAACCCTAGAAGTGGTATTGCTGGGTCAAAGGATACAAAATTACTTATAGCCCTTTGGGCATAGTTCCAGATTGCTCGCCAGAATGGTTGGATCAGTTCACAACTCACAACTCCACCAGCAATGTATTAGTGTTCCAATTTTTCCACATTCTCTTAATTATTTATCATATTCCTGTTTTGTCATCTTAACCAATCTAACTGGTGAGATGTGGTACCTCAGAGTTGTTTTGATTTGCATTTCTCTAATCAATAGTGATTTCGAGTATTTTTTCATATGCTTATAGATATCTTTAATTTCTTCCTCTGAAAACTGTCTTGTTCATATCCTTTGACCATTTACCAATTGGGGAATGACTTTTATTTTTATAGATGTGACTCAATTCTCTGTATATTTTAGAAATGATGCCTTTATCAGAGACATTGGTTGTAAAAATTTTTTTCCCAATTTCCCACTTCCCTCTTAATCTTGGTTACATTGGCTTTGTTTCTACAGATGCTTTTCAATTTCATGTAATAAAAGTTATCCATTTTGCATGTTATAATGCTCTCTAATTCTTGTTTGTTCATGAAATCTTCCCTTCTCCATAAATCTGACAGGTAAAACTATTCCTTGCTTTCCCAGATTGCTTACATTATCATCCTTTATACCTAGATCACACACCCATTTAGACTTAATTTTGGTATACATTGTTAGATAATGGTCTATGCCCAGTTTCTGCAATACTATATTCCAGTTTTCCCAGCAGTTTTTATCAAATAGTGTGTTCTTATCCCCAAAACTGGGGTCTTTGGGTTTATCAAAGAGTAGCTTATTATTGTCATTGACTGCTGAGTCTCGTGTACCCAATCTATTCCATTGATTCACTGCTCTATTCCTCAGCCAGTACCAAGTAGTTTTGATGACTGCTGCTCTATAATACAGATTAAAGTCTGGTATAGCTAGTCCACCTCCCTAGCATTTCTTTTCATTATTACCCTTGATATTCTGGATATTTTGTTCTTCCAAATGAATTTTGTTACTATTTTTCCTAGGTCTATAAAGTAATTTTTTGGTGTATTGATTGGTATGGACCCAAATATGTAATTTAATTTAGGTACAATTTTCATTTTTATTATATTAGCTTGACCCAGCTATTTCCAGTTATTTAGATCTTATTTTATTTGAGTGAAAGTTGTTTTATAATGGTGTTCATATAGTTCCAGAGTTTATTTTGGCAGGTAGACTCTCAAGTATTTTATATTGTCTGTAGTTATTTTAGATGGAATATCTCTATCTCATGATTGATATTAATGGTAGAATATAGAAATGCAGATGAACTGTGTTATTATTTTATGACCTGCAACTTTGTGAAAGCTAATTGTTTTGAGTGTTTTTTCTAGTTTATTCTCTAGAGTCCTTTAAGTATATCATCACACAATCTGCAAAGAGTCATAGTTTTGTTTCTTCATTGTCTGTTTTTTTCTTCCAATTTCTTTTTCCTGTCTTTTTGATACAGCAATCATTTGCAATACAATATTGAATAACAATGGTGACAATGGACATCCTTGCCTCACCTGTGATCTTATTTGGAAGATTTCAAGGTTATTCCTATTACAGAAAATTTTTGCTCTTCATTTTAGATAAATACTAGTAATTTTTAGAGAGGTTCCATTGATTCCTATGCTTTCTAGTGTTTTAATAGGAATGGGTGTCATATTATGTGGAAGGCTTTTTCTGCATCCATTGATATTATCATACATTTTTTAAATTGATATAGTCATTTATCCTGATAATTTTCCTAAGATTGGAATAGCCCTTCATTCCTGTTGTAAATGTCACCTTGTTCTGTAGTAAATGATCTTTGTGATATATTGCTATAATCTCCATGCAAGTATTTTATTTAACATTTTTGCATCAATATTCATTAGGTTAATTGGTCTATAGTTTTTTTTTTTTCTTCTCTGTTTTTACTCTCCCTGGTTTATGTATCAAAACCCTATCTGTGTCAAAAAAATGAATTTACCTATTTTTTTTCAAATACTTAATACAATATTGGGATTTATTTCCCCTTAAATGTTTGTAGAATGTTGGTAGAATTCACTTGTGAATCCATTTGGTCCTAGGGATTTTTTCTTATGGAGCTTTCATTCTATCAATAAGAATAAGGTAGAAAATTCTGGAAGGGAATTAATGACTTACACTAACCCCAATGTATAAATTACTAATGTTAAAAAAGGTATTTTTTGAGTGGATAAGATTGAAAGAACATTAATTGACTTGTTGATGGGGAGGAGCACCACAGGGGAAGGAAAATGATATGCAAATAGAAAGCCAGAGGCGCAAAAGTCAAATTTTGTTAATGCCACCCTTTTTCAGACACCAAGTTCCCCAACTATGACTACTAAACATGTGGTCACTTTCTTTTGGAAAATGTACCCCAAAGGAAAAAAAAATGTCTATGTATTATATATTCTCTATTGCATGGAAACATCTGCACTGTGGAATATGCAGAGAATGAAGAAATAAATCTCTGAGAGACTGAAAGAGGGAAATGTATTTGAGAATTCCTTAAAATCCTAGAATCGTAGATCGCTGACTGGACACCCACAGCCTAACATCAATTAAGGCTGTGGTCTATTCCCATTTTAAAGCCTTTGTACTATCTTTTTTCCACTAATTCCTCTTCAGACATACTATCCTTCAAGCAAAAGGATCTTTCTAATTACCGTTACACATAACATGGTATCTCTTGAGTCCCCTAACTCTCTTCAGACCCTTACTCACACCAGGGAAATATGCCTAACTCATCTGCCTCATAAAATTATGTTCAAAATGCAGTTCTGTTTCCACCTCGGACATACATGCAGCTTTACCTACTCCCAGCTGCTAATAGTCTCCTTTCATTGCCTTTGTATATTTTGAAATACTTATAAATTATTTCCTTAGAGAGTTTTTCTTGGGGACAATTTTTCCATTTTGTCTTTGTAATCACAGGACCTGGGGCATAACACTTATTGAACATGGTACAAATATCTTTTGATCAAATTATTGATACAGTGAAAGAAACTGAATTTTCAGTAAGAAATATACATCTATTACTTAGTATTATGGGGACAAAATAGTTTATATAGATATAGATATATATGTACACCCATATACATATATACATATTCATGTATTTTATACACATACATATATGTATATATATATAAATGCATTTAATATTTTTTCTAATTTTCAAGTGAGGCAATATTTACAAATCACAGAACAGTATCTGACATATAGTAGGTGTTATGTAAATGCTTATTTCCTTCTGATCTCTATGCCCTAAGGAGACACAGAATAAAACAAACAGAAATAATTTAAATAAATAATTTATGCCATTACTGAAGAAATTCAGGTAAACAGTCCCCCTCCCTCCGCAGGGGGAAAAAATCTAAAAGAAAAACAATTGATGCATGAGGACAAGAACTTATGTTTCCCATAATCAAAAGAACCCATCAATTAGGTTCAGTCAAAATTTGGATTTAAGGCAATATAATGGCAACTTATTTAAAGAACTCCAGGAATCCCTTAAAATTTCCAATGGTATTGTCTTCAACTTCCAGGAGATGCTTATAATCAATCCCACTGTACAAACTGCATGTTTCACTTATAACTTTGACCTCAATATCCCTTGGAAGGGAAATGATTTAGGCTATTAATCATTTACACCTTATTGTGCAAAGGATCTCTCTCTTTCTCTCTCTCTTCCTCCCTCCCTCTCTTTCTCTTTTTCTCCCTTCCTCCTGCTTGTTGGTGATCACCTTATTCTCAATGGAATCCATAATAAAGCTGGAAGTTTGTCAAGTGGTCCCTTTCTTTTTTTCAAATATAGATATATTACTAGTTTCTCCCCTCCCCACTACTCTGGAGAAGTTTGCTGCTCTGAAAGAAGTTGGCTAAAACAAAGCCTCAGATGTTGTGTAGAACGGAGATATTGGTGTCAACAGATGACAAATTAGATTCCTAACAATGCAAGAATCCTAACAGTATAGATTTTAACATAATTATCAATACATTCCTTTCAGCTACTTTCCCATTTTAATTGCACGCAGTTTATGTCTTTGTTTTATACAGCAATTTCAATGAGAGGAGAATGAAACGAGCAAGATGAAAATGAAAGAATTATGCAAGGAAATCGAAGGCTTGCCAAATACTGAATTTGTGGTTTCTACTTTGTGCATGATTTATGCATGATTAATTTTTTTCAGCATATTATCCTGCAAGCTTCTTCACTGTATATTCCTAGCTTGTCTTGCTGGTGTCTATGTTTTGAGCCAAACAAACATGCTTTCTATATTTTCCCATTTGAAACCAATATCCTTTTGTGGAGTAATATGTATTTGTCTTGTTAAGAGCAAATAAGATGGAAATAAAGTATTACATTTTTTTTGTTTAAACTAAGGCAGTCTCTAGTGGCATGCCATTAGGCTCTTGTCCTCACAGAACATTTCTTTTTCTTTTTTAATCAGGGAGTAGCAAGACAAAAAACTTTAGATAATTAATATGTTAGATAAAAAGAATCATTATTTAAAATCTTCTCAAAAGACTGTCATAAATGGATAGTGCCTTGTATATAGTAGATGTTATATGAGTATCTATTAAATGAACAAATAATAAACTTATAAAAATTATATCAATTCAACGAGCTTTATTAAGCACTTACTTTTGAAAAATGTAATTTACTGGGGCAGCTAGGTGGCGCAGTAAATAGAGCTCTGGTCCTGGAGTCCGGAGAACCTGAGTTCAAATCCGACCTCAGACACCTAACACTTACTAGCCGTGTGACCTTGGACAAGTCACTTAACCCCAATTGCCCTGCCTCCCCGCCTCCAAAAAGCAAAAAAAAAAACAACAACAACAACAACAACACCAACAAAAACCTTGTAATTTGCTTCAGTTTGGGAACATCATGATGAAAAACAGAATAGTTGCTGCTAAGGAATTTATCAGAGTGAGTGTGTGTGTGTGTGTGTGCTAGAGGGAATTTGTATGCAAATAATTATAAAACGAGCTAAAAAATTTAGTGCCCAGAGGAGTTCTAATGGAATGAATGAATAATGAGAGGATAGTATCATTTATAGCATGGGAATAAGTGAAGATGTCATGTAAGAATTAATATGTGTTCTGGATCTTGAAGGGAGAATTTCAATAGGTGTGCAATTTTAGTCACATTCTAGTCACACCCATTGGAGTGGGACTTTCTTTCCATTAGTGATGATATATGTCCTGCCATGTATGAAGAGTGGGACAAAAATTGTCAAGGGCAGAAGAGGGGAGAGTTCTTCAGGCTTCTTCAAGCCTTTACAATCTCTTCAGGTTCTTCAGTCACTTTGAGTGCTTTTGGCTCCCAATTTTAAGAGAAAAGACGGAAAATACCAACACCACTTCAAGCTGCTGGAGTGGTAAGAACAACTCAAGGGAGGAGTCAGCTGGTAGTGTTCATCATATCTCTATCCCTGTCTTGTTATACTAGAGACTTTGAGAATCTTTCCTTATGTGACAGCCAGTATATTCTCTTAGTTGAGCTAAGTAACTTCATTCCCAATGAGAGAGATGCTTCATCTTCACTCTGTATTTTCTGGCATATATTCTATGATGTATGCCTTCTCTGATTTCTGTTTTGCTATTGATTTGGATAAGTGGATATTCTTTGATAATTGTTATTTGTGCTCTTGCTGGAACTAGTATTTGGAGGTAAAGAAGCCAAGCCTTGGATATAGAACTTGAGGTTCTTTGCCCTTCCCCAATATTGAAACAGTGATCAGAAGTTTGCTTGAACCCGAAAATTAATTCACCCTAGGTTAATAATATTTAAGTGACCCGAAAGATATAATCTAGTCCAGTATTCATTCCCTTTGAGGAAAGATGAATGGCAAAATAAAGTCTCCTATGGAAAAGACTGGGAGTAAACAGAGGCTAGAGATTACTATTTTGTTTCCCTTTGGACCACAGGATATCCCATTCTATATGTGGGAAATAACCCTCTAAACACATGAGACCTTGAAAAAGGTGCTTTGGGGAGAGGAAATTCAACCCATCTGCTAAGGTTTACACAAATACATGATGACAGGAGAGTGCAGATAGGGCAAGATTAGGGAACCATGAATAGAATAACATGAAAGGGGCAGAGAGAGTAACATGGAAGGAAACAGTTTGCAGTCAGGTTGGGAAAGGAGGCGGACAATTTAAAGTAGTCAACTGCAAAGACTTCCTTTCAAGTACAAAGTAAGGACCAAATATGTCTTGATACAACAGTTTGTGATGAGGTCCTTAAACATTAAACTATCAATTCATTGCTTATCACCTTTAGTTTTTTTGAAGTCATTTGAAAGAGAGTGGGACGAAAAATATGCCCCTACAACCACCAGTTTCAGTCATAGCAATGGGTTTTAGAAAAAAAGAAAATTATACTGGGGCCTTTGAATAGATTGGAGAGTAAGTTTTCTGTTGCTAACATGACATGTTCCTCTCTACTCAATACATTCCTGTCCCTTAAAACAGGATGATACTCACAGTAATGGAATCTTCTAGAGTTGAGAATATAGAGGAACCTAAACAGTCAGCCAACATTTAATAAACACCTACTACATGCCAAAAACATAATAGTTGCTGGTACTGTGATGAGAATTGGAGATACAGAGTTTTTTAAAAAGCCCCAGCTGTCTAGAAACTCTCATTAAAGCTCCAGGAGTTCTAACAGGTATGATAACACGTGTAAATCAGATATATACCAGATAAATTAAAGGTAGTCTCAGAGGGAAGGCACTAATATTCAAGAGATCCAAGAAAGGCTTTTTGCAGAAGGTGGGAAATTAGCTGAGACTTGAAGGAAGGAAGGTTCTAACTTTCTTTCTAACAAGAGAAATTATTTCCTTTTTGATACTTTACATTGGATCTGACTAGACAGAAAGTAGAGGAAGTAAAGTAAGATTTATACCAGAAATCATTTCATTTAGCTTCTTTCTTTTTGGAAAATATCAGTCCAACAACAGTTGTCTTTTTTCTGCTTCTTCCCCTCCTCTTTTCTCCTTTCCTCTCTTCTCCCCTCCCCTCCCTTCTCCTCTCCTGTTCTTTCCTTCTTTTCTCTTCCCTCTCTTCTCCTCTTCTCTCTTCTCACCTACATTTTTAATGGTGAGCAAAATAGTGAACTTGATGAAGCTTTTCTGATTCTTTCTGACTCCTTACCATGTCAGATCCCAGCTTGTCATCCCCTATCTGCCAGGACATAAGTCATGATATATATTATATATATATTATATATATATGTATGTATGTATGTACAGTATGTGTATGTATATGTGTATGTATGTGTATATGTATCTGTCTGTCTTGTTGACACTTGACTAGGTCAGTAACCTGACCATATCATCTTCTATCTTTTTTCTTCCTTCATCTCCCTTTCACCTGTTTTTTGGTGTTTGAAGCATGTTATGTGTATTTTCAATTCAAATATAATTTTATCCTCTTCTTTTCAGGAAGGCTGGTATATCTGCTTGTTTAAAGTTGTTATTTTGCTTTTTTAATTGTTTTTTCTAAAGAGTAAATTTTTGCTTGCAATTAATGAGTGGTTAAAAAATAGATTTATCTTTCGATACCATGCTAGACAGTTTCCACCTAAAGCAGTCTTTTCTGTCAAGTTCTCATTGAAACCTTCACCTTCTCTGCCTACCTGTTACCACTACCCCCTTCTTAGAAAGTCTTCCATATTTCATTGAGTGAGTTTTATCTAATTCTAGCTTTATGTGGAACCATTTTACTTAGGATCTTAAGAACTGGTAACTAAAAATGGACTCCCTTCCTAAAGTAGTATTGATGAAGCTTTGTTTATCCACAGGTTAAATATAAAACAAAAATAAGACATGACTGCTTCAAAGGCTAATACAATCTTTTAAGTTGTGGTAATTAAAATATGGTATAGGGATAAAGGGTATTAATGGTGCTACTTTCTGCTTTGAGGACCAGATATCTGGTATATCTGGTTTAGTTTTAAGGATTCACAATTAAATGTCATGTTGAGAAATGGAAGCATGTTCAGAGTAGAGCAGCTTCAGATGGTGAGGAGACTTAAATTGAAGTCATGAAAAGATTGAATTGATAACATTTAACAAAGAACAGGGGGTTACTCAAAGAATATGTAAAGAAGACAATACATAATTGTCTTCAGATATTTGAATGATTCTCATATGGAGGAAAAAGTATACTAAATTTATTTAACTTAAAGGAGAACAAAAACAATGAGTGATGTTTATAGGATTTTTAGTTCAATAAAAGAGAATATTTCATAATAATTGAAGAAGAATCTGCTATATGGATAACCACTATTTACTATGTCACCTTGGCTGACACATTTACTATCAATAATAATTCTATACCTGTAATGATTTTCTGCTTTCCTTCTATTTATCCAAATCCTTCCCATTAATTGAGGTGCACACATTCAAAGCTCTTCTTCAAAAGGCTCCTACCCTTACTTGCTCTTCTGTACCTAATATTTTTCTGGGGTAGACATTCTTCACATTCTGGATAGATATTTAGGGAAAAGATCTTGTGCAGCTAGAACCAATGGGGTGCATCTTCTATCCCCCCACCTAATAAAGCAGCTTTCATGCTAAGAGAAGTATACACCAAAGTGTGTATTCATTTAGATTTCTTATTATGTTCCCTGTCTCTATCTGCCTGTTTCATTACTAACCTAAGCTTTGACACTTGGACCTTCTATCACCTTTTTGATCTTCTGTTAAGTTCTTCTCAATGTAATTGCCAGTTAAAGATTTCCTAGATCCAGGTTCACCACTGCCCCTTGCAATACCATTGCAGCTGACTGATTACCTGGTGAGACTTCCTGTTTATCTTTCAGATTAAACCCCAGCAAAGCTAAAATTAACTAATTAGTTGTTCTTGATTTTTTCCACTCTCCTGCATTGAATAGTCTATTCTGTCCCTCCTGGGCCTGGACCAAATATGGGAAATATACCATAATGGATCCTTTCCTTACTGTTTCTGCTCTTGTTTTTGGCTTCCTTTCAGGTCTCTCTCTCTCCCTCCTTGTTTTCTTCTTTCCTTCCTTCTTTCTTCCCTCCCTTTTTTCCTTCCTTTCTTCCTCCCTCTCTCCCTTTTCTTCCTCCCTCCCTCCCTTCCTTCCTTCTTTCCTTCCTTCTTCCTTTCTTCCTTTTTTGCTTCTTTCTTAGTTTCCTTCTTTCTTCCTTCCTTTCTCTCTTTTTTCTCTCTTTCTCTCTTCCTTCCCTCCTTCCTTCCTTCTTTCCTTCCTTTCTTCCTTCCTTCCTTCCTTCCTTCCTTCCTTCCTTCCTTCCTTCCTTCCTTCCTTCCTTCCTTCCTTCCTTCCTTCCTTCCTTCTTTCCTGTCTTTCATTCTTTGTTCCTTCATCTCTTTCTTTCTTAGTTTCTTCCTTCCTTCCTTCTTTCTTGCTCTCAACTCCTTTCTTTTGTTTTCTACTTTTTTCATGTATATAGAATCTTATTTTTCCCCTTGATTCTTCACATAGGTTATTTCTCATTTACTTAACAACATTCCTCTGAGGTAACTGGAGTAGGAATTGTTATCCCTATGTTATACATAAGGAAGCCCAGAGTTGAAGTGATTTAATTAAAATCAAACCCCACAGATATTTAGTGGCATAAATGAGTTCAGGTCACTAGACTCTAAGTCTAGTGTTTTCTCACCATACCATCATATTCCAGTAAAACAACAATATATTGTATCATTTTTTTAATGTACCATGGCATCCTACATAATGTCTAAATGGGAAAGGAATTGCCTGTCTTCAGTAAGGTTCTCCAAACGACATTTTTACCATTGTTAATATGTTTATTGTATCAGACTTTGGAAGATGCCAAGACATTTTCAGTGAGATCCACAGTTGTTCAGAACATGTTAGTCCACTTATCCACATAAGAAAAATAAAGACTCCCTGAAAGGCATTGTAAAAATAAATGATCAGTGAAAATAGTGCCAGTGTGGAGTAGTAAAGTCCATCTGAGGTCAGAAGACATGAGATCAAAATTAAGTACTACTAATTTTTAACTATGTGACCCTGGACAAGTCACCAGATCTCTTTGAGATAGATATTTTTTCATTTGTAAAATAAAGGGATTAGACCATATCTTCTCTAAAATCTTTTACCATTTTAAATTCTAAGATGCTAAATAGATTGGAACAATTACCAACACTGATGTATGAATAGGTAAATCATTTAGTAAGCACTTACTAAGAAAAGATTTCCTGGAAGAGGTCAAAAATATTTTTAAAATTAGAGATAAAGGAAAAAACTGAAAAAATAAATGAGAGTGATGCTAGAAATTCATGAAAAAAAGACTCAATCATTTAGTAAAGGATGCACAAAAAATGAAGAAAAAACATATTTAAAAATTTGACAAATGACAGAAGAGGCACATAAATCCAATAAAATAGGACTCCTTAAAAAGCAGAATTGGCCAAATGGAAAAAGTTATACAAAAATTTATTGAAAAGTAAAACTTCTTATTGGAATTGCCCAAGTGGAGGAGTCCCAAAAGCTCACTAAAAATAATAATTATAAAATAATAATAATTTGGGTTTCTGGGGTGGCTAGGTGGCATAGTGAATAGAGCACTGGCCCTGGAGTCAGGAGGACCTGAGTTCAAATCTGGCCTCAGACACTTAACACAAAAACTATAGTGTGACCTTGGGCAAGTCACTTAACCACAAATGCCCTCCCAAAAAAGGGGCAAAAAAAGAGAATGGGTTTCCAAAAGCCAAGGTGGCAAAGTAAGCAGTAAATTGATGTCATCCTTTTTATTACCCTGTGAAAATAAAACAGAAAATTGGACCCCAGGAAAAAGGCCAAGAAAAATGTAAGCAGCAGAAAGACAGGGTGAAGCAATCTTTTAGTCCTGGAAACTTGGAGGATCAGCAAAATAGGTCTGTCTCACTCGAATAAAAGGGAAACTCATTCCCAGACAAAAACAACTCAGCAAGCCAGCAACAAGCCCCACCTCAGCAAACCAGTGGTAGACCCTGAGCCTCAGGGAAGTGGAACAGACAAATGCCACATCAAGACCCCCTACATGTCTTAGCATAGCTAGGGGAACCAGCAGACTCCACCTATAATATCTACCCTGTCACCTGCACAGCTCCAGGCAGACAGATGATGCCCAATGTCTAGACCCCTACATCCTTCAGTGTAACCCCAGGAAAATGCAGAAAAAAAGAACACCTGGTCTCAGCACACATCAGACACCACCACTAGTATTCCATCTCAATACCAGGTAAACTGCCAGATATCTACAACCTCCACTTGTCAGTACATGGGGCCCCAGCACATAAAGAAAATGGCAAGGCCCCTGTACCCCAGCACAAGAACCTTAGGATAGTGCCCTCTGTGCCCCAGAAGCAGAACTCAATTTTAAAAACCAGGAAATAAGCAAACATCATGACCATAAAGCAAAAGTGAACACTGGTGATAGGTCTTTTTGAACAGTAAAGATAAAAATACAAACTCAGAAAAGGACAAAATTATCAATATGCCTATATCCAAAACCTCAAAGCAAAATGTGCATTGGTCTCAAACAGAAAGACTTCTTGGAAGAGCTCAAGAAGGATACTAAAAAACAAATAGGAGAAATTGGCAAAAGAATTTAGAGGTATGCAAGAAATATTCAACAGCTTGGAAAAAGAAGGATAAAAACTGACTGAAGAAAACAATTCCTTAAAAACTACAGTTGGTTTAATGGAAAAAAAATCCACTGAAGAAAAGAACTCCTTAAAAAGTAGAATTGGTCAAATGGAAAAGGACGTATAAAAGTAAACTGAAGAAAACAATTCCTTAAAAAAAATTAGATTTGGTTAGACGCAGGCCTGGAAGGTGTCCCACAGAGGCAGGCCCAGAAGGCGCAGACTGCAGAGGCAGGCCTGGAAGGCACAGCCCACAGAGGAAGGTCCGGAAGAAGCCTGATCAACTCGGAGGGCAAGTCTTCCCACCAACCACATGTGCCAATACCAGGACTATCACCAAAGGGCTGTGACTGGAAAGAGCAAGGTAAGAACCAAATGCAGGGGCCCCTGTCCTGGACAGCAAATACAGCTGGGGCTACCACTTCATTGCCCAGAAATTAAAAAAAAAAAAAGGCCCCTAAAAAGACATCCAAAGACCAGGATGACAGAGTGAACCTCGCCTTCTCCAATCCCACCCCCCACCCCCTGACCCTGAAAACATAGTAACTATTGCCCCAGGGCAAAACCCTCTACAGTAAAGGTTTGGGATATCTAGAGGAAGGGCGTGGCTAGGGCCCTACCTCAAAATGCATAGAAAACAGACTACAAAGACTCTGGAGTCCTACTATCCTCAGAGGGAGGAACCAAACTCAGAGAGAGATAATGTGGACTCCACACCCACAGCTGAAACATCAAGAGGGAATGGGTCCCAAGCACAGAAAGTTCTCCTAGGTGAGATCAAAAGGAACTTGAAAACCGAATGAGAGTGATAGAAGACAAAATGAATAATTCTCTCAAAACCAAAATAGCAGCATTAGAAAAAACATTATAATGAAGAAAACATCTCTCTAAAAAGAAAAGTGTATGATATGGAAAAGGAGCTCCAAAAATTAACCCAGGAAAAGGATTTACTAAAAACTAGAATCAACCAAATTGAAGCAAATAACTCTATGAGGAGCCAAGAATTAGTCAAACAAAACAACGAGAATGAAAAATTAGAAAAAAAGGTAAAATACCTCAAAGAAAAAAATAACTGACCTGGAAAACAGATCCAGGAGAGATAATCTGAGAATCATAGGCCTACCAGAAAATCATGATGAAAAAATGAGCCTGGATAACATTCTCCAAGAGCTCGTTAAGGAAAACTACCCTGGGATACTAGAACCTGAGGGGAAAATAGAAATCGAGAGAATCCACAGGACACCTCCTGAAAGAGATCCCAAACTGAAAAAAAAACTGAAAAGTCCTCAAAATGTTGTGGCCAAACTCCAGAACTACCAGATAAAAGAGAAAATACTTCAAGCGGCCAGAAAGAAAAATTCAAATATCAAGGGTCCATAGTGAGGATCGCACAGGATTTGGCAGCCTCTACACTGAAAGATCGGAGGCAGTGGAATACAATTTTCCGGAAGGCAAAAGAGCTCAGGTTACAACCAAGGATCATATACCCACGAGACTGAGCATATTCTTCCAGGCAAAGAGATGGTGATTCAACTATATAACAGAGTTCCAGACCTTCTTGATAAAAAAGCCAGAACTCAATGGAAAATTCAACCTTCAATTACGAGATGCAACAGTGACGTAGAAAGGAAACAAGGAAAACACACACATACACACACACACACACACACTCACACACACACACACCCTGCTATTTAATAAGAGCAAACTGGTTATAGACAAGTAGATGGTATGAGTGTAAAATACACAACATGACAATTAAAAAAATCTTATTAAGGGCTACAAAGGGACTGCAATGGAAGAAAGAGAAAGAATGAAATGGAAAAGGGTAAATTATGCCACACAAAGAGGCTAGCAGAGGAAAAATAAAAGGAAGGGAGATGAGAATCATATGAGATTTTACCTCATTGGTTCTGGTGCAAGGAGGGAAGAACAACCAATTAAGCATAGGACTCTTTGGAGAAGAAATGCCAATAGTATCATTTTAGAGGGAAAGAGGGAAGGGAGAGAAGGTTCGAATGAGATTTTTTCCTGTCACACTTGGTGCGAAGAAGAAATAACATAGTTCATTAAGTATAAAAATATCCTACAGGCAGTAGGAGGGGGAAAGGGCTACGAAAATGGGGGGGGGGGGGAAGTAGGGAGGGAAGAAGTAAGGGGAAAGAGGAAGAAAAGGGAGAGGGGCTGATAAGGGAATACTGAGGGAGGTGGTGGTCAAAAGGAAAACTATTAAGGGGGGGAAGGGAGAAGGGGGAAAATATGAGCATTAATAGGAGAGGGAATGGGATGGAAGGAAAGAAAGAGATAACAATCATAACTGTAAATGTGAATGGAATGAACTCTCTCATAAAACGGAGATGGATAGCACAATGGATTAGAAATCATAATCCTACAATATGCTGTTTATAAGAAACACATCTGAAACAGAGGGACACATACAGGGTAAAGATAAAAGGCTGGAGTAAAATATATCATGCCTCAGCTAAAGTAAAAAAAAGCAGGGGTAGCAATCCTTATCTCAGATAAAGCGAAAGCAAAAATTGATCTAATTAAAAGGGATAAGGAAGGAAACCATATCCTGTTAAAAGGCACCATCGAGAATGAAGCAATATCATTACTTAACATATATGCACCAAGTGGTATACCATCCAAATTCCCAGAGGAGAAGGTAAAGGAATTAGAGGAAGAAATAGATAGCAAAACTACTAGTGGGAGACCTTAATCTCCCCCTCTCTGAACTTGATAAATCCAACCTCAAAATAAACAAAAAAGAAGTTAAGGAGGTGAACAGAATTTTAGAGAGGATAGGTATGTTAGATCTCTGGAGAAAATTGAATGGGGATAAAAAGGAATATACGTTCTTCTCAGCAGTTCATGGCACATACTAAAAAATTGACCATATTCTAGGGCATAAAAACCTCACAATTCTATGCAGTAAGGCAGAGATATTAAATGCATCCTTCTCAGATCATGATGCAATAAAAATTATATGTAACAAAGGGCCATGGAAAGACAGACTAAAAACTAATTGGAAATTAAACAACTTAATCCTAAAGAATGAGTGGGTCAAACAAGAAATGTTAGAAACAATCAGTAATTTCATTCAAGAGAATGATAATAATTGAGAAAACATACCAAAATTTGTGGGATGTATTAAAGGCAGTTCTTAGGGGAAGTTTTATATCCCTGAGTGCATACATGATTAAATTAGAGAAAAGGGAGGTCAATGAATTGGGCATGCAATTGAAAAACCTAGAAAAAGAACAAATTCAAAATCCCCAATTAAATACTAAATTATAATAATAATGAAAAACAAAGAGATGAATAAAATTGAAATTAAGAACACTATTGAATTAATAAATAAAACTAAGAGCTGGTTTTATGAAAAAATCAACAAAATTGATAGACCCTTATTCAATTTGATTTAAAAAAAAGAAATAATAAAACCAAATTATGAGTATCAAAAATGAAATGGGTGAAACTACTTCCAATGAAGAGGAAATCAAAACAATAATTAGGAATTCTTTTCCCAATTGTATGCATATAAATTTTACAATCTTAGGAAAATGGATGAATATTTACAAAAATACAAGTTGCCCAGATTAACTGAAGAGGAAGTAAATTATTTAAATAGCCCCATCTCAGAAAAAGAAATTGAACAAGCCATCAGTCAACTCCCTAGGAAAAAATCTCCAGGGCCAGATGGGATTTACTAGTGAATTCTATCAAACATTTAAAGAACAACTGATTCCAATACTTTACTAATTCTTTATGAAAATTAGTGAATAAGGAGTCCTACCAAATTTTTTTTTATGACACAAATATGGTACTCATACCAAAATCAGGAAAAGATAAAACGGAGAAAGAAAATTATACACCAATCTCCCTCATGAATATAGATGCAAAAATTCTAAATAAAATACTAGGAAAAAGACTACAGCAACTTATCTCAAGAATATTACACTTTGATCAGGTAGGATTTATTCCAGGAATGCGAGGATGGTTTAATAATAGGAAAACCATCAGTGTAATTGATCATATCAACAATAAAACTAGCAGAAACCACATGATCATCTCAATTGATGCAAGAAAGACTTTTGACAAAACACAACATCCATTCCTATTAAAAACATTAGAAAGTGTAGGAATAAATACAGCCTTCCTTAAAGTAATAGGTAGCATCTATTTAAAGCCATCAGCAAGTATTTTATGTAATGGGGAGAAGCTAGAAGCATTTCCCATAAAATCAGGGGTGAAACAAGGATGTCCACTATCAACCCTCTTCTTCAATCTTGTACTAGAAATGTTAGCAGTAGCAATTAGAGAAGAAAAAGAAATCAAAGGAATCAAATTAGGCAAAGAAGAGACCAAGCTATCTCTCTTTGCAGATGATATGATGATATACTTAGGGAATCATAGACAATCAAGTAAAAAACTCCTTGAGATAATAAATAAATTTGTCAAAGTTTTAGGATATAAAATAAACCCACACAAACCTTTGGCATTCCTACATATTTCCAATGAAATTCAACAGCAAGAGAATGAAAGAGAAATCCCATTTAAAGTTACTGTAGGCATTATAAAATATTTGGGAATTTACCTGCCAAAACAAATGCAGGACCTATATGTCCACAACTACAAAACACTTTTCACACAAATAAAGTGAGATATAACTAATTAGAAAAATATCACTTGCTCATGGCTGGGTCAAGCTAATACAATAAATATGACAATTTTACCTAAATTAAATTATATTTTTAGTACCATGGCAATTAATTTACCAAAAAACTACTGTATAGAGCTAGAAAAAATAGTAACAAAATTCATTTGGAAGAATAAACAGTCCAGAATATCAAGGGAATTAGTGAAAAGAAATGCTAGGGAAGGTGGACTAGCTATACGAGATTTCAATCTGTATTATAAAGCAGCAGTCATCAAAACTACTTGGTACTGGCTGAGGAATAGAGGAGTGGATCAATGGAATAGATTAGGCACACGAGATTCAGAAGTCAATGACTATAGTAATCTATTATTTGATAAACCCCAAGATTCTAGTTTTGGGGATAAGAACTCACTATTTGACAGAAATTGCTGGGAAAATTGGAATATAGTATGGAAGAAACTGGGCATAGACCATTATCTAACACCATATACCAAAGTCAAGTCTAAATGGGTGCATGATCTAGGTATAAAGGTTGATACTGTAAGCAGTCTCGGAAAACATGGAATAGTTTACCTGTTTGATTTGTGGAGAGGGAAAAACTTTATGACTAAACAATAATTGGAGAACATTATAAAAAATGGATAATTTTGACTACATGAAATTGAAAGGCTTCTGTACTAACAAAGCCAATGTAACCAAGACTAAGAAGGAGTTGGGAAACTGGGAAAGAATCTTTACAAACTATGTCTCTGACAAAGGACTCATTTCTAAAATATACAGAGAATTGAGTCAAATTTATAAGAATACAAGTCATTCCCCAATTGATAAATGGTCAAAGGATATGAACAGGTAATTTTCAGAGAAAGAAATTAAAGTTATCTATAAGCACATGACAAAATGCTCTAAATCATGATTGTTTAGAGAAATGCAAATCTAAAGAACTCTGAGGTACCATATCTCACCAGTCAGATTGGTTAAGAAGACAAAACAGGAAAATGACCAATGCTGGAGAGGATGTGAGCAAATTGGAACACTAATGTATTGCTGGTGGAGTTGTGAACTGATCCAGCCTTTCTGGAGAGCAATCTGGAATTATGCCCAAAGGGCTATAAATAATTTCATATCCTTTGACCCAGCAATACCCCTTGTAGGGTTATATCCCAAAGAGATCATAGAAATAAGAGGAAGACCCATATGTACAAAAATGTTTCTAGTAGCTGTTTTTGTGGTGGCAAAGAAGTGGAAATTAAAGGGGTGCCCATCAATTGGGGAATGGCTGAACAATTTTGGTATATGCATGTTATGGAATACTATTGTGCTATAAGAAATGAGGAGGAGATGGACTTCATATTTACCTGGAGAGGCTTATATGAACTGATGCTGAGTGACAAGTGTAGAACCGAGAGAAATTTGCACACAATTACAGACACAACATATGTGTGATGACCAACTTTGATAGACTCGACTCTTCTCAGCAATACAGTGATATAAGTCAATCCCAAAAGACTCATGATGGAGAGAAATGTGCGCATCCAGAGAAAGAATTAGAAAGAACTGAGTTTATATCCAGATGGAAGCAAAATACCTGATATTTTTCCTTTTCTTGTTTGGTTTTATGTCCTCTTTATCATTTTTCATTCCATATGATACAATCCGTCTTTATAACCTGACTAATGTATAATCTTAAAGTATTTATAGATCCTATACTTGACTATATACCACCATGGGAGGTAGGGGATGGAGGGGGAAAATATGAAACTCAAAGAATTGTGGAATTGAATCCTGTAAACTAAAAGTAAATACACAAAATAATTTAAAAATTAAGTTAAATTTAAAAAAGAAAACACAAAAATAACTAAATAAACCTTAAAAAAATTAGAATTGGTCAAGTGGAATGATTCTAGTAGATATCAAGAATTAGAAAAAAAATAAAAGAATGAAAAAAATAGAACACGGAATGTATTTCATTGGAAAAACAACTGACTTGGAAAATAGATCCAGGCAAAATAATTGAAGAATTATTGGTCTACTTGAAAGCCATGATACCAAAAAAAAAAGTTCTGGACAGCATCTTTCAAGAAATTATCAAGGAAAATTGCCCTGAGATATGCCTGAAATCAGAGGGTAAAATAGTCATTGAAAGAATCTACTAATCGTTTCCTGAAAGAGATCCCCAAATGAAAACTCCAACGAATATTGCAGCTAAATTCCAAAATCATCAGGTCAAAGAGAAAATACTGCAAGCAGCCAGACAGAAACAATTTAAATATTGTGAAACCACAGTCAGGATTATGCAGGACGTATGAACTTCTACCTTAAAGGATCATAGGGCTTGGAATATGATATTTCAGAAAGCAATGAAGCTAGGATTAAAGCCAAGAATCAACTACCTAGAAAAATTGAGCATAATCTTTCAGGGAAGGAGATGAATATTCAATGAAATAGAAAACTTTCAAACTTTACTAATGAAAAACCCAGAGCTGAACAAAAAATTCAGTCTTCATATACAAGACTCAAGAAAAACATACAATAGTAAACAGGGAAGAAAAAAGAAAACATTATTCAATGAGTTTAAATTGATTAGATTCATGCAGAGGAAAATTATACTTATAACTCTTGAGAACTGTATCTTTCTTATAACATTTAGAAGGAGGTATACATAGACAGAAATTGTTAGTGTAAATTGACTGATGTGATGTTAAAAAAATATAAGTGATAAAAAAGGATTGTACAGGGAGAAGAGGGAAGGAGGAGGCAGTAAAGGGTAAATTAAATCACTTGAAGAAACACAAAGACCTACTACAATAGAGGGAAAGAAGGGAGGGAAGTGAACATTGTTTGAACCTTAGTCTCATTGAATTTGGCTCAAAGATGAACTAACATACACCCTCAGTTATGCATAGAAATCTGTCTTACTCTGAAGAAAGTAGGAGGGGAAAGTGGAAAGAAAAGGGAAGGATGGATAAAAAAGGAGGGCAGAAGGGAAGGAATAAGTAGTGGGGGAAAGGGGAAAGAAAAAGTAGGGTGACTGATAGAAGGAAAGACAGATTAAGGGAGGGGATTCAGAAGCAAAAAAACTAGTGAGGAGGGGAAGAGGGAAAGAAGAGAGAAAAGTGTAAAGGGGATAGGGAAATAAGTTGGAGAGAAAGACACATTTGGCAATCAGAACTGTGAATGTTAATGAGATGAACCCTCTTATAAAATGGAGACAGATAGCAGAGTGGATTAAAAATAGCATTCTACAATATGTTCTCCATAAGAAACACATTTGAAGCAGAGACATACACATGGAGTAAAAGTAAAAGGCTGGAGCAGAATATATAATGCTTCAACTGAAGAAAAATATTCAAGGGTAGTAATGATCTCAAAAGAAGCAAAAGCAAAAAGAAGATCTAACTAAAACTGCTAAAGATATCATAAACAATGAAGTAATATCAATACTGAACATGTGTGCACTGAGTGGTATAGCATCCAGATTCTTAGAGAAAATGTTAAATGAGTTACAGGAAGAAACAAATAGCAAAGCTATGCTAGTGAGGGACCTCAACCTCTCCCTCTCAAAACTAGACAAATCTAACCACAAAATAAACAAGAAAAAATTTAGGAAATGAATGGAATTTCAGAAAAGTTAGATAGTGTAGGATTCTGGAGAAAATTGAATGGGGATATAAAGGAATACATCTTTTTTTTTTTTCTCGGTGGCATATGACACCTACACAAAAATTTACCATGTGCTAGGGCCTAAAACCTCACAATAAAATACAGAAAAGCAGAAGTATTAAATGCATCCTTTTCAGATCATGATGAAATTTAAAAATCACATGCAATAAAGGCCCAAGGAAAGACAGAATAAAAACTAATTGAAAACTAAATAATCTTGTTTTGAAGAATGACTGGGTTAAACAACAAATCATAGAATCTATAACTTCATCCAAGAAAATGACAATAATTATACAACATAGCAAGAACAGAGCTGCATAGAAAATTGAACTTTCAAATAGGAGAGTCAAGAAATGCATAAAAAGATTAACAGGAAAGGAAAATCACAAATATTTCTATAAGGTTAAACTTTATATTCCCACATGAGTAGATAATACCTTCAACTCCTAAAACATGTATTATTAGTAGGTCACTTATAAGGAGTACACATAGAGGACATGGTGTTCATTGACTATGCTGAGATAATATTTAAGAGAAAATTAAATTAAGGAGTGAGAAAGAGGAGCACACTGGGAGAAAGGATAAGGGAGAAGTAGAATTGGGTAAACTATCTCATAATAAACTCTCAGAAGAGTTTTTACAGTGAAGGGAGAAATGGGAGTGTGACAGACAATATTTGAACCTTACTCTCAACAGAATTGGCTGGAAGAGGGAATAGCATACACACTCAGCTACAAAAATCTAGCCCTCTTGGGAATTAGGAGAAAAGGGGACTGATAGAAGGGGAGGATGATTGAGGAAAGCAATAGTCAGAAGCAAAACACTTTTGAGGAAGGACAGGATGAAAGGATAGAGAGAAAGAGAGAGAGAAAGAGAGAGAGAGAGAGAGAGACAGAGAGACAGAGATGGAGAAATAGTGAAAGAGAGACAGACAGACAGGGAGACAGACAGACAGATAGACAGAGAGGATGGGGGGAAATACACCGTTAGAAATCATAACTGGGAATGGGATGAACTCTCCTATAAAACAAAATTGTATAGCAGAATGGATTAAAAAACAGAATCCTAAAACATGAATCTTACAAAAGACACACAAAGCAAATAGACACACAGAATAGATTGAGTTTGCTGGAGCAGAACCTTTTCTGCTTCTGCTAAAACAAAAAGCAGCAACAATAACAACAAAAACAAAAACCAAAACAAACCCTGGGGTAGCAATTATGATCTCAGACAAAACAAAAGTAAAAAATAGATCTTATTAAGAGAGATAAGCAGGAAACTATATTTTGCTAAAAGGTGCCATAGTCAATCAAGTCATATCCATATTAAGCATATATGCAACAAATGGCATATGATCCAAATTGCATTAAATTATTATTTTTTTCCACAAACAAAACCACTTCAGTCAATATTAGAAAGATAGCCAGAAACTGGGAAAATATTTGTATAGCAAAATTCTCTGATAAAGATTGAATCCTTGAAAGGAAAATAAAAACCAAAACCCTGGACTTATATGAACTGTTGCAAAGTGAAATGAGAAAAGCCAGGAAAGCATTACACATAGTAACAACAAATTTGCATTATGACCAATTATAAATGACAGTTTCAGAAATATAATGTTCTAAGGTAATTTTGAAAGACTTGGAATGAAAAATTCTATCCACCTTCAGAAAAAGTATTGATAATGTTTCAAATATATTGAAAACTGAGACATATTATCAGAATAAAAGTCATTTCCCAATTTACAAAGAATATGAGCAGGTAGTTTTCAGACAAAGACATCAAAGCTATCCAGAGTCATGCAAAAGTATTCTAAATCACTATTGATTAGAGAAAGGCAAATTAAAACAACTCTAATGTACCAAATCACACCTATCAGATTGTCTTATATGATAGAAATTTAAAATGATAAATGTTGGAGGAATTAATGTGAGAAAATTGGGACAAGTATACAGTGTTGGTGGATTGTGAACTATAAAGGACTATAAAATTGTGCAACCCCTGTAACTCAGCAATACCACTACTAGGTCTGTAGCCCAAAGAGATTAAAAAAAAATAAAAAAGAAAGTTCTCTATATGTACAAATCTTTTTGTTGCCGCTCGTTTTGTGGTGCCAAAGAATCAAAAACTGAGGGGATGTCCATCAAATGGGGAAGAGCCGATCAATTTGTGGTATATAATTGTGAAAGAGTACAGTGGTGGTATAAGAAATGATGAGCTGGTTGATTTCAGAGAGGAAAAAAAATCTGGACTTACATGAACTGATGTAAAGTGAAATGAGAAAAGCCAGGAAAACACTGCACACAGTAACATTTTCATGATTAATTATAAATTACTTAGACAGTTTCAGCAATATAACGTTATAAGATATTTTTGAAGAACTTGGGATGAAAAATTCTCTTGAGTGGGCAGAGCCAAGATGGATGAGTAGAAACAGGACTTCCACATGACTCCAGCTTCCACCTCCTCCAATACATGTTTAAAAAATGACTCTAAACTAATTTTAGAGCTACACAACCCACAAAGTGACCGAGAGAAACAAATCTCCCACTGAAGGAAGCCCCCAAGACTGGCAGGAAGGGTGCATTGCAGCTCACTGGGAGACATGTGTAGTCCCAAATGAGCTGCAGTTTTAGCCCTAGGGCGGCCCCAACCAGAGGTGGCTGGAGCACACTTGTCTAGAGTAAATCAAAAGCAGCTGTGGAAGTTTCCAGACTTCTTAATCCACAAATGCCAAAGACAAAGGAAGCAGTTCGTGTAGAACATTTTTGGAACAGGGGGAGCATGGTCTCACTGCTGTACTCAGAGTGAGAAGCTGAGGTGGTGCAGTGGCTGATGTCACTGTTATGTGGCTGCTTCTGGTGCTATTGGCCTGCAGATTACAAAGGTTCCAAGGGACCATTCAGAGTGTGACTGCTCTTGCTTTGACCTGGTTGGATCCAGATTGTGGTCTTGGGTGGTGGTCCTGGGGTGTGTGACCAGTGAGCCAGAGTGTGTGGGGGCTGTAGAGAGGGTCCCTATCTAATAGCTCCATCAGCTGCAAAAACCATAGCAATTTGGGACATAGCTCTCTCCATTTTGGAAGCAGAGTTCTACCATGGCAAAGAGCTCAAAAGTCTAGTAATTGGCTGCCAATATGAGCAAATATGGGAAGAACAAACAGTTGATAGAATCCTTTTTTGGAGACAAAAAGGACCAAGGCATGGAGTGAGAGGAAGACATTGAAGTCAGAACTCCTGTATCAAAAGCCTCCAAGAAAAAATATGAATTGATTACAGGCCATGGAGGAGCTCAAGAAGGATTTTGAAAATCAGGTAAGAGAAGTGGAGGAAAAATTGGGAAGAGAAATGAGAATGATGCAAGAAAATCATGAAAAGTGAGTCAACACCCTACTAAAGGAGACCCAAATATATACACTGAAGAAAATAACACCTTAAAAAATAGACTAATTCAAGTGGCAAAAGGGGCTCAAAAAGCCATCGAGGAGAAGAATGCTTTAAAAAGCCAAATTTGCCAGATGGAAAAGGAATTTCAAAAAGTCACTGAAGAGATTAACTCCTTCAAAATTAGATCAGAGCAAATGGAAGCTAATGACTTTATGAAAAATCAGGATAGTATAAAACAGATGTAAAGGATTAAAAAAAATAGAAGGCAATGGGAAATATGTCATTGGAAAAACCACTGACCTGGAAAATAGATCCAGGAGAGACAATTTTAAAAATATTGGTCTACCTGAAAGCCATGATCATAAAAGAGTCTAGACACCATCTTTCAAGAAATTACCAAGCAAAATTGCCCTAATATTCTAGAACCAGAGGGCAGAATACAAATTGAAAGAATTCACCAATCACTTCTTTAAAAAGATCCCAAAACAAAAACTTTTAGGAATATTATAGCCAAATTCCAGAGTTCCCAGATCAAGGAGAAAATACTGCAAGCATCCAGGAGTAAACATTTTGAGTATTGTGCAAACAAAATCATGATAA
Organism: Petaurus breviceps papuanus; assembly: GCF_028583685.1. Classification (NCBI taxonomy): domain Eukaryota; kingdom Metazoa; phylum Chordata; class Mammalia; order Diprotodontia; family Petauridae; genus Petaurus; species Petaurus breviceps. The sequence continues at coordinate 11,105,957 of NW_027185712.1, read as the reverse complement.
TACAAGACCTAGTGGCTTCTTTCTTAAGGGATAAAAGAGTTTGGAATATGAGATTCTGGAGGTCAAAAGACCTAGGACTAAAACCAAGAATCACCTACCCAGCAAAACTGAATGTAATGCTACAGGGAAAAATATAGTCATTCAATGAAATAGAGGACTTTCAAGCATTCTTGATGGAAAAAAACCAGAGCTGAACAGAAAATTTGACTTTCAAATACAAGAAGTAAAAGAAGTATGAGAATGTAAAAAGGAAAAAGAAATCATAAGGAACTTATTAAAGTTGAACTTTTTACATTCCTACATGGAAAAATGATAATTGTAACTCATTAGACTTTTCTCAGTATGAGGATACCTGAAGGGAACATTTGTGTGTGTTTGTGTGTGTATGCATGTATTTAGGTATATAGAAGGATATATGTGAGTATGAGCATTTGTATGTTCGTGTATACATAGACAAAGGACACAGGATGAGTTGAATATGAAGAGATGATATCTAAAAAATAAAATTAAAAGGTGAGAGAAGAACTTATTGGGAGAAAAAGAAAGGGAGCAATAGATTAGGGTAAATCATGTCCTATAAAAGAGGCAAGAGAAAACTGTTACAAAGGAGGGGAAGAGCAGGAAGATGAAAGGGAATGGGACAACCAGATCCTCATTGAATTTGGCCTAAGGAAGGAATAACATACACACTCAATTGGGTATCTTACCTGACAGAAAAAAAAAGGGAGTAGGGAATAAAAAGGGGCAAAGATAGAAAGTAGGGCAAATTGGGGCAGATGGTAGTTAAAACAAGCATTTTTGAAAAGGGATAGGGTCAAAGGAGAAAATAGAAAAAGTGAGGGGCAGGATAGGATGGAGGTAAATATAGTTAGTTTTTCACGATACAGTTACTGTGGAAATCATTTGGGTAATGATGCATGGATAATCTATATTGAATTGCTTATCTTCCCATTGTGGATGGGTGAGGAGGGAAGAAGGGAAAAAAATCTGGAACTCAAAATTTTAAAAACAAATGTTTAAAAACTATGTTTTTACATGTAATTGGGAAATGAGATGAACATGTATTGAGGTATAGAAACCCATATTTCCCTACTAAAAAGTTAGGGGGATAAAGGGGAAGATATAAGAGAGAACAAATTGTGAAAAGGGGTATTCAGTAGGCTTGCTATTTTGGGGTGGGTGTAGGGGAAAGATAGGGAGAGAAAAAAAATGTTACTCAAAATCTTGTGGAAATGAATGTTGAAAAATAAAATTAATTTTAATTAAAAAAAAGAAAATATAAAAGATAGAGAGGTAGACCTTTACCAGGTCTTTTTTTTACCCCCTGAGGAAATAGTTACCTTTCTCTTTCTAAATTCTGAAATCTCTAATTGTGTTCTTGATTTCATTCCCTCCCTTTGTGTACAAGAGGTTGCACAGTTAATCATTCCTCTATTCATAATTTTCAATCTTTCCTCATTCATTTTCCTACTAATTCTAAATATGCACATATTTCCACCATACCTAAAACAACGACAACAGGAAACAAAAACAAATAAGAGCCTTCACTTGATTCAATAATCTTCTTAAACTCATCTACTCACTTACCTCCTGTTGAATCTAGCTTCCTTCAAATCTGTTCCATCTTCTACAGGTAGTCCTTCTTGATTCCCTTATTGTTGATGATATCTTTCTGGAAAGTAAATTATATATATTGTTATTTAATTTTCTATCTACATTTTCTTCCCTCTCTAATACAATGTAAATTCTACAACCATTGGGACTATTTTTATTTTTGTCTTTATATCTCCAGATCCTAACATTATCTAAAACATATAAGGCACTGATTAAATGCTGAGGGAATGAGTGAGTGAGGAACAACTCATCAATTACCTCCATCTTGGGAGTCGATGATATTTTTTCCATTACTCTATATCATTTTGCTTCTCTTGAAATTTGAATCTTACCCGAAAATTTTCTACCAGAAGTGTCTCTTGAATTTTGTGGATTTATATAGAGAGGAGAATTTCCTTTCTGTGAAATGGTATTCTCCAACACTTTCTACCTAACCTATTGCTCTTTAGTGAGACACTACTTCCCATTGCGAGAGTTTGATTTTGAAAACGAGTCATTTCCTAATGGCATCAGTGATCCTTATGATATCATGTTCATCTTTTTGTACTTTGATATCAAATTCACTTTGTTTATTGCTTATGTTATGTATAGTGATATAGAAGACATAGATCATTAGTGCCATTCCTCCCAACATTCATTACTTCTTCTGTATTACTGAACATTTTAAATGTTATTCCTATGGTTTTCTCCTATATCTGTGCCCCTTTATTCTTTCTTTTGTCTTTTTCCCTTAAATGTAACAATCACATTATCCAATGTCCAAGCAAAAAATGCAATATGACATGATACTGATCAGTCAGGGCATCAATGTGATACAATTGTTTGGATCAAAATTCATATTCATCTTTACAAGATTATATATATATATATATATACATATATATACATATATATATATCCACTTCTGCCAGATCCTGAGCTACAAATTCCCTCCCCGCTACTTCCCCACCCCCCCAAAAAAACAGCAGACCCAGAGGACATCCCCTCCTCCAATTTGTTCCCTCCCACACCCTCTGCAACACCCCCTTCGACCTTTCCAGTGGATCTCTATGCCCCAGTGCCTGCACATCCCACGTTAAATATATATATTTGAATATGTGATTAAAACTTTGAATTCCAGATTCATTCCCTTCCTGCCTTGTCACCCACCCTTACTGGGAAGTTAAGCAGTTCAGTATAGGTTGTACATGTGTGGATAATGAAAAACAATAACATAGTAGATATATTGTAAAAGACTGACTATATTTCCCTCCCTCCTATCCCACCTCCTACTTCTTCTATTCCCTACTTTGATCCTGTCCCTTTTCAAAAGTAGATGTGTCCAACTTCCCTCCCCCCCCAGCCTCCCCTCCCTTCCATCATTCTCCCTCTCCCCCCCCTCCCCCCCCACTCTCCTGTAGGGTGAGATACCCTATTTAGTGTGTTTTTCATTCCCTCCTCAAGTCAAATTCAATGGGAATAAGGTTGGCCAATTCCCTTTTGCCTTCCTATTCTTCCCCTCCATTGTAACGATTTTCTCTCGCCTCTTCTGTATGAGATAGTTTACCCCATTCTGTCTCTCCCCAACTCCCCTCATTATATTCCTCTCTCACCTCTTAATTTCACCTTTTAAGTATCATCACTTCCTGTTAAATTGGTCCTGTACCCTCTATCTATGTACACCTGTAAACATATTCACACCCATTCACATATGTATTCATATGCCCATATACACTCATATATAGACATATATTTCTATTCCCTTCAACTACTGAGAAAAGTTTCATAAGTTACAATTATTGTATTTCTTTATAGGAATATTAATAGTTCAACTTTGATAAGTTCCTTATGATTTCTTTTCCCTGTTTACCTTCTCATGCTTCTCTTGCTTCTTTTATCTGAATGTCAAATTTTCTGTTCAACTCTGGTTTTTTCAGCAAGAATGCTTGAAAGTCCTCTATTCCACTGAATGACCATATTTTCCCCTGAAACATGATACTAAGTTTTGCTGGGTAGGTGACTCTTGGTTTTAATCCCAGATCCTTTGACCTCTGGAATATCATATTTCAAGACTTTTGATCCCTCAGTGTAGAAGCTGCCAGATCCTGGGTTATCTTGATTGTGTTTCGCAATATTCAAATGGTTTTTTACTGGCTGCTTGTAATATTCTCTCCTTAATCTGGGAATTCCAGAATCTGGCTATAATATTCCTAGGAGTTTTCTTTTTGGGGTCTTTTTCAGGAGGTGATTGGTGGATTCTTTCAACCTCTATTTTGCCCTCTGATTCTAAAACATCAGGGCAGTTTTCTTTGAGAACTTCCTGGAGGATGATTTCAACATTCTTACTTTGATCATGGCTTTCAGGTAGTCCAATAATATTTAAATTATCTCTCCTGGATGTATTTTCCAAGTCAGTGGTTTTACCATGAGATATTTCACATTGCCTTCTATTCTTTCATTTGTTTAGATCTGTTTAACAGCATCTTGATTTCTCATAAAGTCATTAGCTTCCATTTGCTCCAGTTGAATTCAGAAGCCATGATTCTCCTCATTGAGCTTTTGAGATTCTTTTTCCATCTGGCAAATTTGACTTTTTAAGGCATTCTTCTCCTCATTGCCTTTTTGAGCCTCTTTTGCCATTTTAGTCAATCTGTTTTTTAAAGTGCTATTTTCCTCAGTCAGGCTGTTGACTCTCCTTTCATAATTTTCTTGCATCATTCTCATTTCTCTTCCCAATTTTTCCTCCACTTCTCTTATGTGCTTTTTAAGGTCCTCTATAGCCTGTAACCAGCTCGTATTTTCCTTTGAAGCTTTTGGTGCAGGAGTTCTGTCTTCACTGTCTACCTCTTGTTCCATGCTTTGCTCCTTTTTGTCCCCCAAATAGGAGTGTAATGTTGGAATCTTCTTTCTGCTTTGTTTCCTTTGCCTGGTCATGTTGGCCCTCAGTCACTTGACCCCTAGGTTTTGTGCCACAGTAGGACTCTGCCACCACATAGGGGAGCTTTCATCCCAAATGTTGGGGTTTTCTCAGTTGCCAGAAGTATTAGATGGGTACCCTCTCAGAGGTCTCCACACGCTCTGGCAAGCTGGTCATACACCCCAGGACCTCCACCCTAGACTGCAATCCAGATCCAAGCAGGTTAAAGCAAGAGCAATTGCCCCTCAGACTGGAGCTTGGTCCCCCTACACTCTGCAGGCCAGGAGCTAAAGCTGCCACATGGTGTTGGATGGCTGTGCTGGTGCCTGAGAGGCTTATTTCCCCAGGGGCCAAAAGCCACGCACTCCCACTTACTGGTCCCAAAGTCTAGACTGCACTGACCTCTCACTTTGTCCTTCACATCTGTGTGTTGATAAATCTGGAAACAACCACAGCTGCTGCTGTTCTGGAGTACATGTGGCCATGGCTGGTCAGGTCTGCCCTGGGGCTAAAGCCTCTGCTTGGTGCTAATCTCAGCTCCCAGAGCCTGTGCTGGCCAATTTCTGCCAGCATCCCAGGCTGTCCTCAGAGGAAGGTTAGCCTCTCTATGTCATTTTGTGGGTTTTGCAGCTCCAAAGTTTGTTGAGTCCCCTTTTTACATGGATTGGGGACTGTGGAAGCAGGAGCAGCAGGGAGGTCTTGCTTCTACTCCACCATCTTGGCTTCGTCACTCCTGCCTCTAAATTTCTAAATATTATGTGGGCAGCAAGTATTAGTCTACTCATTTGCTATGCCTTGTTATTGATATATAACCTCTCATTTATATGTCCGTTTTCACATTTCCTTTTGGGTCACTCATGATTTTGATTCCTTGAAGATTATAGTTTCTTACTATATGCTTCCTATAACATTTTAACTTCATAAGTGGCTTAGATTCTTGAGATCCCAAGCAACTCACTAAACATATAAGATATAGAAGAGTTATAGATCTTCACTGATAGCAGAAATTTTCTTTTTCTTAAGAAGCATGAAGGGTTTATAATTTATATAATGCTTATTATGTACCAGGCACTGTGCTAAGCACTATAAAAATATCTCTTTTGATCTTTGCTACAATCCCACAAGGTAGATACTATTATTATATCCATTTTACAGTAGACTAAATTGAGGCAAACATAGGTTAAATGACTTGCCAAAGTCACATAATAAGGTTATGAGGCTGAATTTGAAGTCTGGTCTCCCTGGCTTCAGATCCAGAGCTCTGTTCACTATACTATCTAGGAGTTCCCTAAACTAAAGAAATCTAAAATCTGAATCTCTACTACCACCATAACCAACACACACACACACACAAGATCATTTCCACAGGCACCTACATATCAGAATTGTCCAGCAAAATAATATTGGTGTTTATAAGATGGATTTTTGTTGTTGTATGGGGGGAGTGAGGTACCTTGGAAAAACTGCAAATGCATCAGTTTCCTGAATGTAGTATAGCCTGCTGCTGCCTCTTTATTCAATTCTGTCTATAGGTTTTGTTCCAAGATAGATGAATTGATGTATCAATTCAATGGACTATCCACCCAGTTGTATATAATAGTCAGAACAAGAGGCATGCATCATAGAATCACAAGGTTAGTATTCATTTTAGCATTAAAGGAAACCTCACTAGTCATCTAGACCAGCCAAAAACCAAAAAGAATCCCCAAATCACCATTAGAACTTAACCTACAAATTCTTTATCCAGCTTTACTAGACCTTCACCCATTATCCAAGACATCCCATCTTATTTCTGGTTAGGTTTAATTACTGTGAAATGTCTTCTAGTATCAATCCTAATTTTATCTTTTTGAAATTTCCATCTAGATCTGCTTTTGGGGGTAGAGGAACAAGTTTAATCACTCTTACAAATGATAAACCATTAAATATTTGAGTATTGCTGTCATGCCTGCCCCTCATCTCATTGCAATACATTTCTCCTCTTTTCATTGTTGAATATCCCCAGTTCCTTCAACCAATATTCACTTTACAAAGTCTTATGACCTTTTGTGGGTCTACCCTCTCTGCATCCTCCTCAGCTTCTCCATGCCCTTCATAAACTATAAACTCCAGAATGGAATACAGTTCTAGAGAGAACACTCTGAATTGTGTACAAAGTACTGAGAAACTATTATTTCCTCATTCCTTGCAGTTATGTCTCATGAACAATGCAGTCCAAGATTATATTACCTTTCTTGACTACCACATATAATGGTTGACTCATCTATCAGTGTACTAATATCTCCAATTGTTTTCAGGAGAACAGTAGATATCTAACAACGCCATTTCCATTTTTTAAAATTTTGCTCACACTATGTGTAATGCTTTACTTTAATTCCTATTAAGTTTCATCTTATTAGATTAAGCCCAATTTCTAAATTGTCATGATATGCATTAGTATTCTGCCTGCCTCTCTCATCCAATGTGTTAGTTATTCTTCCCAGCTTTTGTTTCATGCTTATATTTAATAAAAATATAATCTATGCCTTTATTTCTAAAAATATTCAACTGCAGAGGGCTAGTCTACAGTTTTGTGGTATTCCACTGGAGACTACATTCCATGTGTGCAATGAATCATTCATGACTAGTTTTTCATTTCAGCCATTTATATGGGCTTTAATCCACTGAACTGTACAAGTGTCTACATATCTTCATTTTCCCACATAAATAACATGAGATTTTTATGAAATCCTTTGGTAAAATCTGGTTAAACTTGATCTTTCCTCTTATTTACTAATTTAGTAGCCCTATCAAAAAGAAAAAAAGTTTAGTCTGGCATAATTTACTCTTTGTCAATATATACTATCTCTTTATTTTCCAGTGCTTTAGTTTTTAGATGTGCATTAAGCATCTTTTAAAAAAATATAGTATAAAATTTTACCAGGAATCAAGGGTAATATTGAAGGCCTATGGTTCCACTATCCCCCCCCCCCTGCTTTTGTTTGTTTATTCATTTTAGTAAGGTCAATATGGGAGCCAAGATGGGGAAGAGAATTCAGGAAGTTGCCTGAGCTCTCTACATTTTCCCTTGGAAATAACATTAAATCAAGCTTCTAATCAGATTCTGGAGTGAAACACACACACACCCACACACACACACACACAGAGGGAAACAATTTTTAAGCTTAAGATAACTTAGAAGGACTTCAGTAAACATCTATCTCACTTGGGTAAAAGGAGAGCTTAACCTAGAGCAGATGATGTGTCTGGGTAAGCCAGCAAGAGGCTTTTAGCCTCAGCACAGATCAACAACTGTCGATGATCAGTCCTGGCATAGCAGGCTGGTGGTGTAGCAGGTGAGCTGTGAGACCTCCAACCATAGCACAAAATGCAAATTGCCAACCTGGAGACCCCAGCACAAAATGTATTACTAGGCCATACCACTCTAGTTCAGTGGGAAGCTGTAAGAATCTGAAAAATAGGAGAGGAAAGTCAGTGACCAGGACCCTGGTCCCCAGCAATAGAAACTTGAGACAGTGCCCCCTGTGCCCCAGGAGAAGAGCTCAACTTCAGACAAATGACTGACAAAGAAAAAGATCACTGACCATAGAAAGTTACAATGATGACAAGGATGATCAAAAAAGAAATTCAGAACAGTACACAAATGTCAAAATGCATTGTATCAGCAATGCCATATTCACAATGCCTATGGAAATTACAGATATGCTCATGTAATTGTCCATCACAAAATACATCAGGCTTGCTATATGGGGGAATAAGCTAGAAAATTTATCAAAATACCAAAAGACAGAGTCCCAAAACCAGAAAGTGAAAGCCATCATAGTAGTAATGAAATTGGCACAGGTAGATAAAGTAGAAAGCACCCACATTCTCAAGCCTTTAAAACAGAACAGGCTACCTCAGGCAAAGGTCCTCCTCTCTCCACTCACAGCAACCACCCAGCGTCCGGGAAGCGTGCTCCCAGCAGCTCCAGCCCCTGGCAGTCCTCAGCAGGAGTCCTTAGCAGAAATTCTGGCTGACTCAAAAAGGGCTTCGCGCTGCTGCTGCCGCTGCCTCTGCTGCTGCTGCTGCCATCACCACCACTGCTAGCCACCACAGGAACTCTAGCTTGGCTTCTGCTTCCTCTTGCTCTGCCCCTTCCTGCTATGTCAGCAAGTCCAATGGGACATGGAAGATCTTTAAATCCCATAACCCTTATATTCGGCCCCAAGATCTTTCATGTCCCTTACTTGGCAAAAATACAGTAGGAATAACTGGTGTTAACAAAATTTCACAACAATATAACAAGAATAGCACACAATAAACACAGAAAACCATATTGTAGGGTGGGGCTTGAGCACAAGCTCCCCCATCATTCCCCCCACCCTGAACAAATGGGGCCCTAAAATCTTGTGGTAAGGGGTGAAAGTCTCTTCTTCCATGGCTACTTGCTGTTGAAATCGCATGTAGAGCTGTCCCTGTCCTAAGGGGTCCCATTTGAGAGGTCAGTTCTTAATATGCTTGATGCCAGGTCCAAGGGTGACACATCACAGTTGCAGACAGGGGGTGACATCCAGCTTAAGCTATCAGGGATCTACAGGTGGAGGGTAGCAAGCCTGTGGAAACAAATCTAGCAAACAAGGTGAACAGACAAAAAATCAAGAAGAAGCAAAGAGACAATAACCAGACTATTGTAGCCTCACTAACGGTAGAATAAATGAGTTAAGGGTACAATTTTGTAATCATCTTCTCCAGAAGAAACAATAGTTACAGTGTTATCCCTCCCATGTGCTATAATCTCTGCAGCATTTGGAACATCATCTGGCTTCTGTTTTACCCATACTTTAGCTCCTGATTTTATTCTATCAGTAGAACCAAATCCTTCAGTTCCTCTGACAGTTATTTTGGAAGGAGGGTCATTTTTTTACAAGCGGTATTGTTTTACAAGGAACTATAATCACTTGAACTATCCTATCATTTTTGTGAATTTGTATGGGCCCTTCACATAAATTATGGAATGTAACAACTATTTCTCCTTGATAATTAAAATCTGTTACTCCAGCCAATACATGTATTCCTTGAGCTGCTAATCCTGATTTGGGTAAAATCTGTCCAAAGTGATTTTTAGGGATTCTTATGCATATCCTAGTGGAGATTTTTCTTATTTCTTTCCTGTCTAACCAAAAGTCCTCTAAACAATGTAAATCATACCCCACCGAACCATGTGGTCCTGGGTATGGTCCTGGGTACGGTGCTGGGACATCTGGCCTCAAGGTCCAATACTCAATATTTGGGATCTTATGTGTTTGTTGTTTTCTAATTTGCAGATTGGGGATCATCATTCTGGCTAGAGGTGTACTTCCTCCCAATGGTCTATTATTAAAATTACACAAAGCCATGAACAAATTATCCTTCCAATGTTGATATGAATTATTGGAACTTAACTTCCTCAACTGTTCTTTTAGTAATCCATTCATTATTTCAATTAACCCAGATGCTTCTGGATAGTATGGAATATGATATATCCATTCTATATTGTTTAGTATACAATACTTCTTCATTTCATTGCCTTTGAAATGTGACCCATTGTCACTTTGAATCTACATTGGGGTTCCATAATATAGATGAGATGTAGAGTTTTACAAGTGTTTTTCTGGGTTGCATTTCTTATAAGGACAAGCTAGTAGTACACCTGAATAGGTGTCAACACAAATACATATAAATCTGCATCCTTTATCCAGTGGTAGTGGACCAATATAATCTATTTGCCAGATTTGGGCTGGGACTTTTCCTCTTGATATCTCTCCAGTTACTACCTGAGGAACAGTTTGCTCCTTTTCCAATTGACATATATGACATTCTTCTGCTATCTGTTTTAACAGTGAATGAGAGATACTAATACCTCGATCTTGTGCCCTCTGGTGTGTGGCCTGGACCCCCAAATGGCCTGCTGTTTGCTGGACCCATTTTGCTAATACTGGATCATCGGTTGTTGTCAAAGTAGGGACAATATATTCAGTAGCAATCTTTGCCAGTCGATCAGTATGCGCATTGTATTCACGTTCTGGTGTGGTGGGGGCCACGTGAGCATCTACATGAAAAACTGACAAGTCAGTGACCAAAGACATTTTCCAGATATCTTCCCATAATTCTTTGCCCCAGACTTGTTTGCCATGAATTTCCCAATTTTCATTTTTCCACATAGGCATCCATGTAGTTAACCCATTAGCTACCGCCCATGAATCAGTGAATATATGACACTGTCCTCCTTGTTCTATTTTGATGGCTTGATATACTGCCATAAGTTCAGCATATTGGCTACTTGCACCTATCCCAGTACTTTCCAAAGTCCTCTGGTACATGGGTTATAGGCCACTGCTTTCCAATGTCTTTTTTGCCCCAAATATTTTGCTGTCCCATCAGTAAACCATGCATGTCTCTTTTATTCCTCAGTTAATACATCATATCCCTCATTCCATTTTACAGTGGACTGTACCAACTGTTGCTTTGGCTCAGGGGGTGTGTCATTCCTGTCAATTTCTATGTTTGCTAAAGATTCATGTAGAGCAGAGACCCCGCTTTTGCCTGTTTTCGCTCTATTTTGAATATATCACTTCCATTTGATTATACTAGCCTCTTGGGCATGTCCAATTCTGTGAGAAGCTGGGGTACTCATTACCCAGGTCATAATTGAGATTCCAGGTCTTAATATCACTTCATGGCCCAGAGTCAGTTGTTCAATCTCCACCAAAGCCCAATATGCAGCTAAAAACTGCTTTTCAAAAAATGTATACTGGACTCCAGATCAAGGGAGTTTCCTACACCAAAATCCCAAAGGTACATTTCGGCTTTGTTGTTTTTGCCATAAGCTCCAGTTTGCATAATCATCTTGTACAGTCAATTGTAATTCCACTGGACCATTCTGCATGGGCCACAAATCTATGGCCAATTGTATGGCAGCCTTGGCTTCTTCAAAAGCTTTACTCTGCTCAAGTCCCCAATCGTATTCATATTTCTTCCGTGTGACTCTATATAAAGGTTTTAAAATCTGTCCCAAATGTGGAATGTGGTGCTTCCAGTATCCAAACAATCCTATGAACTTTTGGGCCTCCTTCTTATTGGTAGGAGTAGGAAAATCCTGAATCTTTTGTCGGGCTTGAGGAAGAATCTCCCGTAGTCCCTTGTTCCATTGTACACCCCAAAATTTCACATTTTGAGCTGGTCCTTGAACCTTTGCAGGGTTAATTTCCCACCCTTTACTTTTCATATGCTCAATTAGAAGGGTCAAACTCCTTTCCACTTCTTTCACATCTTTTCCCTGTATCATGATATCATCAATGCAGTGGGTAAGCTGTACACCAGGTAGCTTTAATTCATCCAACTGTTCAGCCACAATCCTGTGACAAATAGTGGGGCTATGTATGTACCCTTGTGGCAAGCGGGTGAAAATATATTGTCTACCCTGCCAAGTGAAAGCGAAGTGGTCCCATTGTTTAGGGTCTATTGGGATGGTGAAGAAGGCATTTGCCAAGTCAATAACTGCATACCAAGTCCCATCATATTTCTGGATCCTTTCTATTAAGGTGATGGTATCTGGAACAGCAGCATACGAAGAAGGAGTCACCTTATTCAACTGTCTATAATCCACAGTCATTCTCTATGTCCCATCTGATTTTCTTACTGGCCAGACAGGATTATTCCATCTTGTGGTTGTAGGGACTAACACTCCTGCTTCAACATATTCCTTTATAGTAGTGGTAATTTTATCTTGCCCACCTGGCACACGATACTGTTTTAAATTAATTACTTCAGAAAGTTCAGGTAAAGTGATTGGATCCATTTTTAGTTTTCCCACTAAAACTGTATTAATTCCTATCTTCCTCACAGCAAATTGGTATCTCCCTTCAGGTAAATTCAGAGTCATGCCTCTCAATACATCTATTCCAATGATGTATTCAGGAATGGGTACAACAACCACAGTATATTCTTTCTTAGGTAACTGCCCAATTTTCATTGTAATTTTAACTTGTCTGGCTGATATTTCAGTGCCTCCGAGACCTGTGATGGTTATAGGAGTTCCATGTTTAAACTTATCAAGGTTTCCATAGATAAGTGTGGCCTCAGCCCCAGTATCAAGCAGTGCCCTAGTCACAGTAGTTGATCCATTCTTCTAATATATTGTTAAACCAATATGGGGTCTGCAATCTCTTCTGCATATTTCTTTTATCTGGGCTGGGGCTTGGCCTATCTCCTATTCCCCCTAAAGGTGGGGCAAACTTGGATACAAAGATTCAGATTCTGAAATACCTGCAGGGGTAGTTCCTGCTTCCCTGTTCATTCTAATGATAAGTACATTTTCTTGGTACAGCTTATGCAGCTCTTCAGTTGGAATACCATCTATTCTTCTAAAATCCACCCCTGCTCTTAATAGAGCAGTAAACAGTTCCCTTCTTGTTGGTCTATTTTGTCTCTGAATCCTCTGGCTGTTTACTCTTCTCTCTCGAGGCAATTTGTCTTTTTCCCATTCTCCTAAATTGCTTAATTGTGAAATCTTATCCAGCACCTCTGAAAGAGGGTGCCCTATTTCTCCAATTAATAGAGTCATAATTAGGTGCTTATATGCAGGAGGAGCCATTTTCACTATGATGTTTCTATGAGGAACTCCTGGGGGGGGTATCATAATATGCATTTGCATCTCCAATCATGATAGCAGTTTTAATTACCTCCTCCTTTAGCTTTCTCATACAGTCTCTAAGTGAGTACCAGGGTCTGTCTCCCCTAGGCCACATAGATTCAGTAGGATATTGCTTTTTGTGTCCCTCTGCAGCTAAGGCTAGCAGATCAGTTTTGTTGTTACCTCCTTGCATATGGTGATCCCTAAAAGCTTGTGTACAAAAGGATTCTGACTGATACTTATGAATTTTAAACAGTCCTCATTGTCCAGTGTTATTCCTCCAGTGCCTTCATCAGTGATTCTTACTATCCAAGACACTAAAGACTCCCCCATTCTTTGGGTAAATCTACTCAATATATCAGTGATCTCCTGTTGAGTGAAATCCTCAATTATCTCCCTGGACTCTGTTTTGCCTCGGTGGTTCTCCTGTCTTCTTCTTCATATGGGGAGAGCTTCTACATGAGAAGACTCCTCATCTAACCTTGCTCCATTCTCCTCACAACACATTATCCTGGAAGCTGTCAGGGCAACTCTGCCCAACCTGTACAAAAGCTGCATGCACATCCTTCTGCTAGTTTTTTGCTTCCTTTTAGCTACATGAACAGTAGCTTGCTCCTGGACCACATGAGTCCCTCCAGTTTGCTCTTCTGAGTGCTGTGACACAGAAAAATACTCAGGCAAACCAGCTGACTCCCTAGCCATCCGAGCTCTTTCCTCCAGCAGCTTATCCCTACTTTTACACATAAGGCTATAACTTGTTAGCAGCACCCAGCCTCTCCTGCACACTCCTGCCAGTTCTTTGCCTGGATCTATGGGTATTCCTTGCAAACATCTTTCCAAATCTCCAGGCTCTCCCTCTTTTAGCCTTGGTTCCCAGTTTTCACAGGGCCCTGTGCTTTTGGCCCATTCTCTGGCTAGAGAGGAATAAGGCAAATCCTCCCATCCTGGAAAAGCCATTTCTCCCTCTGAAGCCCCACTGCTTCCAAATAGAGGCCTGAAATTTTGTGATCCCATCCTGGTCGCCAAATGTATCAGCAATGCTATATTCACAATGCCTATGGAAATTACAGATATGCTCATGTAATTATCCATCACAAAATACATCAGGCTTGCTATATGGGGGAATAAGCTAGAAAATTTATTAAAATACCAAAAGACTGATTCCCAAAACCAGAAAGTGAAAGCCATCAGGGTAGTTATGAAATTGGCACAGGTAGATAAAGTAGAAAGCACCCACATTCTCAAGCCTTTAAAGCAGAACAGGCTACCTCAGGCAAAGGTCCTCCTCTCCCCACTCACAGCAACCACCCAGCATCCAGGAAGCGTGCTCCCAGCAGCTCTGGCCCCTGGCAGTCCTCAGCAGGAGTCCTTAGCAGAAATTCTGGCTGACTCAAAAAGGGCTTCATGCTGCTGCTACCGCTGCCTCTGCTGCTGCTGCTGCCATCACCACCACTGCTAGCCAATGCAGGAACTCTAGCTTGGCTTCTGCTTCCTCTTGCTCCACCCCTTCCTGCTATGTCAGCAAGTCCAATGGGGCATGGAAGATCTTTAAATCCCATAACCCTTACATGCATATATGAAACCTCAAAGGTGGGGGGGTATGAATTGGTGTCAAGTCCAAAAAGTCCTCCCAGAAGAGCTAAAAACAGAATTTAAAAATCAAGAAAGAGAGAGGGAAGAAAAATTTGGGAAAGAAATGAGAATTATTCAGGAGAATTATTTTAAAAATCTAAACAGTTTGGAAAAGGAAACACAAAAACTGACTGAAGAAAACAACTCGTTAAAAGTTACAATTGGCCAAATGGAAAAGAAAAAAAAATCAATTGTAGAAAACAACTCCTTTAAAAGTAGAATTGGCCAAATGGAAAAAAATGTGGTACAAAAGCTAACTGAAGAAAACAATTTCTTAAAAATTATAATTTGGCAGGTAGAAGCAAAGGTCTCTATGGGACATCAAGAAACAGTCAAACAAAATGGAAAGAATTAACAAAATAGAAGAAAACATAAAAAAACTCATTTGAAAAACAAATGAACTGGAAAGTAGACCCAGGGGAGATAATTTAAGAAGTATCAGAGTACCTGAAAGCTATATTAAAAACAAAACAAAACAAAAAACCCTGAATAGCATCTTTCAAGGATAACTATCCTGATTTGCTAGTACCAGAAGGTAAAATTGCCATAGAAAGAATTCATCTATCACAATTTGAAAGATCCCAAAATAAAAACTCCATGGCATATTGTAGCAAAATTCTAGAGTTATCAGGTTAAGGAGAAAATATCACAAGCAGCCAGAAGGGGAAAAAATCAAGCATGAAGCAGCCACATCCACAATTACATGGGACTTAGCAACTTCTACATTAAAGAATCAGAGGTCATGTAATATGATATTCCAGAAGGCAAAAGAGC
Organism: Petaurus breviceps papuanus; assembly: GCF_028583685.1. Taxonomy (NCBI): domain Eukaryota; kingdom Metazoa; phylum Chordata; class Mammalia; order Diprotodontia; family Petauridae; genus Petaurus; species Petaurus breviceps. Next base: position 11,090,388 of record NW_027185712.1, on the reverse strand, counting down.
TTAAATAACAACTGAGAATCAACTACCCAGCAAATTGAGCATAATCTTTCAGAGGAAAATATGGACATTCAATGAAATAGGGGAGCTTAAAATATTCCTGATGAAAAAACCAGAACTCAACCAAAAATTCAGTGTTCAAATATAAGATGCAAGAAAAGCATAAATTGGTAAACAGGAAAGAAAAAAAAAACTTGTTATTCAGTAAGATTAAACTTTTTACATCCATACACAAGAAGATGACAGTTGTAACTATTGAAACCTGCATCTTTATTAGGGTAGTTAGAAAGAGTGTACATAGACATATGGTATGGTTTAAGTTCACTTGGATGTGATGATATAAAAAATTAAGAAGTGAAAAAAGGTTTGTATTGGAGGAATAGGAAAGGGGAGGCAGAATAGGGTCAAATACATAAAATGAAGAGGTTTAAAAAAACCTATTACAGTAGAGGGAAAGAAGGGAGAGGTTGAACACTGCTTTAATCTTATTCTTATCAGATTTGTCTCAAAGGGAGAATAACATACACACTCATTTGGGCTTGGAAATTTATTTTATCCTGTTGGGAATTATGAGGGGAAAGGGCAAAATAAAGTGAAAGGTGGGAGAACTGATAGAAGGGCGGGTAGATTGAAGGAGGTTGTGTTCAGAAGCAAAACAATTGAGAAGGGAAAGGGTAAAAGGTGAGAAACATATAAATGGGGAAAAATAGGATGGAAGGAAATATAGTTGGTAATGATAATTTTGAATGTGAATAGTATAAACTCTGACATAAAAAGAAAACAGACAGAATGGATTAAAAAAAGGAGAATCCTACAATATGTTGTTTACAAGAAGCAGAGAGATACACATAGAGTAAAGGTAAAATGCTGGAGTAGAATATATTGTGCTTCAGCTGAAGTTAAAAAAAAATGCAGCAGTAGCAACCCTGATCTCAGACATAGCAAAAGCAAAAATAAATCTAATTAAAAGAGATAAGGAAGGAAACTACATCTTGTGAAAAGGTACCAGAGACAATGAATTAATATCAATACTTAACATACATGCACCAAAAGGTATAGCATCAAAATTCTTAAGAGAAGTTAAGGGGGTTACAGGAAGAAATAGCCACCAAATCTATACTAGTGAAGGTCTTCAACCTCCCTCTCTCAGAACTAAATAAAATCTAACCACAAAATAAACATGAATTTAAGGAGGTGAATAGAATATCACAGGAGTTAGATATAACAGACTTCTGGAGAAAATTGGATGGTGGATAAAAAGACAATATACCATTATCTCAGTGGTACATGGCACCTACACAAAAAATTACCATGTATTCAGCCATAACAACCTCAATCCAAGGCAGAAAGGCAAAAATATTAAATACATCCTTTTCAGATCATGATGCAATAAAAATTACATGTAATAAAGGGCCATTGAAAAATAGGTTAAAAATTAATTGGAAACTAAATAATTTAACCCTAAAGAACAAGTGGGTAAAACATCAAATTATAGAAATAATGAATAATTTCATCAAAGAGAATGACAATAATGAGAAAACAAATCAAAATTTGTGGGATGCAACCAAAGCAGGTCTTAGGAGAAATTGTATATCTCTAAATGTTTACATGAATAAAATAGAGAAGGAGGAGATCAGTGAATTGGGCATGCAGCTAAAAAATCTAGAAAAGAACAAATTAAAAATCCCTAATTAAATACCTGATTGAAAATTCTGAAAATCAAAAAAGAAATTAATAGAAATTAAGAAAGCTATAGAACTAATAAATAAAAGTAAGAACTGGTTTATGAATAAACAAATAAAATAGATAAACATTTGGTACATTTGATTTAAAATAAGAAAGAAGGAAAATCAGTTACTAATATCAAATATGGAAGAGGTAAATTTAACATGTGAAAAGGAAATTAAAGCAATAACTAAGAGCTATCTTGCCCAACTTAGTGCCAATAAATCTGACAATATAAGTGAAATGGATGAATATTTACAAAAAAATATAAATTGCCCAGATTAACAGAAGAAATAAAATACTTAAGCTCATTTTAGAAAAAGTATTTGAACAAGCCATCAATGAACTCCCTAAGATAAAATCTCTAGTCCCAAATGTATTTACAAATGATTTCTACCAAGCATTTAAGGAACAATGAATTCCAATAATATATAAACTATTTGAAAAAGTAGGTGGAGTGCTACCAAATTCCTTTTATGACACAAATATGTGCTGATATCTAGACCAGGAAGAGAGAAAACAGAGAAAGAGAACTACAGACCAATTTGACTAATGAATATTAATGCAATATTTAAATTAAATAGTAGGAAATTCTACCAAAATTTATTTACTTATACAGTGCCATACCAATCATAGTACCCCAAAATTATTATATAAAGATAGACAAAATAATAACAAAACTCATCTGGAAGAATAAAAGATTAATAATATCAAGGGGATTAATGAAAAGAAATGCAAAGGAAGGTAGGATAACCTGCATTACAAAGTGGCAATCATCAAAACTATTTAGTACTGGCTAAAAAAATAGAGTTGTAGGTCATTGGAATAGATTAGATACACAGGAAACAGCAGGAAACAGAAAAGTGACTGTAATCTACTATTTAAAAAACCCCAAATCTCCAACTTCTGGGATAAGAAACCAATATTTGACAAAAATTGCTGCAAAAACTAGAAAATAGTGTGGCAAAACTAGCCATAGACCAACATTTCACACCCTATCGTACGACAAGGTCTAAATGTGTACATGATTTAGACAGAAATGATGAAATCATAAGCAAATTAGAATACATAGTTTATGTGTCAGATCTATGAAGACTGCAAGAATTTATGACCAAATAAGAGACAGATAACATTATGAAATGCAAAATGGATAATTATGATTATGTTAAATTGAAAATTTTTTACACAAACAAAACCAATACAACCAAGATTAAGAGGAAAACAGAAAGTTGGGAAACAATTTTTCCAGCCAGAGTTTCTGACAAAGACCTTATTTCTCAAATATATAGAGAAATGTATCAAATTTATATAAATACAAGTCATTCCCCAATTCATAAGTGGTCCAAAGATATGAACAGGCAGTTTTCAAATGAAGAAATTAAATCTATCTATAGTCATATGAAAACAATGCTCTAAATCAATATTGATTATAGAAATGCAAATTAAAAGAACTTTGACATACCACCACATACATGTGAGGTTGAATGATATGACAGAAAAGAAAAGTTATAAATTTTGGAGGAGAATTGGGAACATTGGGACATTAATGCATTGTTGGTGGAATTGTGAACTGATCCAGACATTCTGGAGAACAATTTGGAACTATGCCAAAAGAGTTATTAAACTGTGCCTACCCTTTGATTCAGCAACAACACTACTAAGTCTGTATTCCAAAAAGATCATAAAAAAAGGAAAAGGGCCCATGTGTACAAAAATATTCATAGTAGCTTTTTTGTGGTGAGAAATAATTGAGGGGATGTCCGTGAACTGAAGAATGACTGAACACATTGTGGTATGTGATTCATGCAGAATACTATGTTGTTGGAAAAAATGATCAACAGGTGGATATCAGAAAAATTTGGAAAGATTTACATGAACTGAAACTGAGTGAAGACAGCAGATCCAGGAGAACACTGTATAAACAATAATAGCAACAATGTGAGATGGTCAACTATCTTAGACTTAGTTATTCTCAGAAATTGAAGACTGATCAAGGACAGTTCCAAAAGACTTGTGATGAAAAATGTTATCTATATCCAAAGAAAGAACTATAAAATCGGAATGCAGTTTGAAATATGCTATTTTCACTTTTTTTGTTTTTTTTTCCCTTCTCCTTGTTTTTCCTGTTTGTTCTGATTCTTCCACAACACAACTAATGTGAAAATGTTTAACATGATTGTACATGTATAACCTATATCAGATTAATACTATCAGGTATTATAATAAAGCAAAAGAGTTGGATTTGAATGAAGGATGAAAAAATTGTCAATTAACTACTTGTTGAATATTGATCACCTAGATAGATCAATAAATAGACAGACACAGATAGATAGATAGATGTGAATATTTTAATTGTTTGTAAGTCCTCCTGCCTCTTCCCCAGATGTACCATCACATAGCCTTTCAATCCTTTTAATGAATATAGAATATATAATTTTGCGTATGATCAGATGTTTTTGTATAAAAGAACCTCTAAATAAAGAGAGGTCATATGAGATAACCAATGTATTTCTTCACTCTAAGTTAATTGTGTAAGACATTCTAGAAATTGAGCAACGGTCTAGTGAAAATCAAGTGCCGTATTAGAATTTAGGAGATGGTTGAATTCAGTTTAATCTTATGGGAATTGTATAACCTTTGGAAAGTCACTCAACTCTATTTTAGGAGCAATTATAATCTTTACCTCAGTTTCCTTATGTGCTAAATGGGGATTACAATAATTTTAATAAGGGGTAATGTAGAAAGAAAACTTAGAAAATTCTCTCTTATACATGTCATATGATCCTGGGCAAGTCACAAGTTCATAGTGCCTTTAGGTAACACTTAAAACAAAACAAACAAAAAGTTGGTAATCTGCATTGGTGAAGAGAGTCTGTCCTGATATTCCCAATATTGTAGCTAGAAAATCACAGGTCTGTCTTTCTGGCTTCATCTTCTTCCCCACCAAAAACAAATCAAAGCAGAACAAAACAAACAAAAAACTCTAGGTATGACTGTGAGGAAAAATATGAGATACTTAACCACCAGTAAAGGACTTTTAAAAATTCTAAACCACAATAAATATGAATGTAATTTCTTATCATTATTGCTATTATCATTTTTATTAGGCTGGTATTGGTGGTTATACCATTCTTTGATCACCAACATCAATATTGTTTATTATTTCCAGTATTTTTGCTGACTTTTAGTCACTGTTTAATCAGGCTAAATCAAGATTCTGATTCAAAGAACACTGCACATACCCTCCTACCCACCTTTGTACCCAAGGAGTTTCCTCATGATTACTGTTATTCCCAAGATTGCCAAAGGAATTAATAATAATTAGCTACTTCTTGCAAAGTGCAGTCAGAATTCACAGATAAAAGGCCTGCTTTCCCCTTTACCATTTATTTCCTTCTTTTGTTTAATCACACAATGAAACAGTTATTTTCCATTTGTGACATCACAATCACTCCCATAGCAACAGGCATCTGCTTCTGACACTTCAGTATGGGAATAATCAGGGAGTAGATATGAATGTGTAGTAGAAAGATCTTGTTTATATATAAATACGTTAACAACTAGCAATTGCTAGAAAAGAGAAATGGAGAGGAAAAGTAATGTTTCACAGATAAGACTTCCTTTTTAAATGTTAATTTTTTCATCTATCTGACTGTAAACTTCATCCTTGAAACTTTTTCCTCATTATTATCATCATACCTAGAGCACATAGAGCTGAACACTAGCTCACTGTGACCTTTTTGAAATCACAGGCAATCCTTTCTCTTTGTCACTCTGATAATAGAATGGATCAGATTCTTCCTGAAGACATTATAATAGAGTTCAACTGTCTATGTTGTACACAAATGAAAAATGTTAAAGCCAGTGCTTCTCCAGTATGCACCCCCACCGCACACAGCAGATGCCCTGCTTCGTAATGTCCATATGGCATGCTCGTCTCGGTATTTCCTCTACTGTCAAGGGAGCTGACTGTATGGAGGAGCTGCTGTTGATGCCATGTGGAGGCTTAGGTAGAAGTGTATTGAAGGAGAGACATTTAATTTGTCCCTTCCAGTCCCTATTCAACAAGACCAACCTTATACATAGGTGAGGTAATCTGCCTACCTGTGATGTGTAATTTTAGAGGAGCCAGGAAAACCACCACTTTACAGGGGAAAAAAAGATATCCTTCTTCCCTATCAGCTTCATTCTTCAGAGTCATCTAATTATCCAAAAGTGCTTCCCCTCCTATTCCATAGGTACTAAATTCCATACTACTAAACATAGTAAAACGTCAATCTCATAGGAGAGGGAACCAGGGAGTTTTAACACTTATATGTTAAGAGCCTGTCAATATTATTAAATACTTACTATGGGCTAGGCACTATGCTAAATGATGGAAATACAAATACAAGCAACAAGAAAAAAAATCCTATCCTCAAGGAGATTATATTCTAAAAAGGGAAGAAAACACATAAAAGAGGGTTAAAAATTGGACCATGAAGCAAAAGTATAAAGAGTAAGTAGTGGAGCCAGAAAGAAGGAAAAGAGTGATCAAGGGACTGGGCCTGAGCACATACTCAAAATGGAGCCTTAGAAACTTACCAGTCAAGGAGCAAGGTCATAGAACTGAAGTATCTTACAGGATGAAAATGCTGCTGTGGAATGGAAAAGAAGTCTGGAGAGTTCAGAGTATAATTTAAGTGAACAATATCAGAGACTTTAATATTAACTAGAAAAAGAGGAGAAAAGAATGAAAGGTAATGAAGATAGCAGGCCTCTAAAAATATGGAAAATTGGACCACAGAAAACTTAGGCTTAGGACGTTGAGAAAATATTTTTAAAGTCTCTTGGATTATGGCGCATGTATTTTAGTTGAATCTAAGTCACTCCCCAAAGCTGCCACAAGTGGCATTTTTTCAAATTTCAGAATTTTATGTTTAAATGAATTCTCCCCCATACACACTCCCACAAAAAAAGATAATAATTGAGGATGTAAAAAACAAACAAAAAACTTCCTTGCTATCAGTTTATGGCATAAAATCAAATTTATATTTCTTAAAATGAGTTAATGGTGCAATTGAAAGAGCAGTGGTCTTAGGTTCAGAAAATCTGGGTTCAAATCCTGTTTTTGCTTCTTACTAACTGTTTCACATTAGGAAATTTGATTAGCTTTCTTGAGCCTCAGTTTCCTCACCTGTATAATTAGGAAGTTAGACTAGATGACTTTTGAGATCCCTTCCATATCTCTATCTGTGATCCCATGATCTCAGGGTTTCAATTAATGAAGAGAGGATATTTTGCCCCTTGTCTTTGTTTTGCCTTTGCTGACTTGTAACTCTATCTGCTTTCAGGAGAAAAACAGCATGAGATGAGAATCCCAAAAATACTCCTTAAAACTGATGTCTACTTAGCCCCTAGCTTCCTGCCTCAATGATTTCTCCTTACACTCTGTCATTTTTAGAAGGAATGAAGAAGTTCATGATAACTCTACCCCAACTGGCCAGAGGTCCTCCTTTCTTCTATCTAGTTGTAAAGTCAATCACAAGCTTTCCTGAGGACTGCTGCTGTTAATAACTTTAAGGTTCTGATCACGTAGTATAGTGAACTCTCTATTCAGCAATAAACTAAATCAAAACATTTGCAACAATATAACATAAAACCTTATTACGAAGGTGACCACATAGTCTTAAACAAAACGTATCATTCAGTAAGTCACAATCTTACAAAACTGTGTAAAGTACCTGAGTCAAAGTCTTCTTTCATCTTGACTCCAGGCTGGTTTCCAATCATCCTTAAGTCAATCATCTTTAAGGGGCAGTGGAAAGTACAAAGATCATCCACACCTACGTCACAGTAAGTTATAATATCATCAGTCAACACTGAGTACCCAACTCTTCTTTCATCTTAACTTGAATCTGACTTCCAAACCCCATGGTCCCTGTTTCATGATCCCAGCTCTTTCCTGGATTCACCCAAGTGTTGTCTGGATTCACAAATAGGTAATTCTCCTGATCCTTTTCTGTATCTCCTGTTCCATATTGCAGCTCATCGGGACTGCTCCACCCCTAACTCTTTATGGTTTCTGTTTCTAGGAAAACAAAACAACATGGCTACGATAATATTTACACACCTTAAGCTTAACAGAGTTGCAGCATTATTCCTGCACATTGATGGCACTATCATCTCAATTCACTTTCTGTCTGAGAAATCAACACAAATCAAGCATTTCTGTCTGACAAAGTAACATCAACACAGAACAACACTAGAACAACAGACAGAGTGCCTACTTCACAGACAATCTCTCTTTTAGCTCTGCTTGGTCCCAGCAAGATTTTATATGCTCTGCTCCTTCCTGTTCTGCCCTTCCTGTTCCACCCTTCCTGTTCTGCTCTTTTGGCAAGTTCTTCCCACTGTGGGCTCCATGTGATGACCTTATGCCAATTAAGGGCAAGGAACATCTCAAAACTCCCTTAGGCTCATTAAGGACAACACAATGTACATTCTTTCCAACTTAATATTATCACAGACTAGGCTCAAAGGCACTTTTATAGTTGAAACAAGGAGCAAAGTACTACTTTGATTCATTATTGATCCCCCTTTGCAAAATCTACCAGTTTTTCTAATTGCACTGTTCAATGTTTGGGGATTATTTTTTTTAGAAAGTATGTTCATCTGGCACCTTTAATTGGACAACCATCTCCCTGAATACAGGACTACAGCTTACTACACAAAAAGACCAAATTCCTTAGATTAAGAATCAGATTTTTTTTTAAACCATCCATTACCATCTGACTTATTCACACTTCTTTCTTATTATGTCTTTATGTGGTAAGGCAGCAGTATAGAAGATTTAGGAGGGAACCAGGCTTGAATTCTAGATCTGGATTAACTATGTCACTTTTCTAACTCCTAGTATTTTTGAGAATAAGGCAGAACATAAACCTTAATATGCTATATAAATGTTAGCTGCCTAATTGTCTGTATGTAAACAAAGTCTTAAAACAGTACTCACTGAGACAAGGAAGTCATTGGAAATATAGAAGTAGAGAAGAACAGAGAAGAAGGCCTGTTATTCTAAATATGAGACTATTGTGCTTCCCAAGTTGGCCTACTTATTTTTCACACAAACACCAAGACTATTTCCAGCTTTGACCCTTTGTTAATGTTCCTCTTTCCCACAGTACCACCCCTATTTTCCTTGTTTGTCTAAGATCTATTCTTTCTTTCAGAACTATCCAGTTTCTTCTGCTTCCCAAAGCCTTCTTAGACTTCCAAAGACCTCAAATATCTTACTCCATCTCTCTCTGTCCCTCTCTCTTTGCCCTATGTATGATATTTTCAATGATGACAATAATCAACTTTCCACTGGTGATATCCATATATAAATATCTTCAATGAGCAAAATAAACAATAAAATATACATACATGCATACATACATATGTATACATACACATACATGTGTGTTTGGTATATAGACTCTACTCTATATCTTACCTTCAAAAGTACCAATGGTATTAGTACCAGCACTAAATGTACTGAAAATCCGTGACTCCTGGGCACCAGGGAGGTATTAGTTCACAAGAGTGGAAATGATCACACACACATGCACACACATAAATGAGTATACACACATATATGTATATGTGCAAATATATGTGTGTATACAAACATGTTTGTATATATATGTATAGATATATCTACATATATAGATATCTACAGATGAAGATCTAAAATTTGTGTGTATGTGACAATTCTTAGAGGAAGAGATGGAAGGACTAAGGTCATCATAGTGTACTAAACTCTTAAAGAGATCAAGACATTAAAGAGATTTTGCTGTGTTCTCTAAGCTCCAGCTTCCAATCACCCAAGAAGCTGGGGATTTCAAGGAATATCATCATCATAAAGAAAACAAATGATCTTACAAGAAAGGATTTGTTAGTCTTTCTAATCTTACCTCTTTGACTAATCCCATTTATACACTCTAATATGCCTCACTTCTTTAATGATCTCACCTCAAAAAAAAAAAAACCTTGGTCATATCAACTTTTGAACACTTGCCTTTGTTTATTTTATTCCCCTTCTCCCATAAATCCCAATGCACTTGGGATGGGATCCCTACTTCCCTTCTTCAAAGCACAGGTAAATTTATATCTTTTTCTTTAAGGTTTTTTCACCTATAAATCCTCAAACATACTTATATTTCCTTCGTTTGAATTTTTATAGGATTCAGTATATACTAATAACTCTTACTTAGCATTTACAATTTATTCCCTTTTATTATTAACTATATATTTCATGTGTTTGAATCTTGTTTCTAGAACTTTACTGTAAGTTCCCAGAGAGTAGGGTCTCTGACTTTTATTCTATCCTTCCTTTGTAATGCCTGACAAAATACCTTACAGGAGATGCTCATTGAATTTTGATGACTTGATTAGTTGTAGTTGTGTGCCTAAAACACATTTTTTTTCACACTGATCCACACATATACATGCAACATTAATATCAATAGAAATCAATGAAAAGTACCCAGATGAATTAATCTGTTCATTATTTGTATGTTACCAAAATGATGGTGACCATCCCAGGTTAGATAGCACAGTCATCAATATTCCACGAGTGTGTGTGTGTGTGTATGCTTGTGTTGTGTGTGTGTGTGTGTGTGTGTGAGAGAGAGAGAGAGAGAGAGAGAGAGAGAGAGAGAGAAGAGAGTCCAAAGAAAGAGAATGACCATAGTTGAATCTATACCAACCATCATAGCTACAAATCACGTATTTTAATAGATGCTGAACAGAACAGAGAGCAGTCTAGACTTGAATAATTTAAGCTTCAAATCAAATTTAATTATCAGCATTTAAAGTAATTAGATAATTGTTCATGTTGTCTTCTTAATTTGATCTATATAGACAGATATCAAAATCAGAGACAACACAAATAATCGGTATGCAATTCACTCTTAATAATCTATATGCAACCATTCCAGTACCACCTTCAAAATATCAATCTGTTCCTGCATTAAATAGACCATCAAAATGTATATAGTCTGTATCTCATTCCATTGTGGTCAAGTAGACACAGACATAGTCTCACACAGACTAGATGCTTAATGTTTTGGTGTTAGCTATAATCCAGTTATTGTTATTGTTGTTGTTGGAAGTAGTAATAGTAGTAGTATGGTTATAGTAGTAATAAAAATTATTATTAATTACATTTGCACAGTGCTTTAAACTTTGCAAAGCCTTTTGAGCAACTTTTTTTTTCTTTTAATCAACAACTAAATGGACAACTTCAGAGCACAGAGCAAAAGTATGTTACCTACATACAGATATTGACAAAGCTGCAACTAGCATCAGTCAAACTCAGTTTACTATGGGGAGCTGATGTTCATCAATAGTTCTTTCTTAGAGTGACTGCAATCTTTACTGTTGTGGTCCTTATGAAATGTGGTAGGCATTAACCCCCACAGTAATCTCTTAAGGATTAGCTGACCCTTCTTCATGTAGCATCATCTATTGTAGGAGTACTAGGATATATATATATATATATATATATATATATATATATATATAT
>NW_027185712.1:11073281-11079016 GCF_028583685.1 Petaurus breviceps papuanus | reverse complement strand
ATATATATATATATATATATATATATACATATACACACATTAAGTGTCTGAGGCCGAAACTGAACTCAGGTCCTCCTGACTCTGGGGTCGGCACTTTACTCACTGTGACACCTAGCCACCCCTCCACTGATATATTGATGTAAATAATGAAAAGGTGAAGTTGATGAAAGTTGATGTTGCTTTCAGGAGTCACCTGCCTTTTTTCTTTTCTTTTCTGAGTATAAGGTTCATTCCTTGCCTGAACAGTGATTGTTGTATTGGGGGGTGAGGCCTTCTAGGTTGTGTCTCTGTAGGACTAAGAGAGGACACAGTATCACAACCCCAAAGTTGATACTGGGCTAGACACTCCATAATTGAGGATGAAGCCAAGATGGCAGAGTAAAAGCAGGAACTTGCTTGAGCTCATGGTCCAAACACCTCTTATATCTGTAAAATATGACTGTACAAATTTTAGAGCTATAGAACCCAGAAAGTGACAGAGAGAAACAATTCTTCTGCTGAAGGCAGCCTGGAAGGTCAACAGGAAGCATCTACAACACCAAGATGGGAACAGAGCATAGTCCCTCATGAATTGGCATGGCCCTGACCCAAGGCATCCCAGACCACCCAGAGTAGACTTCAGGAAAGTGAATCACTGGCAGCTGTGGTCGTTTCCAGACTTCACTACTCATAAACACCAAAGACAATGTAAAAGGTCAGCAGAGAACCCTGTTGATCCTGGGTGAAAGAAGAGCTTGGTCTGGCCCCTGTGCCCAGGGTGGTGGATGGGAAAAAAGCTGCCATTGCTGCTGCTTCTGGCTCCAGGCCTACAGATCATAAGGGAACCAAGTGACTGTCCAGAGGGCATTTGTAGGAATCTCTTTGCTGGCACTGAGGCAGGATTCTCTTGCTTTGCCCTGCTTGGATCTGGGTCACAATATTGCGTGGCAGTCTTGAGATGAGGCACACTGGTGTGGCAGCGCTTGTTGAGGCTGTGGAGAGAAAGTCTTCCTCACAGTTCTGAGGTAGGTGCCTAGAAAAACTCTAACAACAGCTGTGCAATACTCCAGAAATTTGAGACACAGCACTTTCCATTCTGTAAGCAGAGTTCTATTATGGCAAAGAGCTCAAAAGTCAAGTAATAGGTTGGCAAGAAAATAGAGAAAGCTCAATCAGACCACAGAATCCTTTTTGGGGGACAAAGAGGATCAAAACAGAACCAGAAGAAGACAACAAAGTCAAATATCCTACACCAAAAGCCTCCAAAAAATTATGAACTGGTTACAGGCCATGGAGTAGCTCCAGAAGGATTTTGAAAATGAAATAAGAGAAGTAGAGGAAAAATTGGGAAGAGAAATGAAAGTGATACAAGAAATAATGAAAAATGAGTCAAGAGCCTGATTTGAAAAAAAATAACACCTTAAAAAACAGACTAACTCAAATGGCAAAAGAGGTCCAAAAACCTGATGAAGAGAAGAATGCCTTAAAAAGCAAAATTGGACAGATGGAGAAGGAATTTCAAAAACTCACTGAAGAGAATAATTACTTCAAAATTAGATTGGAGTAAATGGAAGCTAATGACTTTATGAGAAATCAAGATACTATAAAACAGATCCAAAGACATGAAAAAAAAATAGAAGGCAATGTGAATTATAAAATTGGAAAAAAAAACCCTTGACCTGGGAAATAGATCCAGAAGATTTAATTTAAAAATTATTGGACTACCTGAAATCCAAGATCAAACAAAGAACCTGGGCATCATCTTTTAGGAAATTATGAAGCAAAATTACCCCAATATTATAGAAATAGAGGGCCAAATAGAAATGGAAAGAATCCACTGATCACCTCTTAATAAAGATACCCCCCCCTCAAAAAAATGCTGGGAATATTATAGCCAAATTCCAGAGTTCCCATGTCAAGGAGAAAATATTACAAGTAGTCAGGAAGAAACAATTTGAGTATTGTGGAAACACAATCAAGATAATACAAGCTCTATCAGTTTCTATATTAAGGGATTGAAGGACTTGGAATATGATATTCCAGAGGTCAAAGGAACTAGGATTAAAACCAAGAAAACCTACCAAGAAAAACTGAGTATAATACTTCAGGGTAAAACATGGATATTAAATGAAATAGAGGATTTTCAAGTATTCTTGATGAAAAAAAGCAGAGCTGAAGAGAAAATTTTACTTTCAAATACAAGAAGCAAGAGAAGCATGAGAAGGTAAACAGGAAAAAAGAAATCATAAGGAACTTATTACAGATGAACTATTTACATTCCACATGGAAAATAATAACTGTAACTCATGAGACTTTTCTCAGTATGAGGATAGTTAAAGGGAATATATGTGTGTATATGTGTACACATTCATATATGTATGTGTGTATATATGTGTATATGTGCATGTTCATGTATACATAGAGGACATAGTATGAGTTGAATGTGAAGGGATATATAAGAAATAAAATTAAAGAGGTGAGACAAGAATATATTGGAAGAAAGAGAGAGAGAATAGGATAAATTATCTCACATAAAAGAAGTAAGAGAAAACTGTTAAAATGGAGGAGAGCAGAAAGGTGAAAGGGAATGAGTCAACTTCACTCTCTTTGGATTTGGCTTAAGGAGGGAATAACATACACACTCAATTGGGTATTTTACTCTACAGGAAAGTAGGGGGTAAGGGAATAAGAGGGGGATGATAGAAGGGAGAACAGATTGGTGGAGAGGGTAGTTAGAAACAAACACTTTTGAAAAGGGACAGGGTCAAAGAAGAAAATAGAATAAATGGGGGCAGGATAGAATGAAGGGGAAAAAAGTTAGCCTTCCTGTCTCTTTTATGTGAGATAATTTATCCTATTCTCTCTCTTTCTTCTCCTAATATATTCTTCTCTCACCTCTTAATTTTATTTTAGATATTATATAACTACTACGGAAATGTTTTGCATAAATACACATGTGCAAACTATATTGAATTGCTTGTCTTCACAATTGGAGTGGGTGAGGAAGGAAGAAGGGAAAGAATCTAGAAATCAAAGTTTTAAAAAAGAAATGTTAAAAAATTGTTTTATTTTTACATGCAACCAGGAAATTATATATACAGGCAATGGGGTATAAAAATCCATCTTGTCCTACAAGAAAGTAAGGGGAGGATGGGGGAGGACATAAAAGAGATCAGATTGTCAGAAGGACTATTCAGTATGCTTGCTGTCTTGGGGTGAAGGATAAGGAAGACATGGGAAGAAAATCTGTAACTCAAAGTCTTGTGGAAATTAATGTTGAAAACTAAAAAATAATAAAATAAATTTATTTAAAAAAAGATGCTCATAATCCAGCACACTTTGGACCAGTTCCTTATCAATGATTTACTCAATATATTAGATATAGCCTTGATTGATGTCTGACAAGTACATTGCCTTAATGGGTGGTCCCCGAAGCTTTAATTATTCATCTCACATTAATGCCTCCTCAAGAAAGAGTAGTTGTTGACAACTGTTCTCTTTGTCACATCTGTAACTGGGTCTGGTCTGATGTACTCCTCCATCTTATTGTCCCTCTGCTCTAAATTTTCATTTCAGAGCATAAAGCACAGTCCAAAGCTCTTTTACTACATCCCAGTTATGTCACTTTAGTAAGCATCTCTTTCTTGGACATCACAATCTAAAATATATTCTCCATTACAAGTGCAAAAGGAAATGAAGGGGGCAGTAAGAATTGGAAACATCATACTATTTTTATATATAACACACTTAATAAATGCTCATTGATTGATTGGCTGAGAATATTAAGTAGCAAGCGGCACAGATTGAGAAACAAACAAAAACAAAGGATGTATCTTCTTTATCACTGTTAGAACATCCATTAGTCATAGAATAGAATGAAAATCATAGTTATCAATTGGGTTGAAACTCTAGGCTCTCAGGCAGTTTCACATTAACATAAGCTAGTACTGAGACAAATGAGAATGGTACAAGGAGAAAGGTTTTCATTCAAATTCCATAGTAGTTTCCAATTACAACTGGCCATTCCAGAGCTGAGCAGAGTAGCTTGCCCAGAAAATGTGCTCAATAAATGATTACTGCAAAGTGGGCTGAGCTGCCTAATCAAGACCATATAGAGGTTTTTTATGAGCACTAGATGACCAATTTTCAGGTTGTTGTGGTATTGGTAATGGAGGAGATTCATACTTTGGGTTAATATTAGACAAGATCGGCTCTCTCATCCATTCTAACTCAAGGATTGCCAGTGAGATATCATATTGGATAAAGTACTGGACCAGGCAGCTGTAAGATCTAAATTCATAACAAGCTTCAAACACTAATTGTGGGGCCCCACCTTAACCTTTGTCTGCCTCAATTTTTTCATGTGTAAAATGCAGTTATTAATATTCTTAGGTCCCAAAGATGTTAAGACAAAATGATATTTTTATTTGCATTTTTAAAAACTAAAAAAAAATATTAACACTAAATCTATGATTGTCATTATTAGAAAAGTTACATATGGAACCAAGTTGTAGAATGAATCAGTTGTGGAGCTGGAATGAAAGCAGAAATGAGAAATAATAAGGCTTGTTCTGATGTGTTCTATAGTGATCAGGACTTCTCTTTTTCTAGGTTTTATTTATTTTTTTTTTTTTTGGATTAGATCTGTGTTTTCATTGACATAGTGAATTCTCATTGAGGAAACTAGCTCTACCCATGGAGATCTGCTATAATCTAGTATCCCCTCTGAAACAAATAGAGAGTTTTCTGGGATACTCAGGAAGTTAATGATTTCCAAGGGCAGAATGATAATGACTGAGGAGAGAAGCACTCAGTCAAGCCCTCCCAACCTTTCCCCTCCAAATAACTTTAAAATAACACCTCAAATCCTAATGGCAGTTGCAGAATCAAAAAAAGGTCAAAGAGATAAATTCTTCCAGCCAAAGATAACTTAAGAAGTCAGAAAGAGAAATCTGTGACACAGTGCAGGAGGCTAGACTAATCCACATGGATGACATATCAGTGGTGGGACTAGGTGGTGGTTACAGAGGAGCATCAGTTTTGGGAATGGGACCTGGTAATTGGTAAAAAAAAATATATATATATAGGAAACTCCTGTGTTCCCACTGGAAATGGGACCATATGCCATTTGGGAAATCCATTACCTATAACCAGCTTGGGGTCATACATCAAGTTTTACTTTCAGTCAAGAAGGAGTGGCAGACCTGAGAAGAAGTATCACTTCTGTTACCAAGTAATCAGAGACCCTGAGGAACGATACCAATTGTAATCCCAAGGAATCAGGGGCCCTTCCTGGGTAAGGAACTGAGTATAGATCAAGAGAGCAGTGAGATTTCACCTTTCACTAAATCATACCCATTTGGAAGCACTCAAAACTTCCAAACCTCCACATCTAGCTCTGAAAATAGCCGTGCAAAAAAGCCTGAAGTTTCAGACAATGACCCTCTCCCACATGTTGGGAACAGAACCTTACCATACCATAAAGTTAAAATGTAAGAAAAACGATGGATAAAATCAGTAAAAAGCAAAAAAAAAAAAGAACCTGTCAATAGATAGATGTAAACATAGATATATACATATAGATATAGGTATCTATCTATATCTGTATCTAACAATGTATACCTTTAAATATCTATGTCTATCTAGATCTAGAAGATAGATATGGACATAGATAGATAGATGATAGATAGATAGATAGATAGATAGATAGATAGATAGATAGATAGATAGATAGATATTGATAGATGATAGATAGA
>NW_027185712.1:10952390-11073271 GCF_028583685.1 Petaurus breviceps papuanus | reverse complement strand
ATACAACTATAGTAACAGGAAGATACAGACACATACTCAGAAGACAATGAAGTTAAAACAGTTAAAGCAAGGCCTCAAAGAAAAATGTGAGTTGGACATAAGCTCACCAAGAAATGCTAGAAGAGTTAATTTGAAGCAAATTCAAATAAAAATGGTTGAGGGAAAAGCAAGCAAGTAAATGAAAATAAAGAAAAATATGAAAAGATAATTAACGTCTTGGTAAAAAATAACTATTGAAGAAAATAATACCTTAAAATAATTGGACAAATGGAAAAAAGAGGTACAAAAATTAATTTATGAAAATAACACTTGAAAAATGTAAGTGGCCAAATGGGAAAAGAGGTATAAAAGCTTAGTGAAGAAAATAATTCCTCAAAAATTAGAATTGGGCATCTGGAAGGTGATGACTCCATGAAACATCAAGAAACAATAAAACATTGCCAAAAGAATTTTAAAAAGAAAATGTGAACTATTTCATTGTGACCAGAAAACAACTGACCTTGAAAATATATCAAAAAGAGATAATTGATGAATTATTAAATTATGTGAAAGCCATGATCAAAAAAGTAAAAAAGTCCAGCATCATATTTGAAAATATTATTTAAAAAATACCTGCCCATATATCATAGAACCAGAGAGTAAAATAGAAATTGAAAGAATTCACTGATTACCACCCAAAAGACATCCTAAAATGAATGCTCCCAAGAATATTGTAGCCAAATTACAGAACCCCTTGGTCAAAGAGAAGATACTTCAAGTAGCCTGAAAGAAATCATTCAAATACCATAGTGCCACAAGTCAGAATTGCCCAAGATTTTTGAGCTTATGCTTTAAATGAAGAGAGGGTTTGGAATATAATATTCCAGGAGGCAAAGAAGCTATGAATACCAACAAGAGTAACCTACTCAGAAAAACTGAGATATATCTTTTACATTGCAGGGGGAAATATTGTGTGTGTGTGGGGGGGGGGGTGGAAACACAAATTTCACTCACATCTAAATTGGTTATAAGAAGAAAAAATATAAACACACTCAACTGGTAGCAGAAAGGGGAAGTAAAATGGATTAGAAAATAAATTCCAATAATTTGTTGTGTACATGAAAAGCATTTGAAAAAGAGAGACACATACGGAGTGAAAATAGTGGGCTGGAGCAGGATTTCTTATGCTTCAGGCAGAGTAAAAAAAAACAAAAACAAAACAAGGGTAGAAATCATGATCTCAGTAATGAAAAGGCAAAAAAAAAAAAATTAGGGGGCAGAGCCAAGATGGTTGAGTAAAAGCAGGGATTTGCTTGTTATCTCCCCCAAACCCTTCCAAATACATGTAAATAATGACTCTAAACAAATTCTAGAGCTATAGAACCTACAAAATGACAGAGTGGAACATATCTGCAGACCAAGATAACCAGAAGTTCCACAAGAAGGGTCTATCACAGTGGGCTGGGAGTGGAGCACAGTTCTGTGTGAGCCCTGCTGGCACAGAAGGTGTTGGAGCAGGCCTCAGGGGACTGACTCACTGGCCATTGTAGTCGTTTCCAGAATTCTCAACCCACTAATACCAAAGACAGAATAGAAGATCATTGGGAAAACCCTGTAGATGAAAGAAAAAACTCTGGGTGAAAGAGGAGCTCAGTCTCATCCCAACCCCAGAGCAGTGGAGGTGGTAGTGGAGGAAGCAGAAGCAAAAGCAGTGGCATCAGCTGCTTCCAGAGGTCTGGGTCCACAGACAGTGTGGGATCTAGCAGCTGATCAGAGGATGATTACAAGGATCTCTTTGCCGGTGGTGAGGCAGGATTCTCTTAATATGCATTGCTTGGGTCTGGATCACAAGCCTGAGTGGTGGTCCTGGGGTGAGGAGGAGCACAGCCATAGTGTAGTTTGTGGCAGTGGTGGAGAGAGAATCATCTTCACAGTTCCAAAGCAGAAAAGAGTGCTTGGGGTCACTCACAAACCAGAGCACAGGCCAGGAAGGAATAAACACCTCTCTTTTGAATATAACTTGGAAGAACTGAAAATTTATAGGTGCCTAGAAGTATCTCTGAAAACAACTATTTAAAATCCCTGAAGTCTAGGACAGTACATACATCCCCCCCCCCCCCACACACACACACACTGGAAGCAGAATCCTACCTTGACAAAGAGTTAAAAAGTATTTGACTGGGAAGATGAGCAAACAACATAAAAAACCTCAGACTATCAAATTTTACATTGGTGACAAAGATCAAAACATACAACCAGAAGAAGACAATAAACTTAAAGGTCCTACATCAAAAGCCTACAAGAAAAATTCAAATTGGTCTCAGGGTGGGGAAGAGATCAAAAAGGATTCTGAAAATCAGGTAAGAGAAGGAGAGGAAAATTTGGAAGAAATTATGAGAGTGATGCAAAGAGAGCAAGTATGCAGTAAAATTATAGTAGTTGGGGACCTCAAATTTCCTTTCTCAGAGCTAGATAAATCTATCAAATAAAGATGTTAAAGAGATGAATAAAATCTTAGTAAAGTTATATGATAGGCCTTTGTAGATATATGAATACAAATAGGAAATAGCATGCCTTTTTATCA
Source organism: Petaurus breviceps papuanus (assembly GCF_028583685.1). NCBI lineage: Eukaryota > Metazoa > Chordata > Mammalia > Diprotodontia > Petauridae > Petaurus > Petaurus breviceps. Next base: position 11,070,708 of record NW_027185712.1, on the reverse strand, counting down.
ATTGTATATGGCAACTTCTAGTAGAGGACAAAAAAAAACATTAACAAATGCAGAAAAGATGTTAGATGTACCCATTTTAGACCATTAGAAAATAAAAGTTGCATTAAACAAAAGACCACCAAAGCATTGATTGAAAATTAATTGGAAGCTAAATAATTTAATGCTTAAGAAAGAGTGGGTCAAGAAACAAATTACTGAATTAAGAATTTCATTTTTTGTAAAAATAATTTAATATTTGCAAAGAAACTGTATGTATGTATGTATACACATCATATATGCATGTATACATGCAAACATTAGTTTTCATATTCTTTATGACTTGATTGAATATTGCATGATTGAATATCTCTGGGATGGAAGAAATCTTGAGACATCCCACACATATTCAGCAGTGCAACAGTCTTTTACTGAAAAGAAGATGGGAAAGACTCAGGACTTCTCAGATTTGTCATGTCTAGTCATATCATTTGTTGGCTTGTATTTAGGCAGCTCCCCTCTGTTAAATTTTTTTTGTTGGTCTTTAGCTATGGACATGTTAAGTCACTGAATGTCAATATGAAGGTTTGAAGTGAAGATTTTATTTCTCATTAAAATAAAATGTGTTTTAGAAATAAAAAAATTTAAAAAAAAATTTTAATATATTTTAAATGTTTACTTAGTTTTCCTCTTTCACCTTACATTATGGGGAGCATTACTAATGATGTAGCATATCTCACAATTTTGTAACTACAAAGTAGCACTGTATTCCTAAGAAATGTCTTCAGTACTACCATAACATTTTTGAAAAGCTTACAAATTATTATTTTTGTTACTATTTTGCTTACCATATCTTGAAGATAGCTAGTGAACCCCCTTCAACCTATATTACTGAAAAGGCCAAGTGAACAGTTCAGTAAACTTAAAACATTATCTTCTGGCAGCAAACATGATTGACTTCCAATGAAAGTAGTTTCCTCATTTTCCTTGGGGTTTCCAATTGGGAGAGAGAGAGGAAAATAACCTATTATCTGATAGTTTATTTTACCTATATACAAACATCAATGGACCATCTAGAAGAGCTTACATTACTTGGAAAAATCTATAAAACTGCCTAACAGCACCTTCTCATTGTCTGTTAAATGTGCGTATCTAGCTAAGACCATGGGAGTCCATTAAATCAGTTTAAATTAAAGAACCTGGCAAAGTGCCAAAACGATGAGAAGGAAGAACAAAGCTCCTTTCCTGTCAAGTGATTTATGAAGACAAAGAGACTGACAATACTTTTACTGACAAGGCAGGTTTAATATGAGCTGTCTCCAGAAATTCACCAAAATATATCTTATATTCAGCCATGCTTTCCATTTTTAGCTCCAGGCCTCGCAACTCAGCAATGGATGGAGAACTTGGAAGACCCAGGATCTAGTTCTTCTTCTGCCATTATATGTCTTGCTATGTGACTTTGGGCAAATTAGTTAACTGTAAGCTAAGACTGCTTCAAACTCAAAAATTCTCTAATTCTCTTGTTATATACACCATGAAACTACTTTTCCTTATTGAAATTATCAGGATTTTGGAGTCTTTCATGAAACGACAATAAGACAATATTCCAAACTTTGTGGTATGCATCCAAAGCAGTACTTAGGAAAAAATTGTATCTCTATCCACACATATCAATAAAAGAGAGAAAGAACAGTTTGATAAATTAAACATGAAACAAAAAAAAGTTAGAAAAAGAAGAAAATTAATGCCCCCAGTTAAACTTCCAAATGGAAACCCTGAAAAATTAAAGGAGAGATGAATAAAATTTAAAGTAAAAAAAAAAAGAGATGAGCTCCTAAATAAAATGAAGATCTGGTTTCATAAAAAATAAAATGAACTATTGCTTAATTTGATTTAAAAAAGAAAGAATAAAATAAAATTACTAGTATCAAAATTGAAAAGGGTAAATGCACTACCAACGAAGATAAAAGTGAAGCAATTATTAGGGAATGTTTTTTTTTTTCCATTTATATGTAAGTAAAACCAATAATATAAGTAAAATGGACCAATGTTTACTAAAATATGGACTAACCAGATTAACTGAAGAGGAAATAGAATATATAAGTAACCCTATCTTAATAACCCAAAATAAATTAAACAAACCATTGACAAGATCCCTAAGAAAATATCCCCAGGACAAGGTGAATTTACAAGTGAATTATACCAAACATTTAAAGAATAATTATCCCAATACTATATAAAGTATTTGAAAAAAAATGGGCAAAGGAGTCCTAGCAAATTTCTTTCATGACATATATATGGTGCTGATATGCAAGCCAGGGAATGGAGAAAGAAAACTATAAACTAATTTCTCTAGTCAATATTGATGCAAAAAATTGAAATATATTAAGAGCAATGAGATTACAGCAGTATATCATAAAGTTTATACACTATAACCAGGTTGTATTTATACCAGGAGTGTAAGATTGGTTCAATATTAGGAAAGCTATAAGTATAATTTACCATGTTAATAACAAAACAACAAAAATTATATATCAATAGAAGCAGAAAAAGCCTTTGACAAAATAAAACATCCATTACTATTAAAAAAAACAAATGAACAAAAGAAAGTATAGGAATAAATCTTAAAATGATAAGAGGTACCAATCTAAAACTAAGAATGAGCAGTGTGTATAATTCAGATAACCTTGAATTCTTCCCAATAAGATCAGGGGTAAAGCAAAGTTCTAATATCACTACTATTATTCAATATTGTACTAGACACATTAACTATAGCAATAAGGAAATAAAAAACAAAATGATGTATTAGAATAGATGATAAGTAAATAAAACTATCACTCTTTGCCTATGAGATAATGTTTACTTGGTAACCCTAGAGAATCTACTAAAAATCTGGATAAAAGAATTAATTCTTTTGGCAAAGTTGCAGGATATGAAATAAACCCACATGAATCATTAACATTTCTACATACTACCAACAAAACTCAATAGGAAGGGAGAGGAATTCCATTTAAATTAACTGAAGACAATATAAAGAATTTGGAGTTTACCTTCCAAGATAAACACAGGGACAATTTGAATGCAATTAAAAAATACTTTTCACACAAATAAAGACAGTTCTAAACAATCAGGAAAAAAAATACTCGGTCATGGGTAGACTGAAACAATTAAAAAAATGAGAATTATATCTTAATTTACTTGTTCAATGCCATATCAATCAGACTAACAAAAGAATTATTTTATAGAGGTAATAAAAATAATAATAAAAACCTTCTGGAGAAGAAATTTCTAAAATATCAAGGGAATCAGTGAAAAGAATGTCATGAAAGGCAGCCTAGAAGTACCAGATTTCAAATTGTATTCAAAAGTGGTAATTATTAAAACAATCTTGTAATCAAGAAATGGAGTGGCGGATCCATATTAGGCCCTCAATACACAATAATAAGTGACCACAGAAATCTAGTATTTGAGAAAAACAATAATCCAAGCTTTAAGAATTTAGCATTTGATAAAAATTGCTATGAAAACTGTCAAGCAGCACCTGGGCATAGACCAACATCTCACCCGGTATATCATCATGAGGTCAAAATGTAAATGACTTAGGCACAAATGGTAACATCTAAATAAATTAGATAGCATAGGAAAATGCACCTGTTAGATCTATGTTTAAGGGAAGATTATATGACCAAAAACGAGACAGAGAAAATCATAGGAATTAAAATGAATAATTTTGATTACATGAAATTAAAATCCTTTTCTACAATCAAACATAATGTAAATCAAAATTAGAAGAACAGAAAACAGATAAAAAATGTTAACAGCAATTTTTCCAATAAAGGCCTAATTTTCCAGATTTAAAGGAAATTGATTCAAAATTATAAAAAGTAACCATTAAAAAATAAAAGAATAGGGGCGGCCAGGTGGCTCAGCGAGTAAGAGCACTGGCTCCAGTGTTGGGATGACCTGGATCAAATCCGGGCTCAGATACTCAGCACCACACCCAGAAATAACTGGCCGTGTAACCTTGAGCAAGTTACTTAACCCCTATTGCTTTAAAAAATAATAAAAGAACCATTACACAGTTGATAAATAGCCAAAGGATATGAACAGTTAGTTTTCAGAAGAAAAAAAAGGTATCAATAAGCACATAAAATACTTTTAATAATAACTGATAAGAAAAATGCAAAGTAAAATCACTTTGAGGTACCACATCACCCCTAGCATATTGGTTAACATGACAGAAAAGGAAAATGACATGATATAGGGGATATGGGAAAAAATGGGACATAGACACACTGTTGGTGGAATTGTGAACTACTGTGTTTCCCCGATAATAAGACACTGTCTTATTATTTTTTTGGACAGAAAAACACCAGAGGGCTCATTTTCAGGGGAGGGCTTATTTTAATGAACATTGACAGCAATTTTAATAAACAGGTAAATGTGAACAAAAAAATGTACCTTTATTCAATAAGCAAATCACTGGGGAAGAACAGGATGACGCGCTCACTACTGCAGCTCTGATTGGATGCAGCTCAGAGTGCGGCATGCGTTCCACCCAGGGGGGCGGGGAGAGACGGGACGGTGCATACAGAGGGTACCGTAATGTAGCGTGTAGCACAGGGGATCACCTTCACCGCAGTAGCAATCTCAATAGGGTTTATTTTTGGGGGAGGGCTTATTTTAGAGGAATCTTACACAGTAAGGGGAGGGCTTATTTTCGGGATAGGTCTTATTATCGGGGAAACACGGGTAGTCCAACAATTCTGGAGAACAATTTGGAACTATCCCCAAAGAGCTATAAAACTGTGCATACACTTTAACCTAGCTATACCCCTAGTAGGTTTGTTTCCCAAAGAGATCAAAAAATAAAAAAGAGGATTTGTTTGCACAAAAATTTTTATATAAGCTTTTTTTTGGTGGTGGAAAAGAATTGGAGATCAAGTTTGAATGCAAAATTAAAGTATACCTTCTTTTTTAACTTCCTTTTCTTGTCTTTGTTTTCTTTTGCAACATGACTAATATGGATTTTTTTTCATAATTTCACACGAATAACTGAAATCAAATTGTGTGCCTTTTCAAGAAGGGAGGAGGGAAAATGGCAAAGGAGAAAATTTAACACTCAAAATTTTAGAAAAAAATGAATGCTATGGGTTTTTTTTACATATAATGGGAAATATTTAATGAATAAATGAAAAAAAGATTTTAACAAAAGAAAAGGGACTTTTCTTTGCTCACAAACTGCATGTCTGAACCTAGGTATTTTTGGCATTATCTTTTTATTTCACAATTCTCCATACAATATAATCTTACTTTTTTACTGATAAGCTACCTCTTGAAGTTAAACCTCCAGTTATTTTTTTTACTTTCAGGCTAAACAGTTCCAATCTGTCTCTGGCTCTCACTCATTGTCCATCTGTCTATCTATCTGTATGTTTATGTCCATGTGTGCTTGTGTGTCCTCCTCTTTTCTTCTCTCTCTGTACATTGGGGTGGGGGGCAGAGCAAAACATATAGATATTTTAGATCCAGAAGGACACAGTTTGAATTCCAGCTTTTCTACTTAGTATCTCCACAATTTTATGGAAGTTATTTTATATCCCTTAGACTCAGTTTTCTTATCTGTAAAAAGAAGGCCTTGGGCCAGATGGTCTCTAAGGTCCCTCTCAAAGACAAATACTATGATCCTATAACTTCAAGGACATCCATTTCTCTATTACTGTCTAGACTCTCTACTACACTGTCTTTAATTGCCCTCAAGCTAAACTAATTATATTGTTTATTCCCTTCTCCCCTTCCAGAATTCATATCCCACTCCAGCTTCTAAAAATTCATTCATCTTGCCCAATGAGCCCTAAACTTTCCTCTAGCCATCCAATGAGCCAAACTTTACCCTTTCATAGTTTTCTTTAAGACTTGCCTGTTCCCTGAGGCTTCTCTGGATTTATATCAGATCCCAAATACTGCTCTGTGAACTAAATTGCTTCCTGTCTAGCAGAAGTGTGGACAATTATTTAAATGTAGATGGTGCCTTCCTCCAGGAGATTCCTTGGAATTAGCCTTTAATTTGTGATATCCTTCATTTATCCCCCTTTTTCACAATGTAAATGAAAAAGTCCAAATAGATATTTTTTTGTGATAAGACCCAGTGATCAAAAAAGCTGTGGTGAAAGAAGAGTACAAAGAGTACATTCCCTTCTCATCCCATTCCCCAATAAGCCATAGCCCTCCATGTTACTCTTCTTTCAGACAAATTACATCTATTCTTCAAAGTCCAATCAAGTTCCTCTTTTTTTACTTACACATATCCCTCATAAGTTAGGGTTATTACAATGCAACCTAAAATTTAAATTCTTTCTATTTATTTTCCATGGGTGACTCTCATCTTTCTAAAGAGTATATTCTTTAACTAAAGCAACATCTTTTCTTGCATCTTCCTAACCATACCTTTTCTGCTACAACATCCCAGAACAAAAGTCATTGGGCTTTCAGGGAATGCAACCCCCCATGGTATTCTCTAGAGAATGGTTTGGCCTTTTCTGTAGTGACATCATCTATACCTGGGATATCCAGTTTGTAGTCACATTCCACACCTCCCCCCAAGACCATGTATTTCCTAAGCATGAAGCTAATGAATATATTGTTCTTAGAGTAACCTGGCACTCTTATCTCTCTGAATAAATGGCTCACACGTTGTCTAACTGATAGCTGCAGCTTTAGAGGCAAGATTGCATCCTGGAAAGATAGAAAAAAAGCCTAGTCAGTTATTAAGATTTCTAAAAATAATTGTTGAAAAATAATTTTAATCAATTTTATCTGAACATCTCTAAAACAGAAGCTTATATTTCTTGAATTCTGATTTGCATAAAATCTAACCTAATGATGAGCAAATAGACAGATGACCATGGTCACAGATTGTATGATTCAATGGCATTTAGTCCAATCTCCTTCTGAATAAATGAAATCTTCATACTAGTTAAACCCAACTCAATTAGTGTACATAGAGCACACAGAAGGTAATCAGTAAATATTTGAATTACATTAAATTGAAGAAGTATGCCTTCCCATTTCTCAAGAAAATCAACCATATGATATATTCTGAAACAGACGGTATATTCTTAGCACTGAAAAGCATGGTTTTGACTCTTTCCCATCATTCACTCCCAACACTCTCAGATGGGATTCCACCACACCCAAACACATGCCCTAAATCACTGCTTTACCCTTTGATGAGGCAGAAAGGTCCAGATGCAATAATGTGGTAAAGTAGAAAGAATGCCAAGCACAGTAGGAATCAGGTGATATCTGGGTTCCAGTCTTCTCTCCAACATTACTAATTGTGTGAGTATAGAAAAATCATCATGTTGAGACTGCATTTCCTCATCTGTCAAATGATAATACCTTTAAATCTATATTACAGTGCTCTTGTGTAGTTCAATCGAGACAATGTATATAAAATGCTTCACACTAAAAGTGCTTCTTAAATGTCAGCTATTACTGTCATATTATTATATAAGAGAGAGAGAGAGAGAGAGAGAGAGAGAGAGAGTGCAGTGATTGTTCAGGGAGTGTGTCAGGGTGAGAGTTATTAACATTCTCTTTTCATAGAGCTGTATACAACATTGGAGACAGCTAGGTGGCACAGTAGCTAGAATGCTGGGGCTTGGAGTCAGGTAAACTTGAGTTAAAATCTAGCCTTAGGCACTTACTAGTTGTATGACCCTAGGCTAGTCACTTAATCTTGTTTGCCTCATTGCCTCATCTATAAAATGAGTTGCAGAAGGAAATGGCAAACTACCAAAAGGGTTCATAAAATGTCAGACATGACTGAAACAACTTTACACCATAAAATGGTTTAGAATGGCAAGATTCTATATTTGATTATCTCCTGTTTTCTATGACTACTGATATTTTCAGATATTCTCTCAAAAAATGAGACAATAAATATCGGGGAAGACCATGAAGTCCCTTTCTCTCCATTCATAGATATACCATCTAAGCATAGGACCTTAATCACCTCATTATTGCAAAAGCCTCCTAAATTGGTTTCTTATCTCCAAGCTCTCCCCTCTCTAACCCATTCTCCATAACCACCAAAGTGATATTCTAATGCACAAGGTTTGAGCATAACCCTCCTCTATTCTATAAATTCTAATGGTTCTCTTTTACTTTTAGGCTCAAATATAAATTCTTATGATTGACTATTATATACTTTCTCAGACTGACTTCAATTTACCCTTCCAAAAATTAAATATATGTATATGGATATATGTCCATATACATATGTATATATCTTTACACATGCATATATGTATACTGTGTATGAACATAGCAATGCATTAATACAGAAGCATGTATGTGTGAACATGTATACACACATGCACATATGCATGCAGATTTGTGTATTACATATACAAGTGTGTATACATTTGTGTTTACATCCAGATGTACATATATACATGCATATATTATATACATACAGGTACATACATACATATATATAAATATATATTTCGTTCTGCTTCATGCATTCATCAATGCAATCTAACTGGATTTCTTCCTATTTCTCACATATAAAGACCAATCTTCTATCTCTGTGCCTTTACCCACATTGTCTGCCATACCTGTAGTATAACCCTGCCTAACCTTTTTAAGAATCTTGAATTTCTTCCTGAGCAAAGGTGAAACACAATACAAGAGGTATTTCCTGTTCTTTTCAATTGCTGATACCTAGCCCTCAAATAAAAAAAAATGTGCAAAACTACATTGTCTTTAAAATGCATTGCTTTGTATATGAGTATTACATGTTTTTTTATATGTTGTCTCCCCTGATAAGCTCCCTGGGGAGAGGGATCAATAATTTTGCCTTTGTATTTTGATATTTGGTAAAATGCGTGGTATAGAATAGACATTTAATGTTTGTTGATCGATTAATTGAATGATGTCAACTCACAAAGCTAGTGTCCTAACCCAAATCATCCCATAAGAGGCAGAGAAAGTTCATTTGATAGAGTGTGAGACTTGGAGTTCGGAAGACCTGTATTTGATTCCTACTTTTGGTGTTGGCTAGCTTTGTAGCTCTGGACAAGACACCCATCTTCATTGAGTTTTAATCTCCCTGTCTATAAAATGGATATTTGAGCAATACCAATATCAAATAGCATCTTGTGAAGATCAAATGTGATAATTTATATGAAATTTTATGAACTTTAAAATGCTATATACAATTGAGCTATTATGGCCCTTGGTCTCATATCATTCCATGCCTGGTACTGTGATCTGAAAGAAAATACATCATGAGAGCCCTTTGAGGCTTGGGTTCAATTTCTTCTTGAAAAAAAAAATGTCTGTGCACATTCAGGCAACAGAATCCTGGCTCCTCCAAATCCAAAAACTGAATAGAAAGCTGGGAGTGGTTTAAACAAGCAGATCTTGTTTAGAAGTCAGCAGGGTAGGGGGAAGCATCATGCATTAAAAGGCTCATGAGAGCCAAGCTGGAGTGGTCAAACTGTGCAGTCCTGGGATCAATTAATCAGGTGAGTGCTCTAAGAGAAGCGTCAGGAGAAGCCGACTGTGCCACTCGGCTCCCTTAATGCACAGTTCAGACCCATTTACTTGTTTGATTTTGCTCCTTTTCGGTAAATAATTTACATAGTTTTGCATTAGCTCAATTTGCAAAAATTGAGCAAACAGTGCAATTTTCTGTAATTATGCTGGTGCAAGACAGAAGTAAAGTCTGACTGAGAGAGCCTTTATCTGAACTGAAAAGACATTCAGTGGAAATGGAGCATGAGAAGAAAATGAAGAGCTACTCAAATTGGCTCTGGCCAAAGCAAAAGAGAATAGAACACCATTTAAAGAAGACTCTGACTTCATCCTCAGAGCCTCCTTACCCTTCTACTCTGAAGGTTGTCAGGTGAATGTACAAACTTACAGGGAGAGAAATGTACCAACTATAACCCCTTGGCACTTCCCTGTATGGAAAGATTCTGCTTTAATATTTGTCAATGTGATTTCTTCTTCCCACTCTCACTCCCACATAAAAATGATAGATACTCTAAGGATTTCGTTTGGCTTTGTACACAGCCTCATTAGAGGCAATGTTGCCTGAGGAAAAGAGCACTGGATTTGGATTCCAAAAATGTGAGTTCAAATATGGTCTCTCACCTACTACCTGAGTAATCTTGGGAGAGTCACTTATCTTCTCTGAGTCTCAATTTCCTCATCTCTTAAGTGAGGGACTTCAACTAAATGGCCTATAACGTCCATTCTAATTATTCATTTAAAAAAATTCTAAATCAACTGCAATATAATCTGTGGATGTATTCAAGCAGAGGCCAGGTGACCACTTATATTTTGTAGAGTGAATTTCGTGACCAACTATTGGTCAGACTAGATGGCCACTGGGGCCTTTACTAATTTGGAGATTTTATGGTTCATTCATTTGGTGTCAGCTACATACCCACAAGCAAAGGAAAGATTCTCATCCATGTGTGAAGTATACAGATGTGATGGAAGATTTATGAGGGGAAAATGGAGAAGAAAATGCATTTCCCTCAAAGATGACTTGTCAGTAAATGCCAGTTTTCTCTGGGCCTCCTTTAACAGATGGCATGAAACCAAGAATATTACTCCTTTCCTTATCACATATAAAAATTTAAGTTCAAAATGCTAGCCAAACTTCTTTCTTCTTACTATGGTACCAAAGGACTAAGGGAAATTTTGGTTGCTTCAGTCCTATATCCATGTGAAATGAACTATATGAAAGTAGCCCAGTACTAACATTTAAGAAAACTATAAGTATTGGACAAATAGCAATGCTCAAAAAATTCATAATTTGCTTCTATTGCCTCTGATTTTCACTACTCTAATATACTACTGGCTTCAATTAGGCATTATTAAACACATACTTGCTTGTTTTTTGTTTTATGTTTTTTCTTTTTCTTCCATTAACATATAATATATTACATAAATAGCAAAAGAGAAAAGGAAGAGTTGGGGATATTAAATAACAGAGGAAATTGATAAGTTAAAAATGTATATAAGATAAATTTATTTTACTATTTTGACCAAAATGCAATTATAAAAAATACTATGTAAGGACAACAAATTAAATTGCTTCATAGGTGACCTGGTTCTCTTATTAAGACTGGTGAAATACATGGATTTATTCTTTTTTAAATCATCTTTACAATTGACAACAACCTAATAAGTTTTTTTTTTTTTATGATCAACCCATAAACAATTAATCTGGCCTTTTTTTAGCTGGGGACAATATTGTCTGTGTTCACGTAGTTGGGGTGTCTGGGGGGAGCAACAATAGTAACAGCTTAGCTCTCTGATTCCTACCTTTACTTCTCTTTCAGCTGTGGTATTTTTCATTGATGTAGAAGTATTGAGGAATTAACTAAAACTAACCCTTAGTTCTACCATAGGAAGCTACCTTTAATTCTCTTCTTGCTGCATGATCCCTAACACACATGCATACACATAGGTGTATATATGCACATTTGTATAATACCTATACATAGGCATGTCTATGTGTACATCTATACACACATACCTTTATATTTATCTCTATGCCTATATCTATCTACATATATGTATGTATGCACGTGCATATATAATATTATATATATATATACACACACATGTGTGTGTGGTTGTATACCCTTTCTTGGCATTTTTTTTTCATATGGACATGAAGGAGTGACAGGGGATGGATCTTTATTAATTGTAGTTATTCCTGCTGTTTTTCACCTTATTGCTTGCCTCTCCCCTCCTCCCCCATCTCCCTTCTTCTCTTGGAAAGCAAAGAAAGAACACCACCCAAAGCAATCTTTCACACTTAAAATGAAGCCAATGCTATGTCCTGGGCATGTTGTCGAGAAAAATAAACTGTGTCTCTTTGAGTAACTGTGAAATTCCTTGGCCCCTAGAGAGGGATGTTTCTTACATCTTGGCCAAGTCATGGCTCTCTTTCTTTGTAAATGCAGCCAGTGTGTGATCTCCAAAGAGATAAATGATGAATAGGATTGGAGCTATTTATAGCCAGGCTAGGAAAAACAATTTCACTTAAGAGGGATTTCAGTTAAAATAATTAATGTAGATCAACTGGACATGTGGATAGAGGGGATGTTGGAAAGAGATTAAATGGAGAGTGTTATCCAGGTGGAAACATACCACATAGTGTTGGGTGGATTGTTTACCAGTAGCACTGAAGAACTTCAGTTGCAGCTTGTACACTCATCATGGATCCCTGCCACCCAGGTCAATATTGTGCCAATTTCTAGCAAAGTATAAACTTATCCTCCACAAAACAAATGAAGTCATGGAATAGACTTCTGTGTTGTTCATATCTGTTGAAACCCTAAGGTTTTCTTGCATTAAGTGTGTGACATTCTGTCCCCAAATAACTCAAATACTCAAAAGTGCATTAGGAGTACCCACGTGACAAGTGTTTATCAAATACTTACTGTAAGTTCAGCAATACATTAGGCACTATGGGCAGGTCTCCATGAAAAGTAGAAGATGCCGAGCATTTCTGAACACCTAGCAGTGCAAAGGAATATGCCAATGTTTAATGAGCAGTATGGCAAATGAGGTCATTATAGGCTCAAAGGAATTACAAAAACTTGTGAGGAAATGAGCAAGTTCTTAAGCTGGGTCTTGGAGAACTGACAAGATTGGTTTTCATCACAACTTTTAAACCTGGCATATTAATCACCCCCTTGGTGATCTGTGGATAAATTTCAAGGAGTCTGTGATCTTGGATGAGAAACATATATACTTATACATTACATACACACACATATACATACATACATAATACAATATGTATATAATACACACGTATAGAGACAGACAGCCATATAATCCCCTTTGAAGTCCTATGTACTTTATTTTATTTTATTTAAAAATATTATTCTGAGAAAAGGACCATAGACTTCAGCAGACTGCCAAAGGATACATGAGGGAGAGTTTTTACACATAAAGAATATATAGAATGCAGTTGCAGGAGACAGTTGACCTTCCTTCCCCCCCAAAGAGCATCCAGAACTGAATGTCTTTTCAGGTATTAACTAAGAGAAGTAGGAACAACATTGATAACACCCATCAAAAAGGAGTTGATCCCACAGTATCATTTATTTTACTGGAAAGATAGGTGACTTGCCATATGACATTTATAGCTGGGCAGTACTAGACAAGGCACTTTACTTTATAGCATGAAGAAATGACTAAAGATGTAGCTGGTAACACAGTTTTCTCATTTGGACAATGATGTGATCATCAAGGCCACTTTTGGTTCACCACTGTATCAGTTCAACATTCTATCTATTCTATGTTCTATACTACCCTGTGGGTTGGATCAAGAACATTCATGGCCACCACATGATAGTGAGACCCAAAATTGGAGCAAATAGATTTCACTGTAATCCAATCTATCCATGTGATACAAGGTAGAGTAAAACCCTCTTTAGAGGGAAGCATAAATCCCTCCTCCAAGATCCTCCTATTGGAACCTCTTATGTTTTTTATGCTAATCATCACTCATTGCCAAGAAAGAGAAATTTTTCCATTTGAGGAAAGGGAACTTGAGGTTCTCAGTTCAGTGTGACAAAAGGATATAGATATATATTTTTTTCTTCTCCTCTCCAATATAGCCTGAGTAACCTCCATAGCAGGAACCTCCAGAATAAAGCAGGAAGCCATGTGATAATTTGTATTAACTGAAACTTTCCAAATGAAATTGAAATAGTTAAGTGCAGTGTTCCATGGAGAAGCTGTACTTGTATAAGCAAGGTAAAGAACAAACTATATATTCATCACAGAACACAAGAAAAATAAAATGGCTATTTCCTCCTGATCTCTCAGAATATTTAGAGATCTTTCTGAATTGTGTTAGGGAAAGGAAGTAGTGACTCTCTGATTTAGTAGTCAGGCAACAGAACCAGTTAAGGTCAAAACAGTTCTCCTTGCTTCTTCAAAGAGTCAGCAGCAAGTGATGTTTACTTGTGACTCTCTAAGTGACTTACCAGAGGGTGCACAGAATATACATATATACACATATTCATACACACATGCATGTATGTTATATATACATAGACATTTCTCACTTTCCATAGGTTTGGATTGTACAAACTGGCAAATTTGATTCCCCTGAAGTCAAGTGGTAGTACCTTCCCCACCAGCCTGGGCTTTAGCTCCCCTCTCAGCACAAGCAGCAGTGGCAGCCACAGCAGTATGGGTATAGCTTTGAACAGGGGTCCTCTAATCCATGCATGGAATCCACTAGCGACAATTATCTGTATATACACACACATATCTGATTATATATAAATGGATATAGGCAAATGCAAGGGATAGATCATCAGGCCCAGAGTCAGGAATACCTGAGTTCAAATTTAGCCTCTGACACTTACTAGGTGTGTGATCCCATGCAAGTCAATTTACCTTTGTTTGTGTCCTCATTGGTAAAATGAGCATAATAGCACCTACCTCCCAAGGTTGTTGTGAGGAACATATGAGATAATAATTATCAAGTGCTTAGCACAGTACCTGTCACATAGTAAGTACTATATGAATGTTAGCTATTGTTATTATTTTATTTCTCTTTGAGTGTCATTTTATGGAATATGGGAGAAAGAGACAGAAGGAGTATTCATACTGCTAAAGATGAATGGATTTTAGCTAAATTAGAATTTCTCCAGAGCACAGTTCCAGTCCAAAGAGAAAGTGTTTTCATGACTGAGCAAGAAATTTTAGAAGAGGAAATCCTAGAAGATGACAAAATTAGTAGCTAAGCAGGTAACTGGAAGGACAAAGTCTTTTCCTTGTTAGACAGCATTGGTACAAAAATAGCACTGCTTATTTTAACAAAGAAAAAACATTCACTTTCAAATAAACTTCTGAATGCAGGCATAGATGTTTGACATACCTCACCCTGTTAAGTTAACTACCAAAAGCTAAGCCAAAGTTATCCAAGGAATCATTTCCTATTTTTCTGTTTATATCCCCCTCCTTGTCTTACCAGTCTGGTTTCTTATCAAGAATTATCCTAGGACAGGGCGGAGCCAAGATGGCAGAGCAGAAGCATGACCTTGACCTTCCCACGGCTCTGGCTTCCACCTTCCCCAATCCATGTAAAAAGGGGACTCTAAACAACTTTGGAGCTGCAGAACCCACAAAATGACACAGAGAAGCTAACCTCCCACTGAGGAGAGCCCAGAAGGCCAGCAGGAATCGAGCACAGCACTAGGGGAGCCAAGCCCAGCCCCAAGCCAAGGCTTTAGCCTCAGGGCAGGCCTGACCAGCTGCCAGCCAGAGGGACTCCAGATCAGCACCAGTGGTGGCAGTTTCCAGATTTATCAGCACATAGATGAAAAGGACAAAGCGAGAGGCCAGTACAGTCTGGACTTTGGGACCAGTAAGTGGGAGTGCATGCTTTTAGCCCCAGGGTGAGAAGCCCCTGAGACACCTGGCACAGCCAGCCAGCCCATTTGCCAGCTTCAGCTCCTGGCCTGCAGAGTGTAGGGGGACCAAGCACCAGTCTGAGGGGTAATCATTCTTGCTTTAACCAGCTTGGATCTGAATTGCAGTCTAGGGTGGAGGTCCTGGGGTGTGTGTCCAGCTTGCCAGAGCATGCCCTCAGAGAGGGCACCCATCTAATACCTCCGGCAGCTGAGAAAACCCCAGCATTTGGGACGAAAGCTCCCCTGTCTGGTGGCAGAGTCCTACGGTGGCAAAAAGCCCAAAAGTCAAGTAATTGGGTGGCAAAATGAGCAGGAAAAGGAAAACAAAGCAGATAGAAGATTCCAACATTACACTCCTATTTTGGGGACAAAAAGGAGCAAAGCATGGAACGGGAGGAAAACAGTGAAGTCAGAACTCCTGCACCAAAAGCTTCAAAGGAAAATACAAGCTGGTTACAGGCCATAGAGGACCTTAAGAAGCAGATAAGAGAAGTGGAGGAAAAATTGGGAAGAGAAATGAGAACAATGCAAGAAAATTATGAAATGAGAGTCAACAGCCTGACTGAGGAAAATAATATCTTAAAAAACAGACTGACTCAAATGGCAAAGGAGGCTCAAATAGCAATGAGGAGAAGAATGCCTTAAAAAGCCGAATTTGCCAGATGGAAAAAGAATCTCAAAAGCTCACTGAGGAGAATCATTGCTTCAGAATTAAATTGGAGCAAATGGAAGCTAATGACTTTATGAGAAATCAAGATGCTGTTAAACAGATCCAAACAAATGAAAGAATAGAAGGCAATGTGAAATATCCCATGGGAAAAAACCACTGACCTGGAAAATAGATCCAGGAGAGATCATTTAAAATTATTTAGACTACCTGAAAGCCATGACCAAAGTAAGAATCTAGAAATCATCCTCCAGGAAGTTCTCAAAGAAAACTGCACTAGGCCTTCCAGAGGGACTCCAGATCAGCAGCAGCTTGTGGCCGTTTCCAGATTTCTCAATACATAGATACGAAGGACAAGGTGAGAGGCCAGTGCAGTCTGGACTTTGGGACCCAGTAAATGGGATTGTGTGGCTTCTACCTCCAGGGCGAGAAACTGCTGAGATGCTGGCACAGCCAGCCAGCACCACGTGGCGGCTTCAGCTCGTGGCCTGCACAGTGTAGGGGGAACAAGCACCAGTCTGAGGGGTAATCGCTCTTGCTTTAACCTGCTTGAATCTGGATTGCAGTCTAGGATGGAGGTCCTGGGGTGTGTGTCCAGCTTGCCAGAGCATGTGGAAACCCCAGAGAGGGCACCCATCTAATACCTCCGGCAACTGAGAAAACCCCAGCGTTTGGGATGAAAACTCCCCTGTCTGGTGGCAGAGTCCTACTGTGGCAAGAAGCTCAAAAGTCAATTAATTGAGTGGCAAAATGAGCAGGCAAAGGAAGCAAAGCAGACAGAAGATTCCAACGTTACACTCCTATTTTGGGGACAAGAAGGAGCAAGGCAGGAAACAGGAGGAAAACAGTGAAGTCAGAACTCCTGCACCAAAAGCTTCAAAGGAAAATACAGGCCATAGAGGACCTTAAGAAGCAGCTAAGAGAAGTGGAGGAAAAATTGGGAAGAGAAATGAGAACAATGCAAGAAAATTATGAAATGAGAGTCAACAGCCTCACTGAAGAAAATAATACCTTAAAAAACAGACTGACTCAAATGGCAAAAGAGGCTGAAAGGCAATGAGGAGAAGAATGCCTTAAAAATTCAAATTTGCCAGATGGAAAAAGAATCTCAAAAGCTCAATGAGGAGAATCATTGCTTCAGAATTAGATTGGAACAAATGGAAGCTAATGACTTTATGAGAAATCAAGATGCTGTTAAACAGATCCAAAAAATGAAAGAATAGAAGGCAATGTGAAATATCTCATGGGAAAAACCACTGACCTGGAAAATAGATCCAGGAGAGATAACTTAAAAATTTTTGGACTATCTGAAAGCCATGACCAAAGTAAGAACCTAGAAAGCATCCTCCAGGAAGTTCTCAAAGAAAACTGCCCTGATGTTTTAGTACCAGAAGGCAAAATAGAGGTTGAAAGAGAAGCATGAGAAGGTATCCTGTTCTCCCTGGTGGTGGTGTTATATGTCATCTGGGTCCAGGCTGTGGCAGACATGGAAAGCTACACAAACATAAAGAGGAAAGACTGCTCAGAATTTACACCGTATGTCATGTATGGCTGGTCATTTCTGCTGGCCCCAGCTTGGATATTTTTCTCTCTGTGGTCTGGATTACTATTCCTCCTTGTGGGGAGGCATATTCACAGATACTCCTAATCATCTTTCTGCCACCCAATGGGGGATATCATAATGTTGTTGAAATGTTTAACTGGAATGTAATCTTTACATGGTGTTTCAATTATGCCATTGTAGAGTTGTTTGGTGTGACTCTATAGGTGTTTTAAATGAATCATTTTATTTATAATTTCCTTCTGACAAGAAGGCACCCAATTTCTTCCAGAAAGCAAAACCTCTCAATTTTATCCAGAAACAATTAGGAATTTTCAATTATTTTAGAAACTGTCTCTCATGGGTCTCTTTTTTAATGGCACATATAGTGTTCAGTCTCTTATTAATTCTGGGGAATGGATAACAACCAAAAAAAAACATTGAATGGGTCAGATCAGGGTCTTTTTTTTTAAGCTGTCTCTTGGCATTAACTTCTTTGCTGTTGGAAAAGAAAAAGGTCTTTGGAGAATGCTTATGAATGGCAAACAAATGTTGATAGAGTAATTCAATCCATCTTCCTCCCTCCCCCATACATATCTGCATACACATTTATTGAATCCAATGAACAGATTCTTTTTTGTATAAAAATAGATTCCAGTTGTTCCCGGTGTACTGTCCATAAAAATTCATCAGTAAAATGTAACAGGAAGCAAGGGCTGTGCTAATATGTATATATACAACTTAGAATAGAATATGTTTCAATTTTTGTAAATGTCATTATCTTTATTAAAAGTGTGCATGTTTATGTAAACCATAATGCATATTAAGAACCAGTAAAGATACACGCCAAAATTAAAAAAAAAACTGTCCTGATGTTTTAGTACCAGAGGGCAAAATAGAGGTTGAAAGAATCCGCTGATCACCTCCTGAAAAAGATCCCAAAAAGAAAACTCCTAGGAATATTATAGCCAGGTTCTGGAATTCCCAGATCAAGGAGAGAATATTATAAGCAGCCAAGAAGAAAAAAATTTGAATATTGTGGAAACACAATCAGGATAACCCAGGATCTGGCAGCTTCTACACTGAGGCTTAGAATATGATATTCCGGAGGTCAAAGGAGCTGGGATTAAAACCAAGAGTCACCTACCCAGCAAAACTGAGTATCATGTTTCAGGGGAAAATATGGTCATTCAGTGGAATAGAGGACTTTCAAGCATTCTTGCTGAAAAAAACAGGGTTGAACAGAAAATTTGACATTCAGATACAAGAAGCAAGAGAAGCATGAGAAGGTAAACAGGGAAAAGAAATCATAAGGAACTTTTCAAAGTTGAACTATTAACATTCCTACATGGAAAAACAATAATTGTAACTTATGAAACTTTTCTCAGTAGTTGAAGGGATTAGAAATATGTATATATATATATATATATATATATATATATACATATATACATATGTGTGTGTCTATATATGAGGGTATATAGGCATATGAATACATATGTGAATGTGTATATAAGTATACAGGTATACATAGATAGAGGGCACAGGACCAATTTAACAGGAAGGGATGATACTTAAAAGGTGAAATTAAGAGGTGATAGTGGAATATAATGAGAGGAGATGGGGAGAGACAGAATGAGGTAAACTATCTCATACAGAAGAGGCAATGGGAAATGGTTACCATGGAGGGGGGAAGAATAAGAAGGCAAAAGGGAATGCGTCAACCTTATTCCCATTGAATTTGGCTTGAGGAGGGAATGAAATACACACTAAATAGGGTATCTTACCCTCCAGGAGAGTAAGGGGGAAAGGGGATGAGAGGGGGGATGATGGAAGGGAGGGCAGGCTGGGCGGGGGGGGGGGAAGTTGGCAGCACCCACTTTTGAAAAGGTATGGGTTCAAAGTAGAGAATAGAACTAGTGGGAGGTGGGATAGGAGGGAGGGAAATATAGTCAATCTTTTTCAATATATCTACTATGTTATTGTTTTGCATTAGCCACACATGTACAACCTATACTGAACTGCTTATGTTCCCAGTAATCGTGGGTGTCAAGGAAGGAGGTGCATGAATCTGGAATTGAAAATTTTTAAATCAAATATTCAAATATATGTATGTATGTATGCGTGTGTATATATGTGTGTGTATGTGTATATATGTGTGTGTGTGTGTATAAATATACATACACATATATATGTATAAATATACATACACATATATATGTGTATATATGTATATATACTATTATTAGTGCCGTCTTATATATAATTGGGGAATAAGATATACAGGCACTGTGGCATTCCATCCACTGGAAAAGTTGAAATGAGTATGGGAGAAAATATGGGAGAGAGCAGATTGGAGGAGGGGATATCCTGTGGAACTGCCATTTGGGGGTGGTGGGTAGGGGGAAAACGGGGAGAAAATTTGTAACTCAAAATCTGGCGGAAACGAATGATGTAAATCAGAAGTTAATAAAGCATTAAAAAAAATTACCTAGTATGTACCAGGTACTGTGTTAAACATTTGGGGACATAAAAACAAAAGGTGGTAACTCTTCTAAAGATCACAATCTATCCACACAACTAAGTATAAACAATCTATAGAGGGGATAAATTATAGATAACGAACATTTGGAAGACACTACGATTAAAAGCTTTTCTAACAAAAAGCTCTCCTGTAGAAGGTAGGGTTTAAGCTGGAACTTGAAAAAAATCAAGGAAGCCAGGAAAGGATGAGGAGGCAGAGAGCATTGAAGAGTAAAAGATCATGCATTGTAAGAGTTGGAAAATACAATATGTAATTGTGGAAAGACGTTAGAATCAGAAGATTTAGATTTGAATACTGTAGGCAGACAACTACAAGGGTGTATAACCATGGACAGATCAAACTATCTGAATCTGTTTCCTCATTTGTAAAATAGGAGTAATACTTGTGCTATTTTCTTCACAAGTTTGTTGTGATGAAAGAAGCAGCAGCACACAAATATAATCTTTTGTTACAAAAAAAAAAAAAAAAGAATTGCCCTAGCACACATGGTGGTGAATTAATATGTCTAGACTGTGGGACTATTGATACCCATTTGCATCTGTATGATTATTTAAAATAAGTTTTTCTGTGAAATGGCACAAGTCACTGGGATGGACTCCAGGACTTTATGACTTTTCTTTGCCCAAATGAAGACACGTGGATACAATTCACTTTGGCCACCACTAAAATTTCTCCACAGCTGGAACAGAAAACAACAGCTGCTTACCAGCACCCAGCAACATGGCACAACAGTTTAGGATCATAAATGAAGAAGACAGCCTCTGATAGACACTGCAGGGGGAATTTAAATCGAGAGGAAGTAATTAGCTCAACTGGAATTGGGCCAGGAAAACAATCCTAGACTATCCCCAACTTTGGGAAGGAAAATGCAGAACCAATGTACAAATGATGTGCCCAATCCAATCTTGTCTTGGCTTACGCTAAGATGCTAGGAGAATAACAACACTGATTTGATGGTGCTTCAGGTCTGACTGGGAAGGCGGAGCACCTCCACAGGCTCTCCATAAAACACTTCCATTGCAGTATAATCGCTCTCTCATCCAAGGATGGACTTGGCCCCAACCTGATTTGGCTTATAAGATCTGACAAGATCACAGCTTGTGGGGAGAAGTTTGTAATGTTCCCTGACAGTGGTTGACTTGGCTTTTAATAGAAATGGGCAGGGACGCAGGCACCTCGTACATCTGAACATACAAGATCGGCCGGGCTTTCATCGGTAAGGCTCATGAGTTTCCTGCAGCAGCTGGAGCGGAGACCTATGAGCTGATCTGGAAAATAAGTCCTTTCTTTCAAATGGGAGCTCCCACATTGTGCTCCTTTAATTATACCATGTCATGTCGTGTTCCTGTGTAAAATGACACAGTGGAACACTTTGTGACATGGGATAACGATGATGAATTGCATCCTGAACAAAAGCTCGCTTTGAAAGATATCTGATCTAGGGAAAGCAGGTATTTTCAGCACTCCATGTATATTTTGGATTAATGGATAATTCCCCCACTTAATGTCATAAATGTTTAATGATGAGATTATGTACATGTCCACAGAGAACTTTTCCCTATTTATTTCAAAATGTATCATTTTTTCTATTTACTGTAATAAATTAATGACTACTTTTATGCTTAAGTTATGACAACAATAAAGACACAACATTCAAAAAGATGAACTTATTCTTGTATTTCTTAAATGATGGAATTAACTGTGTGAGGTGATAACACAAAGGTGTTTCCTGAATGCGAAAAAAGAAAGAAAATAAAGTAAAACATATCATTCAGCGAACCATCAGTATAGCATGAACTGAAAGTTGTATGGAAGTTCAAATTGAGATTTACCCTGGTTACACTATAGTAAGCATTAGAGAGGAGTACTAGATAAATCAAGTTACTCATTTGAACATTTCACAGATTCAAACTTTGGGTGACAAATAGCACCAAGATGTAAACAATTGAATGCATTTTTCATTTATTAAATTCAACACACATATGTATATATGTATACATATTCAATTCAATACACACATGTATATATATATTGATAGAGATATTTAATGTCTCCAACAGGAGTTCTTAAGAGCTTGGGTCAATGAACTACAAGGAGATTGGCATCTAAATTGGGTGGGAAAAGACAAATCTATTTTTAGTAAGCCACTGCTTGAAATTTTGCATTTTCTTCAATTATGAATGTAGGCAATAAGCATTATTCTGAAAAGGAGATCATAGGCATAACCAGACTACCAAAAGTGTCCCATGACACCAAAAAAGCTTAAGAACTTTTGTTCTAAAAACATTCTACTGTCCCAGGTGCTGGGGACACGACAATGAAAAAATTTCCCTACCCTCAAAAAGTTTGTTTCTTGTCTAATAGGAGGGACATGACATGAACACAGATAAGTATGATATAAAGTAGAATGTGATAAGGTCATTAGAAATATCCATAGAAAAAGCTCTAGGAAAATTGAGGCAGGAGTAAGAATTTTTAGCTAGGGAGATTGAGAAGGATTCAAGAAGGAGGAATCATAACTTGGTATCCAAGCAAGAGAGAAATTGTAGCAATTTAATATGAACCTGGTATTCTAGGCATGGAGGGGTTCTGGGGTGGTGCCTATGAGTATATGGGGGTAGGAGAATATAGAATGAGATTGGGAAAAAATAGTAATCTAGTTTGTACAAAAGTCAAAATCCTTGAAAGTAAATAATATGAAATAAGACCCCCAAGGCTAATTTGTAACAAATTGTGAATGGAAATGTCATATTAGTAATTTCTTATTTACAAAGTATCTAAGAATTTTTTGAGACTTCAAAGGTTACCTAGTTGAACTCACACCTGGTCAAGATTTCCTTCTAGCAAACATAAGAAGTAATCAACCAGTTTTTCTTTGAATTAAGGTTTTCTTTTTTAAAAAATTGTATGATATACTATGTTTTTACTGATATATTATGTTTTTCCTTCACTTTTGTTCCAGACATATCCCTCCCCCACCCTTTATTGAAAATAGTATCCCCATAAACAAACCAAAAAATAATGGACAGAAGTAGCTCAGCAAAATTAACCAACATATCAACCAAGTCTGATAATATATCCAGTATTCTATTTCCATGATATCTTCACTTCTGAAAATAAGGGAGGGAGATGACAGTTCTAGGGATTCTATGAATTCCTAGGAATTTTAGGAATTATGCTAGGAATGCCTAGGAATTTTTCGAGGAGTTCCTAGAAATTCTACAAATTCTAGTTCAAGGAAGAGAACATGTTTCTTCACAATTTTGTTACAAATTAACCTTGGGGCTTTATTTAATATTATACACTTTCATGGATATTTATTTTTGTACAAACCAGACTATTTTTTTCTCATCTTATCCTAACTTCTCCTACCTCCATATACTCATAGCTGCTACTCCTGCCTCATGTCCGAAATAGGAGGCTCATCTTCAACTTCTATAATTATTCTTTTGCTTGGATGCCAACTTCTGATTCCTCTTGCTCAAATCATTTGCTAAAACTCCCTAGCTTAAAACTCCCTCCTCAATTTTCCTAGAGCCTTTTGTTTAGATGTTTTCTATTCCTGATAGACTTTTTTTCCTTGCAGGGAATATGAAGTTTTGTGTGTGATTTTTGCTTTGTATATGCCTCTCCACAATTTCACACATGGCTTATAATTCTGGCCTCCAAGACTTAGTAGAACAAGGACAATTTTCCCCATACACAATTGTTGTTCCTTTAAATATTTTATGACAGTGATAATCTTCCCACTCCTTTTCCACTATATCTTCCTATCTACAGACTGAAGAAGATGCTCATTTCCTTTAAGTGGTTCGCTTTTTTATATATTACTAAATCCTATCATCATATTTACCATTTTATTGCCATGATGCAACTTATTTACGAATGTGAGTATATACATATATATGTATTTCACCAACCTGAAATTTCATCAATGAAGAGATTTCCAAGTAAGGAATTGCTTGTAACCCTGCTGACTGATCTTTGCTTTCCAATTTACAATCCTTGAGATGTGCCTGAGGCAATTTACCCAGGATCATATGGAGAGCATATCTCAGAAAGAGGACTTGAATCCAGATCATCCTAACTCTTAGGTCATCTCTCTATCCTCTGTCCTGTGCTATTTTTATTTCTCATTCATATTTTTCTTAAAATAAAATAAGAAAAGAGTCCCGATGTTATTTAACTAGAGTAAAGCACAGAAGAACAACTACATGCTGGACACTAGATCCCTTAATGTAGCCTAGGACAGCAAGAGCTTCATTTAATCCCATTTCACACTGTCGAATTTACAATTCATTTAGTCCTATAGATCTTTTATTTTTTCCCAAGCAAATTAATGCATAGTCTTGCTTCCTCTACCTTGTATTTATGAAGTAGATTTTTGGAACTTAAATATAAAGTACCATTTAATATTTATGTAATTTAAGTTTCAGCTCAAACAACTTGCTCCATTTTTCTAGGCTGTTGAAATCTTTTTGGATACAATTTTTTTCTTCCAGCATATTAGCTTCTCTCCAAACTAAATGTCAGCAACAAATTTGATAAGTATGGTATTGATGCCTTTATCCAAATGATTCGTTAAATTAAAAAAAAAATTTGAACAACATTTGGGTTTCTGGGATTAAAAAAAATCTTACAGGTAATAGGGAGACATGGAATCCTTTTGAGCAGAAGAATGATATTGCCAAACCTGCACATTAGGAAAGATATTTTGACAGTTGTGTGAAAGACATTTTGGAGAGGTGAGTGATAGGAGACAAAGATTGTCCATTAGTCCAGGTGAAAAGTGATAAAAGTCTTCATTGCAGTAATAATAGTAATATTGAGAATAGGACAAATGAAAGACATATTGTTTAGGTAGAATTAATAGGATTTGCCAATAATTTGAATGTCAGAAATGATAAAGAGGGAAAGAGTCAACCGCAAATTTTATACCTAGATGATAATGTTTCCAAGAGAAACAGAAAAATGGGAGAGGAAGTTTATGTAGGAAGAGATTCTAGCTTTAGGAATAGAAAAATGACAGTGACGTGTTGGTTTTCAAGTATCAATTGGATATACAGGTAAAAAAACAGAATAGCAAGCATTAGAGGTAGAGATAAATATTTGAAAATTATTTACTTGAATGTAGCCCCTGAAGCAGGTAGAATGTAGGATATCAAGAAGGGCTACTGTAGAGAGGAGAGGGACATTCCGGCAATTTGTTTCCTTGGAAAGTTGACCATTTGGGGATTGAAATACGACTTTTTCTCTTTCCTGTCAAATTTCTATTTCCTGTTTTTCTCTCTTTGCTCTTGTAGAATTACGTCTATTGCATCTCAGATTATCATTATTTGTAAGTGGATCTTCATCCTCTCCTTATCTAAATATCAAGAATGAATGCAACATTCCTCCCTGATATAAAAGTTAAGACTTGTTCTCTCTGAAATAATAAGTATCATCATTTGTAAAGGATTCTAGAATAGTAATTTGACTCTCCATGTTTGCTCCAAATAAGATAGACACCTACTTTCTAAGCCAAACATAGTTCTTCTTCACAAGACAGACAAAAGTCAGACATAGATTTTGAACTTGGAGGACTTATCATTTCATAACATTAGAGTGATAATGGTCCATAGCCTCCTTTTTATTCACTTTTCTCCACTAGGATGTGGTGTCCTATGGAAGTTACTCTGAATTATCAAAGGTTGTACCACTGCCTCACAAACTCCAAAGATCTTTCGAAGCTGTTGATAGATCTTTCTATCATAGATCTTTTGAAGATCTTTCTTTTTGAACATCTTTCTTCTTTTCAAACATCTTTCATAGATCTTTCGAAGCTGAGAGTGTGGGTGTGTGGGTATATACCATCTAAGGACTAGTGTAGCTAAGTTTTATTTGTTTGTTTCTTTTTTTTGGAGAGGGGAAGGTAGGGCAATTGGGGTGAAGAGACTTGCCCAAGGTCACACGGCTAGTTTTGTGTCAATTGTCTGAGGCCAGATTTGAACTCAGGTCCTTCTGACTCCAGGGCCGGTGCTCTATTCACTGTGCCACCTGGCCACCCCAAGCTAAGTTTTTCAATGTTCTTCAGAGGGATAGCCACTAGTTTCTAAATTTATGGCAGAGAAAGCTTGCCAACTGTATTATGAAAGGAGTCCCCACAAATATGAATTCACAAATACTTAAAATATTCAAGTAATCATATTTTACTAAGTGGCGTGTAAGCATCAATCTTTGCAAAGGTATAGGAGGCCACATGGATAATAAACATCATTTTCAGAGAGTAAATAAAATTCAATTCAACTCTAAAAACATTTATAAAACTTCTACAAAGGTCAAGGAATCAAGCTTTTCTGTGGGAATATGAAGGCAAAAGATGAGTTTTGCCTTCAAAATGTTTACTTTCTGCAAACAGAAACATATATAAATGCATTAATAAAGACAGAATAATTTTGGAGCTAGAAGATTACACATTATGTTCCCTCTTTTTGGACAACAAATAGTATTTAGATAATCAGGAATTTATGAATTCCAATTACTTTTATAATAGAAAGGTCCTCCAAGTCTTTTCACCTGCCCTAGAATTGAATTTTAAGGTTCTTTGGACTTTACTATTTGCCCAGATTGGCATTGCCATTTGACATCTTGTTAAATCCTAAGGACTGTGGAGCCTTTCCAACCAACTTGTAAGTTCTCTTATATGTATTATCTGTCCCTGTTAAAATGTGAGCAACCTGAGAAAAAGTATTGGTTGTATCTCTATTTACTTTGCTTTTTGCATTTCAAGTATTTAACACATAGTAAACATTTAAACAATTACCCCCCACTTATTCATTCTGGAGTAGATGGAGGCAGGGCACATTTGTGTGGTACAATGTAATGAGGACTTGTAAGTATTATATGATTTTAAGTAATAGTAAATAGCAAGTGCTTGGGCTGAGTCAGTCATGGGGTTGTATTGAAGAAAGAGCTTTCCAAAGCCTAAATATGTTCTTGTTCAGATTCTAGTGCCTAGATGAGTCGTTCTGTGGTATCCAACTCTTTGTGACCCTGTGGACCACAGCATGCCTATATTATCCATGGGAGTTTCTTGGAAAAGATACTAAAGTGGTTTGCCATTCCCTTCTCCAGTAGATTTAGGCAAACAGAGGTTAATTGACTTGCCCTGGTCACACAGATAGTAAGTGTGAATCTGGATTTAATCTCAGGTCTTCCAGGCCCAATGCTCTATCCACTGAGCCACCTAGCTGCCTCACACATAGTATGTGATTAATAAACATTTGTTGATTCACTGATTATTATTATTGTTTCTTTTTATTTTTGGAGAGGGAAGGCAGGGCAACTGGGGTTAAGTGGCTTGCCTACGGTCACACGGCTAGTAAGTGTTAAGTGTCTGAGGCCAGATTTGAATTCACATGCTCCTAACTCCAGGGCCAGTGCTGTATTCACTGTGCCACCTAGCTGCCCCTGATTTCACTGATTTAAGCTTACATGTAATGAAAAATTGTAATAAATAATCTCTAAAGGTCCCTTCCAGGACTCAGTACATTGATCCTAGAAAAGAAGGAGTTAAATCTATCTTAGGTCTAGGAACTGGGAAACCATTGTAGTGATGATAGGAAGTGGAGTAGATAAGAGTAGGCTCAGTTATGACTGATCTCTGAATCCAAGAGTCAAACCATTTAATTAGCTCGGAAGCTCCAGAAAGCTGAGTGCTAAGGTGGGGTTCAGCAATCACAGAAGTCAGGGAAGTTTTTCAAGTTGTAAAAGAATTAAGGATGCAAACTGGAAGAATTCATCATATTGTCTCTGAATGAAAGAGCATTGTTGCCCCAAGAGGTTGACATAAAGTTTCTGAGCCCTAAGGTTTAGTATTGCATCCTTCTCAATCCATACTGGAAAGATGAGGAATCCCAGGACCATAATTGTTGTGTTAGGTAGTGCCAGAACTATTGTAGAAGCCTGGTTTCTTGTCAGTCTAGTGCTCTTTCCATTACTGGACGATTCTTTTGTGCTAGATTCCTGAAACTTCATTTTTTTAAAATTAGTAACACAGGACAAAATATGGACAAATTGTGGAGAGACAGAATACTGAGTCATTACATTGTGAATAAATGTCAGTCTAACTATGAAACTGGCCCATTCTGGAAGCGACAAATGAAAAGGTCCAGGCAAGCAAGTGACAGTATTCTCTTCCAGAAACTCCTTCCTGTCAATAATGTGATCTTATTAATAAACTGCTACTGGCTTTATATATAAAAAATTCTCAACAATCATGAGATAGAATATGACTCACTGTCCCTTTAACATTTCATAACTACAAACTAGAGAGAAACTGCTGGAATGAGGTGAATGAGGGTGAAGCATTGTGCTATAGCTGGAAAAATCAATACGTTCTCCAGATAGGTTACTTGACCAGAAAGGATATTGCAAGATACAAAAGAGTAGATGTGAAATACTATTCCTCTGAAGTTCATTTCTTGATCTTGTTACATCAGCTCAGTAGAACACAGCTCACTGGGAACTTCGGGGCCCCTCATTTGATAGTTGATTTTCCAAGATTGTGGTCCATTTAAATGGGATCTAAACAGCAAGCTGATTTCACTTCTTCCTCCTCACCCCATCCCCCATTAGGTTCTAGTCCAAATAAACCATTTTTAAATGTCATCTAAGCTTTATTTTTGGATTGAGATATTTGACAAATGCAAGTGAATCATCCTGTACATTTATTTAGCACTATTTAAAACTGCTTTGATGGATGTTAATTTGTTTTATTTTGTAATAGCATCTTTGTAAGTAATTTCAACTCTTTGGACCTCAGTTTACTGCCAGCATATAAAAGGTTAATATTGAACCATGTTACCTTCAAGGGGCCTCCTATGGTGTAAGAATCTAGGGTTCCACAGATTTTTTTTTAATCTAGCTTCAAAAGGTAATTATTCTCATTTGACAGTTGAGGAAAGTGAGAAATTAGAGAAAATTGGATGCTCAAATTATAATACACACACATATACAAGCACACACACAGAGTCAGTGGCCAGGAGGACATATTTTCTACATCTTGGTCCAATGAAGCTTTAATTAAACCCAGGGAAACCTAAATTCTGAGATCCCAGAGGCTTTGTTTCAATTTATTGAATAATACTGTTTATGGGCTTTGAGTGTTAGAAAAATGACACCTTTTTTCTCACTTAAAAAAAAAAGACCATTCAATGTTTCCAAATACAGGCATGGATGATATGAATCTACATCTGCCAAGAAACTGGAAGCAAATGCCTCTTCAACTCTGATAGATTCTTTCTAGTTCACTCAGATCCATGGAATCCTTAGGTTAGCTTAATTCGTTCACTCCATGTCTATTCACCCTGACTCAGCAAAGTGACCAGTTTTTAGGGAATCCATTGCTAAATCAATAGATCAATCAGTCAGACATTTGTTATGTGATTATTATGTTCCAGGGACTGTGCCAAAGATATAAAGTCAACAAATGAAAAGTTCCCAACCTGAAGGGGGCAGTAAGGGGGATTATTCATATATGGTAGTGGGGGGAAACTATTTGAGAAATACAGACAAAATAAATGCATGGGAATTGGCAGAAAAAAAGACATTAACAGCTGAGAAGGTTAGGAGTTGCCATGCATAGAAGGTGATTTTTTAAATTGAATTTTGAAGAAAATGTGGGGTTATGAGAGGCAAATATGAGAAGGGAATAGATGGCAGTTATGTGAGATAAGATTTACAAATTTATGAAGATAGTAAATATTGTTTCTTGTGTGAGAAAGACGAGAAAATTGCTCTTCAGATCTGATTTAAATACCCCCCTCTTTTTTTGCAATCTAGACCTATGCCATTTTCTTTGAAAAAGTTAGTTATTAAAGTAAAAATAAAATTAAGCTCTCACATCTCATATCCTGGAATTATTCCTGTTCTCCTGATACAAAGCAAAATTCTCTTCCTGATATACAACATTACAGTGAGTTCAATTTATCATTTGTGTTTGGCCTAACCTGGTTATTTCCACATACAACTTACATCTTCTAGTAAAAGGAATCATTGAGGTATACCTTTCAATAGATAAATATATTTCTAGCGTGAAGACCCTTAAGTTATGATGCTCTGCAGTAAATTAAACTTCAATAGTCCTATACCCATCCCTCAATCATGGGTCTGAGGCCTGTTTTATTAGCATTAGGCTAAAAGTGGTATAGACTTATCAATGTTGTAATGCATCACCTTGTCAGAGCTTGGACTCTTCAGATGAGTCTATTGGATTTTCCAGATGCATGTGATACTGGACAGTTGATTCATTGACATGTGGTATGTTTTAACATATAGTCCCTACACACACACACACACACACACACACACACAAATTGTTGTCATGATGGTCTTCAAATATAGTCTTTTGTATATAAAATAACAAAATGTTAAAATTCAGAGGGGATTTGAAATTTAATCTAACCTTCTCACCTTACAGATTAATTAGTTCTTCTAGTCTTATTTGGGTAAACTTTACATACCATAAACAATTAGGCAAATCAGTAGTCATTATAGACTGAGATAGTTGAAGAAGGAAGACTTCAGGAAGGTTTAGGACTTGGGCTGGATCTTGAATGGGACTTGGTTAATTTTGCATAGTTGGAAAGGTAGGATCCAGCATAATTCTTAGATATTTCAATTTTATTACATGTTTTTGGTTTGTTTGGTTTACTTGTCTGTTTGTTTGTTTGTTTTTTTCCCATGAGGCAGCTGACTGAATTGAATAACATCCTAGATAGTTCCTGGAAGGATCTTTAATGCTAAATGAGCTGTTTCATGGAAACAAAATGCCATTGACAATGGTTATGGTAAAGTTTATCTGGTGATATGGCTTAAATTTCTAAATATTTGCTAAAAATTTGAACAACTCTTAAACAGTAATTGCCCTTTCCCCCTTCTAAGAATTCTGGTTTCCTTATAAAAACTGAAGTTTTATTCCAAATTCTTCAATGAAAGGATAGATTTCTGGACTAGCCCATACCATTTTATCCTGATGGAACAAAAATTCATTCTACCATTTATCTCAATAATGCCTCCAAACTGTGAGTTGTCCTTAGTTGAATATTCACTTTTATCCTCTTTATCTTCATTAATGTATTTACTTGCCCATCTAGGAAAGTAGTAGATCCTAAGGATTTTGGTCATTCATCCTTGAAGGTTGAATTAATTCTGATTTTTCAAGGAGAGAGAATAAGAAGAATTTCAGCCAACAGCAGCCAATACAACTCTAATATGCTGCAGTGAAGCAAAGTGGCCTAGGTCTATAGATGTGTCCTTTTTGCAACAAACTTACTATCCTTGTGTGAACTCCCTTTTGACAGTGGCTTAAACCAAACCTATGAAACAACTAGACAGTCAATTATGGCAGTACATAATCATATGTTATTTTTTCATTAGGGTAAACCTTATGACCCCATTAAGAGGCAAACCATTAAATTTCAATAAAATCCAAACTTAGATTTCTCTTTTATCTAAGGTACCCAGCATAAGATTGTGGTTATAGTATATAATCAATAAATGCTTGAATGACAACCAGGATTTTTGTAAATTATGAATTATTTTGATTAACAGGAATCAGCAATGGACCATTTGGTTGCCTAAAAGGGTGGTGTATGAGGTATGTTGCCTGAAGATATGTAATTTTTATTATCAGTTCCAGGAAAGCACAGATGTCTGAGTAATGTTTGAAGGGGAGGAAAAGAGTCCACCATTTTTTTTCTTCAAGTAGATCACTTTTGATGGCATAACAAGATTAATAAGCCACATATGTCTCATTACTTCTATATTAGTTGATTCTATTTGATGATGATAAAAAGTATTTATCAAAGGTTACATTAAGACTTGGCTGGGAAGAAGTAAGCTTCTGCATGCATATGTAGAACTTTTTTAGGATCTTGAATTTGCCATTGATTTCTATTTCATGCTGTACTTTTATTCTGTAGTATCAATCCTTTATATATCTGCCAGCATGCTATCTGTGATTTTATGTTTTGAGTTAAAATGTCCATAAGATCATATGACTCATTGTCCAACTAACTAATTACCTGTGTCTGATTGTGTATAAATGCCTATTTTTTTTTAGAATTTTACCTTTCATATTATGAATCACCTATTTCCTCATGTTAATTCCAAGGATCTTAGTATAGTGGGAAGAGCACATGACCTGGAGTCCAAAGACCTGGATAGGGACCCTGGTTCTCCTACCTGTGTGACTTATTGCATGCTACTTTACTAGACTGAGCCTTAGCTTCCCAGTCTCTTATAAACCAGTCAGGCTTGGGGTACACTGAATAGCTTCCTAGGTTCTTTCCAGCTCTAAATCTATTATCCTTTAATCTATTATTTCATTCACATTGGTGCCCCCTCAACAATGCATATCACAACTCAGCAATGTTCTCTTACCACATATATCTCTTGTCTGTGAGTTTCCATATTCTTCCTAAAGAGAATCCACTACCCAACCCAATGAATTACAGGATCACTGAGTTTTAGCATTAGAAGGGATTTTGTTAGAGGTCCATGAAAGGAATTCCATTAAAAAATGGATGATAAGTAATCATCCAGGTTTTTTTAAAGCAATTGGGTTAAGTAACTTGGTCAAGGTTTCATGGCCAGGTGTTTCTGAGTGGGTAATAAGTGTCTGAGCTCAGATTTGATCCCCAGGTCATCCCGACACTGGAGCTGGTGGTCTTACTTGCTGTGCTACCTGGCTGCCCCATCCAGGTTCTTCTTAAAGACATCCATTGAAAAGAAAACCACCACCTAATTCCACTTTTGGACAGCTCTATTCATTATGGTATTATCCTTGCTTTATTTTTTCTCCCCTAACAACAAGGTAAAAAACTACTTTGCTGTTTCCACCCATTACTCTTTGTCCTATACTCTACAACCAAACAGACATAGTTTAATACTTTCTTTTATGATGCAGCAATCAAGTCCCCATTCAGTCCTTTTCTTTTCTAGTATAAATATATAAAGTTTCTTTAACTGATCTTCATATGACATGGAATCTAGGCCCTTCATCATCCACACTCCAGTTTATCAATTCCATTCCCTGGTGAAGAAGTCATTGATGGAAATGAAAAAAAAATATTGTCACCCAAAGAATTACAAATCATCAAGAAATATATGAAAGATTACTGCAAATCACCTTTCCTTCCTCAGAGTTCTTACAATTATGAAGCCCAGTATTACCTTCACAAAGTATTTGGTACTCTAGGAAAAAGAAAAAATGATTAAGTATTTACTAAAGGTATGGAAGTTTTTCTCTTGCATATCAATTTCTCCATTCTCATGGAGGATTATATGGAACCATAAAAATACAAAAGCATAAATCTGTAAGTGAGCTTTGATATGTCTAACCCTCAACCAAGTCATAAACTCTGCCTACAAAAGCCTCACGGTTACCTAGAAGATCCAGTGATAGGAGACATGCTGCTTCCCAAAAAATACATTCCATTTCTAAATTATTCTAATAATTAGGAAGTTTGTCAAGTCCAAACCTACTTCTCTATGAGTTTAACTTTAATCCCCATTCTGATCCCCAGGGCCAAAGCAAAAAATGGGTATAGTATGTCTTCCATATGAATATTCTTCAAATATTTGATTCTTATTTTCCACAAAATAATTCATCATTATATATATATATATATGTATGTATGTATGTATATTTATATATGTCATAAGCTTTCATATGACATGTCTCCTCATATCCTGATTTTTGTTCTCTGAACATATTCCATTTTGTCAAGGTCATTTCTATAATGTGGTGCCGAGAATAGGACAAATCTCTCTAGATATGGTTGGACCAGGACAAAGTACAGTAAGACTATTTATTACCTGCCTGCCTGTGAATTCTATAACTTTATTAGGCTATAGAATTATAAAGAGCTAAATTTGAATTAGCTCTTTTGGCCACTATACCAGCCTAGGACTTCCTATTGAATTTATTTCCCTTAATACTCCTAGATTTTTTTTTTTACATAAACAGCTTTTAAACCACTTTGTCCTTCTTTTGTTCTATTGATTTTTGTTAACCCAAGTACAGAACTTCTTATTCATCCCTATTAACTGTTTAAAATGTCCAGATTATATATGAATAAGATAGAGGTCTTATTTCCTTTGTTTTATAGTTCAGGGTTGGACATATTAGGGGATTTGGTTGCTTGTAAAGTCAATGCATTTAGTTTCTGATTCTGTTACTCAGAACTGTGTTGAGATCTCCATACCCAGAAATGCTGGTAGATATAGATATGGCAAGGTATTCAGCACCCTTGGCCTTTGATTCCCTTCTTTTTTTTTTGGCTGTTGCTACTGGCTGTGTCTTTGGCTGCTTGTTAGCAATTTTGCCCTTGTAATCAATCTTGTCCTAGAAGATTGTGAGTCGTTCTCTGATTCCTCATGTAAGTGTTTCAAGTTGGGGCCACTTCTTCTCCATGCAGAACTATTTCTAGCTTATTTGACATACACATAAAGAAATCAGTGTGACCTCTAACACCACTGAGGCTGGGGAACAAAGGTCTTCATTCAGGCCAATCCAATCTCTTATGGGGTCACCTCAAGTTGGCAGTAAGTGATACTGAATTATTCCTGGTGCTTTGGTCAAGGCAACCAAAAATGTGAGGAGGAAATTGAATACAATCTTGCTCTCTCGTCTCAACCTGAGGCCTCATTCATTCCATTTCTACTGTTACTAAGGCAAGCTTCTTACATACAATTCAGTCCAATTATTCTGAGGTCAGATATTTTCCAAGCCTTTCTCCTTACCTTGGAAAAATCTTTGTTCCACTTTCATCAAGCTACACCTTTCTGCCCTTTACCAAAGCTTTTTATAAGTCCTCTTAGTCAATAATTTTTTGAAAAAAGAAACTATGTAAACTAAGTGAAGTAAATGAAGTAAACTATAATTCTTTAACATCTGAAAACAAATTAAAAGTTTGGACACCCTACAGAATGATTGAATGATGACTAATTCTGAAAGTTACCTTGTCTAGTAGCTCCTCTGGGAAAATAGGCAAAATTTTTCAGACCCTGTGGAAGAGTATCCTCAGTAGAGACAAATCTTAATCCCTGGAAGATAGATTATTTCTTTAGAACAAGGTTGACACCCATATGAAAAAATATATGGCTATAACTTGGCAGAGTTGGGAGGGGAGGGAGGAGAAGATATTCCCTCTATAACTCAAATTATTTTCCTTTTTTGGCTCTGAATGCCTTTGAGGCTATCCTTACTATCCCCCAGCACAAAAAATAATCATATTGGAATGTCATATGTTGACATTCAAATATCCAAGCTGTCAAATCATTTTAATCCCCTCACAAAGGAATATACCTGGCTGGGACTTGTAAATTAGTTTAATTTGCTTCAGCTGTCGTCATTGAGGAGTTTGGAAATAATTCAATGGAGGTGACTTATTTCTCCATCCATACCAATGTTCCTGTTGCTCCTTTTATACCCATTATTCAAATCCTACTTAAGCTTTCCATGTCCACCTTTCAGTGTCTAGCTTAAAACTCACCTCCTCCATGATGCTTTTCCTGGCGCTTTCAGTTCACCATTCCCTTATCCTCTTCTGAATGTCTGTATCAGTCATGTGACATATACTTCATAACACCATGTTTTATCCTCTAATTATTTTCTAACCTGGGGAATCCTCTCTCCCTACCTAGTCCTCTGAGGGGGGCTCCTACATCTCATTTATATTTCCTAGTGTATATCATCTACACTGTGCTGTATAAACTGTAGAAAGCTAATTAAAGCTTATTCATTTATCTGAATAGGTGCTATGGGATCTAGTCAGAGTGAATGTCAATAGTAACTGCTTCTCTTTTGACCAGCAACCCTGAGGACTTTCCCTCCCAGTATGATTTTTTTTTAATTAAAAGGGCCATCCCTTGACTCACTTCTTTAAGACGCCTATTCAATGAATGGGCAGCTTTACCTCACTCAAAGTGAGAACCTGAAAAGGCCTTGGCTAAAAAGAACCAAGCTCTCCCCTCATATCCTGGGCTATCTCCAGTTGTCATGATGACAGGGCTCTGGAGGAGAAAGGGAGGCTGGGGACCTTGCACAGACCTCCCTCATTCAAATCAAAGTCAACTGCAAGTCATGTCATCATTTCCCTGATGACATGGTTGTCTTCAAGAACAAAAGACAAACACAACAACAACAATAAATGAAATCTGGAAACTTAAGATTGATCTGGAGAGATAGGAATTAGTCACAAAAAAGTTAAGCATGAGTTTAAGTGTTGAGGAGGTTAATGGAACAAATATTTATTATCCATGCCACCATGCCAAAAGTAAATCCTAGAGAAGTTCACAAAAAAGGGATATCTATGTGATCATTATTATATAAAGGGGACTCTAAAAGAGGTGCAATTTTATCTAAACATTAAGGAGGGTGAGGACAGATTGTCATGGTTCTTTAATAATGGGATGAAAAGTTTGGACTTCATCCAATAGACTCATGGAAAGCTCCTGGAATCTACGGAGAAGTTGAGGGTCCTGATATTTCAGAACAATGTGGCTCTGCATATGACAGATTACGGAAGATACTATCAACAGGGAGTCTAGTAAGATAGCTACAATAGTTATCAGCCAGAGAGCATGAAGGCTTAAGCAAAGAAGAGAGCCCTGGGGAAAGAATGGGAGACATAGAATTGAGAGAAATTGTGAAAGGCATAATCTTGTGGATCGACCCATACCCGTCTTGTGTTTTGATTGGCAGCACCATTTCCTTTTTTCCCCTTAGGTTTCCCATTCACTGGTTTGGGGGATTTTGCATTCTGACCATCTTTTTGAACCTTGCTCTAACTCTGAAACCTCAATTTCTAGCTCTGATATTAGCCCAGCCTTAGCCTGTGCCCTTAGGCAAATCACTTATTCTCTGTGTTGATTTTTCTCCCAACAATTCAGGCTTGTGCCTAGGTAAGCAAGGAAACAGGCGAAATATAATAATCATCTGCTATCTATTATGTAAAACCTACTATCTATATCTATCTGTTTTTCTGTCTGTCTATCTACCTACCTATCTCCTATTCTATCTCAAACCCAAAAGATTAGTATACAATTCACGCACAAAAACATAATAAATAAGAAAACCTTAAACTTGAAGGTTTTTCAGGATTTCGATTTGATTATTTAAAAAAAAATAAAACTGCTGTCGGCTTTGTTTGTGGAGAGGGTTTAGCAGCTCTGTTTACTCTAAAAGTAATCACTTCTTGATTCAAACTGCTTCACCAGTAAATAGAATATCTTAGGACATTAATTATATGGGAGAGAAGTCGGCAAGAAGTAGCTGTTACAATTCATTACTGTACAAGAACTAGCCAGAGATGGGAGAAAATGTAAAGACGGAGATAATTGTTATTGCTTTGGCTGCGTATGGGATTGGGATAGATGGATTGGAAATGGGTTATCTTTCTCCCTCATAATAAACTGAAACGTGCAGGGCAAAGAGAGGGAGGTTTAAGCAGAGTCACAAAGCACTGCATCAGACCAGCTACAGACTGTCTGCACAGGATAAAAAGGCATCTGAAGACTGGGGAAGAATCATCTTACAAAAGCAAAAGATGAGTTTCTTTTTTTTTTTTTTGACTCTTCCTGTTTTCTCCAAGTTATTACTGGAAAATCAATGCTCATCAAAATGTTATAGTGAAATGACCAGTGAGATTACTGGAGGCCTCTTAGGCCCACAGCCTGATTTTTCCCTTACTACGGCCTGTGCAGTACTATACCTAATTCATCCCTGACAACATGTTGTAGGACTATAGATTTAGAGTGAAAAGGAATATGAGACACTATCTAATCCAACCCCATCATTTTACAAGTAAGTAAATTTGGGCCATGGTCACAGTGGTAGTAAGTGACAGAGACAGATTTTAACCCAGGTCCTGTGATATTAAAGCCTATGTTCCATCCACTGAACTTTTCATAAGCTGTCTGGACTACAGTGCTTATAGAAATTTCCAGGGATACAGAAATTTTCCCTGTTAAAAAAAAACAAAACAAAACAGGTGAAAAACAAACAAAAATCCCTTAAAACCCAATGATAATTATGCTGGGTATATAAGAAACCAACTAACAAGAAGGAAAAGTGTGTCATATTGAGTTGTTATCAAAGAACCAAATATTTTATGCAGCGAAGATAAAATATCCATATCTTGAATATTAACCTTCTCCTTTAAAGGATGATGATGATGATGATGATGATGGTGGTGATGATAGCTTATTGTCATCTTTATCATCACCCTCATATCTGGCATTTATATAATATTTTGAGGTTTGTAAAATGGTTTTCATGCTTGATTTCATTTATGTCTTACAACAACCTGATGAGATGGCTATGTTTTCATAGATTCCAACTGAACTCATGAAGAAACTGAGTCACAAAGAAATTAGGTAACTTGGTCATAGCTTTGCCATTTTACTTGTTTTTCACTGCATCCTCCAGACCATCATACCTTTGCCATTTGTTCTGCCATTTCAGACTCTTAATGGACTTAACCCTTCCCACTTTTGAATTACTTCTCTGATGCTCACACTATCCTGATTTTGTTGAGGATGTCACAAAACCACCAGTTATGTTTCAGATTACATGCACATATATATGCATACACACATACATATACATACTCACACACATATAGCTATCCACCTTGTTGTTACATGCAAACCCTCTTACTCCTTCCCCAACTTTAACTCCTTTCCTGCTTTTAATCTTAAATGAAATCAATAATGCCATTGCTACTGGAAAGGACCACCTAATCAAGTACTTAATGACTCTACTCTCTATCCCTCCCATTTCTGAAACCAAAGCATCTTATCCAAGGCTATCTTTGCACTACATATGCTATCTCCTTCTATTCGAACAGAGGCTCCTTGAGAATAAGAATTATTTCACTTTTATATTTGTATCCCAGAACTTAGTATAGTGATTGGCACAGATTCAGTACCTAATAAATTCTTTTTTACAAATTCACTTAATTTATTAATTCCCATGGGTACAAAGTTAATATCAGATTTGAGCTGAAAAATTCCTTACCTTGGGTCCAGTATTCTGTCTACAATATACTGCCTTTTTTACTTGAGGGAAAGAGATAGTTGAAGGTTCCCATGAACATACCCACACCTACATAAATATAGGTACACATATTCATATACACACAGGAATTCATCTCAATTAAACAAATATTAATAAATACCTTCTATATGCAAAACCATAAAGCCATTTCTGAAAGCTAGCACTGCAAAGAAATAGTAAAAAAAAATAGTTTAAAGGAAATAGTATTATCTATTTCCTCCATAATTGTTCCTCAAAAAGAAGACTGAAATTAATTGGTGATAGGTATAAAATTCATGGCTGCAATTCTCATATCTAGAATACACACGCACGCACACACACACACAGCATAAAGAAGCAGAAACAAAGAAGACAGAAATGGAAGGGAGAGGTCATTGGAGGGAAGGACAATATTTATTTGATGAAAGAGTTTAGAAGGTGGGAGGAGGAAAGTGTTGTGCACGTAGTTGTACCTCTTGTATTTGTGGAATCAGCCCAACCAATCTTGAGTCATCCTGTGCATATAATAGCACTTATCTATTTATATACATGCATGTGTAAGCAAATAAAACCTAATACAGTTCTAGCTATCTACTGGGCACTTAATATGTTTGCTTATTATGCATACACATACATGTAGAAATTTTCTCTGAGTTCAACTAGATTCCAATAACTTAGTATGTCAGTCCAATAGGTGTGAGGGAAAGGTTATCAATCGTCCAGGCCTTCATGTCAGTTTTGAGGCCTTAGATGTTACTTTACACATTGCTTCCAAATTTCTCTACCCTTTCTACAAGAATCCTGAATCTTCCTTTCCTGAGGTTTCTTTTGGCCCCTGGTGGGGGCTCATGCTCAACCTGCTTATCTTCATCCCCTCCTTACTTGCTTAGTGTGATGCACCACAGATCATAAAGAGAGAGGCTTAGACTGCTGTGGAAAGTGTCAATTAATGCTTCATTTTTCACCATAATTGATGGCAGTTTTAGAAAGAAGCATGCTGTGTATGTGTTTTGTAAATGCTGTGGATGGTGACTGCTCCCTGAATCTTTCTTTTCTGATGCTCGCTCATATCCTGTCATATGTTAATCACTAAGGAGAATACCAACTTCTAAACAATGGTGCTTTCTCACGATGCTCACAGCCTCTCTCACATGACATTGCCTCTCCCACCCCGATTTACCATACGTGAAGTATAGGAATACTGCTATGTAATTACTGCCTTATAAGTTCATCTTTTAGAAAGTTATTTCAATAGTAGTACATATACACATATTCATATAATGGCATTTATATGTATATATGTACATAGTGATATACATCTATTTTATGATATATGCATATATTTATTTGAATAAATATATGTATGTCATTTATATATCTGATACGTACTT
Source organism: Petaurus breviceps papuanus (assembly GCF_028583685.1). Classification (NCBI taxonomy): domain Eukaryota; kingdom Metazoa; phylum Chordata; class Mammalia; order Diprotodontia; family Petauridae; genus Petaurus; species Petaurus breviceps. The sequence continues at coordinate 11,030,029 of NW_027185712.1, read as the reverse complement.
TAAGCAATGGCAACAACCATAATACTGAACAAGAAAAAATATATAAAACTACAAACAATTTAAAGAAATGTTATAAAAGTATAAGTACTAAGCTAGGTACTTATATTGAGTATGGTCTGGTCCACTCTTCAAGAATCACACCTGCTACATTGCCCCCTTAGGTTTCTAGGCTCTCCTAAGAACTGGGGTGCATTCTTTCTTCTCTTCCATCAATTTCATCCCCAGAGACTATGTTCCCTTCAATTTTTGGAGGCCTAGACTCTGGGGTCCATTTGACTACTTAAGATCAATTAATACAGAAAGATATTTACTTTGATGATATAGCAAGAAAGATTAAATGAACATTTCTCCCCCATACCAAAGGGCTACTCAGCTTAACTCCTACAAAATGCTGGTTCCACAAAGTTTACGTTTGTAATACCAATACAATATTCACAGTGCCTATGGTAACAATAAATATGCTGGTATAGTTGTGTATCATAGAATGTAAAAGGCTCTCCACATGGAGGACAGAGCCAAAAATTTATTCAAATTCCAGAAAGCCAAGTTCCAAAACCAGAATGACAAAGTCATTACAATAGCCATGAAGTTGGAACCCATAGTCAATGCAGCAAACACCCACATTCCCAAGCCTTCAAAAACAAAACAGGCTTCCTCAGGCAAAGATCCTCCTCTTCGCACTCACAGTAGCTGCTCAGCCTCCACACTTCTCGCTCCCAGTAGTTCTGGCTCCCAGCAGTTCTCATCAGAAGTTCTGAAAGTTCTCTCTCTCTCTCAGCAATCTGGCTCTCTAGCTTGGGCTTCTCCTTATATATGGTATTAGGTCCTTCCTGTTTTGCCCCTTCCTATTATGTCAGCAAGTTCACCCACTGTGGGATTCACAAGTTCTGGATCTTAATACTTGACACAATCATGAACTTGAAACAAGGTGCTAAGTACCTGTTTGCTTGCCAATGCAAGGGTTATGGAAGATCTCCAAATCCCATTATCATTACAACAGCAGATGTATATGCATATGTATGTGTGCATGTATATCTGTAATATATAATATACTAAATGGGGGAGGGAGTGGTAGAAGAGGGGAGAAAGAGATCATTCCAGACCTCTACTCTGAGATATGAATATGGCTTACACTGTTGTAAGAACCAGTGAGATAGAACTGTGATGTGAGCTAGAAAAGGAATTGGGGGTTAGAAGAAAATGAAAGAGTAATATTGAAAATACCTAAGGTACTCATGAAAATTTCTTGCCCCTCACCTTTTGCACTAATTTGATACAACAGGATCCAAGTATTTTGCAAAAACAAACAGAAACAACAAAAAAAAACTACAAAAACATCTTCCCTCCTCCTCCTTTACACACACATCCTTGGAGCTCCATTGTCACCTCCTGTATAATCTCTATTTTTTTTTTCTCTTCAGGGTTACTTTTATTGTCCAAGGTGTCCAATTTAAGCAGATTCTCTCTCTCATGCATTTCCAAAAGGCCCACGGCCCACATGGTTTTGCTCACCTGTATCTCATGGTCCCTAGGGTGACCCTAATAATTTCATCATCATGTGTTAGCAGGGAAGACTGTAGTGGTGGTGGTGACAGCTGCTTTTGGTATTTCCTTGTTTAGCTGAGTTGAGAATAGAAAGACTCTTTTCTCTTGTTGAGGAGAGGACAGAAACTCTCCAGGCAATGCTTTATGTTAACCAACAATGGGTATTTATATTTTAATGACAAGTGATTACATAACAGGCTCAAACCAGTGAGTCCAGAAAATAAAAGAGGCATTCTGTTTTGAATTCTACAAGTTCCATATTTTAATATATAAGTGACATTCAGTTGGTACTGATTTTCAATCACATCATGTTTATCATTCCTTGTCAGAGATAAGACATAAAAATCAGTAATATGATAAAAAATGCATTATGTTGTAACAACGTCATATCATATTCCTGTTCTTCTGTAACAATGTCTCATCATATTTCTATTAGTTGTTGCTTAACATGAAAATCTGTGTTTTTTAATGACTGTTTTTCCAATGTCATTGTATTCTCCTCCCCCAAAATATTTTAGCCTTCTTTCCAGGGCCAGAAAACTATCAGGGCTGGAGCTTCCTGAAATTATGAATTGTAACAAAAAACTACAGCAAAGCTTTTGACCTACAGTTATTGCCATGGACAAAACTCACCTGAATGCCTGCTTCCATTCGTATCTGTGATATTCATGAGCCAGTGGGTAGAATGGTTCACTGCCTATCCCAATTGCTTTTAAATAGTTTGATACATCAAGTGTAATCTCAGTTAAAGTTCCTCCTAAGAACATTTTTAGAATTCAGATCCAGTACCTCATTGTTAATTTTCAAGTCGGTTATTTGAATAATACAGTGTTAGCAGAGGCTGTGGTGTCTGGAAATTACTGCTGGGGTATCTGAAATTCTTAATAACATATTCTGGGAAGCCCAGTAACTTCTGGGAAAAATATTAAGTTAAAGGGAAAGGAAATACCTCTTTGTGGGAATGTCCAAATGCCATTAGGACTGATTTCTTCTCCAAGAGGGTTTGAAAAGGTAAATCATTGTCTGTTTCTCATCTTCTCTTTCAAAATGTTTTTGTCCTTTCTAAGGAGCCAGAAGCTGATTGGACGAGGACAAAACCTCACTTTGGTTTTTGGTGTTGAAAAGTTGAAGCTCTCTCTATTTACCCTATTGGTCTTATTTAAGATTTCACCTAGACTGTGACCCCATTTATCCAAATTTCTGTGAATCTAGTCCTGAGCTCAGGACTAAGTATTATGTTTACTAGTTTGACTACAGTGCAGGATTGTTCACATTTTGGTCCATGGAAATTTATCTTCATAGAATCACATAATCTCAGATTTGGAAAGGAGCTCAGTGATCATCCGATCTCATGCATTTCTAATACAAAATGATCCAATGTTATTTCTGAAAAGAGGACATCTAGTTTTTCTTTTTTAAATACTTTTCGTGACAGAAAATTAATTACTCCCTAGGGCAACTCATTCCACTTTGGGACAATTTTAATTGTTAGATAATTTTACCTTTTATCACACATCAATCTCCCTTCTTGTAATTTCCACTCATTGCTACTATAATTCTGTCTTGAGAACCAAGCAATAAAAGCACAATATAATACTTTGTTATTTTAAATATTCAAAATTTCAAAATCTTGTGGATAATGATTATGCACCTTCACAACCTTCCCTTCTCTGACCTATGTATCCCATAAGTTGAATAAATATTCTCTTATGGTGTGGGTTCCCCACTCACCCCATATCCAATACATTGCTGTTGCCACTCCTGCACTGGATTGATCCAAATCCATCTTTAAAGCATCCTTAAAGCATGACAGAACTGAACACAGGCATCATGTATAGTCAAAACTTCTGTTGTTATTCTTCATTACTGTTAGAGACTAGATCTGCTCTTGCTTCTATATGTAAAGAAAGGGCCTAGTTTCTTCAAGACCAGTAAGTATCATCTGTTGTGGATTATTTAACCTGGCTAAAAACTTGATCTTTTGCTTTTGCCTATGACCATCCCTTGATTCACCAATACCATCCCCATTCTCACTGTTTAGTTTCTAACTGGACCAGGTCATTCTAATTCTCATGAATTGCTGACTACCTTTTACTCCTGCCTCCTGAATGGTGCATGTGTGACAGGTTTGCTTTAGGAACAAAGAGTCTAGATAGGGCCTAAGCTCTCAGATATTTCTAATCCTTTAATGAAGTAGTGATATAATAGATATGCTAATTTCCATGAATTGATTCAGAGTACAAAACTTCTATACCTGCCTAAACTGTGTGACTCTCTACCATGTCTACCTATAAGTTCGGGGAGGCCATACTACACATTGGAAACTTTCATACAACTCTCTTAGCATTGCATGGGTAGTGATGAAACATTTAGACTGTCTACTAGTTATTCTTTGCCCTCAACCAATCCTCCTTTTCTTCTGACCTTACATTTCTCCGATGACATCCTTTACACTGTTCATCTAGTAAAATGAATTATTACTCACTCATACACACCACGCATCTCTTCATTGCCTTTTTGGTGATACTCAATTTCACCGTTACAGAGACTGTAAGGTTCTAAAACTTGTAGCCATACCAGACCAGTACAAGACTATTGGCCTCAAAAGGATAAGCTGTACTTAAAATGGCAAAGCTTGGGGGAAGGGTCATTAAAGGTACAACTAAAATGTAACTAATTTACAAAATTCAGGGCAGCTTTCTCCATTCTTTTTGTTCAAGTCCATTGCAGTGACTGTCTACTATATGAGTACTGATGGATAAGTTTTAAGGGCTTTCCATCTAACAGCATGTGAGAGTTTGGACAAGGAACAGTCTTCATCAATTTGATTTTTACTGTGAAAATAGTGCAGTCAAGTTGCTTTGCAATTATGTAGGTTAGTTAGGGGGCTCTGCAAAGTTCTAGGGTTTAGTATAATCACAACAATGCCATTAACAAACAGGAGCACCTGGAACACCTTACTGCACACATGAAAATATATAGAGATATGATGGATAGATAGATCTGTGTGACTCTAGATAGACACACCTATTTATCTATCTCTAAATATGTATCTGTCTAGGTCTATCATCTTCATCTGTCTTTATCTATGTCTATTTTAAGGTAGGGGAGGCAAGCATGTTACAATAAGCAGAAGTGGCTGCAAAGACAGGAGGATTAGAATTCAAGGGCCACTTCTATAACCTATGGGCTAGAAGACCTTGGGCAAGTCATATAATATTTCAGTCTTGATTATTCAAACTTACAGCACTTGGGGTAAATGATCCTTAATATTTAATAACATGTTTATTTTAAAATAATGTAAAATATTATAAGATAAATATTTAACAATGTCCAATAAAACACTGATATTGTTAACATTTGATTTTCTAAGTTAATATGTGGTCTGCAAGGATTCCTAAATATTGCTTAGTTCCCCCCTTTTCTACTTGAGTTTCATGCCATTATTTTAGAGAGCTCTCTAAGGCTATATGCTACAGATAAGGAGCTAACTTGCATGGATAGAAGGGGCTTCTTTGCCTAAGAATTCTCATTACCAATTAAGTCAAAGATCTCATCTCTATTTCTATGTATCTTTATATGATTCCTAAATTGTCGCACATTGACAACTTGAAGGCATTGCTTTACAATGAATGTTAAGCTAATTCTCCCAGTCATGTTGGTTCTGGCTCAGTCCAGATTTTCAGAATTACACTAACAAGAGATTTATCTAGTAGTTAGTGTTGTTTGAATCCTGGAGACTTCCCTGGATGTGAAGTTGGGAAGCGATGTGGAATAGTGGATAGAGAAGTGAACTTGGAGTCAGAAAAACAAGAATTCAAATCCTGGCTCAGGAACTTACTAGCAATGTGCCCTTGAGCAAGTCCCTAAACCAATTTGGGTCTCAGTTAACTTTTTTATGAAATGAAATTGGGCCCTATTACATCTAAGTTCTCTTCCATCTACAAGACTATGAATGAGTCTATGAGCCTATCTGTTGCAGGGGAAATATATTTAAATTTTGAAATGTTATTATCTTTCTTGACCTAATTAAGGTCAAATCAGCAAATGCATAATGTCTATAAACCCCCAAAAGAGACAGGAAAAAAAAGAAAGAGAAATGTAGAGTGAAAAAAAAACATTTGGTAAAATGGAAGGCAATATTTTTGGTTCTTCCTGTTCTGTGTACAGGAGTAGCGCCACATTGGACACATAGTGCATGCTCAGTAAATGATTACTAGTTAAATAATGTTCTTTTTCTAAGAAGCTCTGTTTTTGGAATCACTGAAGCTATGTCTACATAATCCCCAAATAGCCAGCTGATTTTTTCAAAAGAATTCAAAATAGTTATTTGTTGCCATATAGGCTAAATACAGGATGGAATACAGGAAATACATGATGACTTCTTTGCTGTTCTTTGATATGTTCCTTTGTCACAAAATGCATTGACACCTGCTGCTACAGACAGGTAGCTGCAATTGTCCCATCAAGTCATTTCTGCTTGACCAGATTACCAAATAGGTAGAGAAGTGACATAATCACATTGCAAGCTTCTCGTCTCTGTTGTGTGACTCTATTCCCTGAGCCCTAGCACAAATTTGAAGTCTGACAGCCTCCAACTAGTCCCACACTGGAGTTCCTAAGCAATTGTCTTCTATTCTTCTGACTTCCACCTGCCAGGCTCTGTGCCAGATCTCCCACCCCTGTGTAGATTTGCCCAATTAATAGTGCCCCATCCCTTGGCCAGTCATCCAACTCCTGTATCCCGTCTGCTCTCAACAGACGGTGCTCTGTGGTAGCAGCCCCTCCCACCTCCCAGGCTGAAGGTCTAACAAGTGGAGCCCAGCCCAGAGGAACAGGTCTGAGCTTTGCACAGCTGGAGGCTGCCCTTTGCAGGTCTTACAGAGCCACAGCTGTGTTCACAATATAGACAGCTTTGCTTTCCCTCTTCCTGTGTGGAGGATGGGATTTGTAATCTACACAGAAAATGCCTTATTTTTCAAATCCTTGTGGATCAATGTTTGTTGCTTAAGTTATTTTCAGATGTTATTAACTTATCATAAATGGGAGAGGTCTCATCTCACTCTGTATTTGGGGCATTTTCTTCCGGAGAAATGGGATTCTTGGTGTTTTGTCTTGCTCTTTCCTTATTCAAGGTATACAACTAAATTTTCTCAATCATCCTCAAATGAGACCCTTTCATTGCGTTAACCAGGAAATTTTGGGCAAGTCTTTTGACCTCCGTGTAACTGTTTTCTCTTATATAAAATTGTATGTAAAATACTCATCCTGCTTACCATAGCTGTTCTTCAGTTGTATCTGACTCTCTGTGAGCCCATTTAAGATGTTCTTGACAAAGATACTAGAATGATTGGTAATTTTCTTCTCCAGCTCATTTACAGATGAGGAAACTGGGGCAAAAAGTGAATTGCCAAGGGTCACACAGTTAGCAAGTGCCTGAGGTTGGATTTGAACTCCTGTCTTCCTGACTCCATTCACTGTGCCACCTGGCCACCCACCCTTTCAAGATTGTTATTCATATGAAATAAAATAAAGTTCATAAACATGTTTCAGAAAACACAAATTGCCTTCAGATCATCTCCTGTATCATGGCATTCTTGCGCTTCTATGTGGTGCCCTATCCATGTATCCACTTTCCCCTGGCAACCTATGCTCCTGTCATATCAGCTGAGACCGCGTATCACGAGCAGCTGTCTGGCAGAGATCACCAACTCCTGCTTCAAGCCTGCCAACCAGATGGTCAAGTGTGACGCCCACCACGGCAAGTACAGGGCCTGCTTTATGTTGTACCTAGGGCACGTGGTTCCCAAAGATGTGAATGCCATGATCTCCACCATCAAGACAAAGCATACGATTCAGTTTGTGGATTGGTGCCCCACTGGATTCAAGGTGGGCATCAACTACCAGCTCCCCACCGTGGTGCCCCGTGGTGATGTGGCCAGGGTGCAGCGGGCCATATGCATTCTGAGCAACATCACGGCAATCACAGAAGCATGGGCATGGCTGGACCACAAATTCGACTTGATGTACGCCAAGTGGGCCTTTTTCCACTGGTACGTGGGGGAGGGGATGGAGGAAGGTGAATTCTTGGAAGCCGGGGAGGATCTGGCCGCTCTGGAGAAAGATCATGAAGAGGCAGGCGTAGACTCCATGGAATCAGAGGCTGAGGAAGGGGAAGAGTACTAGGGGGCAAGCTTGCTTCCCATCCTCATGAGTATACCTGGTTACATAATTTGTTTATGAATAAATGTTTCCCTTAAAAAAAAAAACTACAACTATTTCAATACTATAATGAGCATGGAATACAGTTGGCATGGAATAAGTGCTTGCTTAATTGAAGATAAAGGCAGAAGATTATGAAGACTGAGACAAAAGTAGAACCTTTTACAATGAAAGTAATAAAGAAGCTATAAAATTGTAAAGGCAAACAATTTTGGAAGTTTTAATCGAATTAATAGGAATGTCTTAGGATTTAAAAAATACGCTAATTCAGTTAATCTGGTAAATCCCATTAAATATTTGAAACACTCTTGGAGAAAATCATTTTTTCCTTGGTATACAAGGCCCTGCATTGACTTACCTGCATGATTATTCAATCTCTCATTTTTATAATTCAGTTCATTTCAAGGAAGCATTTATTGAACCCCCACTATGTTCCACAAACTGTAGTAGGCTCAGGAAATGCAAAGACAAATAACAGAGTCTCTGCCCTTCAGAGAACTTACATTCTATTAAGTGAAAGCAAGTATATGTACCATTATATAGCAAACGCATGACATAAAAACCAAAGTAATTCCAGTATAAGGAGAGATTATTAAACATTGAGAAAATCAGACTTTTTGAACAATTAATTTCATGATACCCCATATTGGATATTTCCTTCATGCAATGTCTTGGCTAACAATGTAGACTTCAAGCATATAAGGGAAGAGAGTCACTCTACAAAATATTTCATATTACCCATAATTCTGAGAAGTACAGGGCTATGTCAACAGTAGGCACTCAATACCTCCTGCTCACAGGCTAGCTTTTTTGGGAAGAGCCTAGTAGACAAACTCAAAGACTGGATTCTCAGCAAAGTTGAATTCATGGAATTTCAATTATTTCATTTCATTAATGTATTTTTTATTGCAGTCTGTAGGTAGCAGGAAGTTCCTAATGCTGCCTTTCCTTATGTGAAAATACTAAATGGTTTAACTCCCCTTACTCCTCCCTTCTCATACACACCAGGATGGAATGGAATTAGGTCTAAAAGTAGTGTATTTTTATAGGCAAAATAAATTACAAGCATGTCTTGCCCATAGTCACTAGGTAAATTGATTTATGTGTACAAAATGTCCTTTCCTTGATTTCTTGATAAAATTTTAATGTTATACATGTTAGAACTATTAAACATATCCTCAGCGCATGGAACGTTTATTGGTGTTACTGTTCCTTCTTTTATCACTAGCTCTGTTAAGACTCTAGCATTATGTTAAAAATTGGGAAGATCATGGTGCTGGGAAATAAGATGCTAGCTGCAATCAAAGGGACCTCACTGTATCATGTATACTTGCCACTCTGAGCATTAGGCCTAAGGATGGAAAATAACCTGGCTCTACTCAACATACTTTAAGGGAAATTGATGACTAGAACTTCAGAACCTATTATGCTTTGGATTTTGTTCCCAAGCAGGGAGTTCTCAGGAATCTGGAGGCAGACCAAGAAATAGAGGCAAAGAAGGCTGCTTCAGCAGATGGGCTGAAATTTTATTAAAATGTAAGTGATAGAGAAGCAAGTCTCAGCTCTGCTGTCTGTCAGCATTGACATTTTTGGACTATGGATTGGCAAATCATGTTTCAAAAGGGTAAGGGCAGGTCTAAATTGCAACAAAAACTTACCTGAGCAATTATTTATTGTTGCTATCCTTATTTTACATTTTTTTTAATTAGGCATTTATTCAAACATCTTTACCCATCTTTTCCAGTCCTGGGAGCTGATCAGGTTATTTGTGGTTGACTCAATGTCCTTTAAACAAGCTGCGTGCTCATGCTATTCTCACATTCTAAAATAAACTTTCTGAACCCTTCTACTTCTCTCAATTTTACTTATCTATCTGTCAAGGCCCAAAAAAAAGACCCACCTCTATATATTACTCAACAAGTTCTTCCTGAATGACTGCTATGTGTCACATACTTTGTTTAGGTCTTCTGGAAGATAGAACAAAATAATAAACAACGATTTCTTTACCTCAGTTGCTTTCAGTACAGTCAGGAAAAAAGAGACATTTAATAATAATAACAATAATAATTAATAATCATAATTACAGGTATTTAAATAACATTTCATGGTTTGTAAAACGCTGTCCAAGTTATTTCATTTGATGATGTAATATAGGTGTAATTATCCCCTTTTTACAGATGGTTAAACTGAGGCAGAATGAGGTTAAAACCGGCCTAGGGTTACACAGCTAGTAAATTTTTGAGGCACAATTAGAACTTGGCTCTTTACAAATGCAAGTCTAATATTCTTGCCACTGCGAGGAACCAGCTGCCAACCATTGAAGATTTGTAGTAATGGTGAACAGTAAGAAAAAAGGTACATAACAAAATACTAATCATATGGAAAAGATTATAAAAGTTAGACAGAATCAGAAGTGGGAGAGAACAACTTGGACCTGAAGTAGACATAGAAGCCTCCCTGACAGAAGAAAGACCTAATCTGGGCCTTGAAAAATGGATAGGATTTGTCTAAGTAGAAAAGGAAGAGAGGGAAATTTTAAGTGAAGAAAACCAAATGACTGAGAGGCATGGAAACATCACGGTCTTTCTATCTACATTTTTCTCTCTCCTTTGAAATTTTATGGAACTAGTATCTGTAACACTCATTTGGGCTTGTATTATAAGACATATTTTCATGTATGGCAGCCCTATTGCTCCTGCTAAATTCTAAGTTCCTTAATGGCCAGGGCAATGTTTTATATGCATTATCTTATTTGACTCTCAAAAATAGGCCTATGATTTGAGAAAAAGAGAAATTAATATCCCAATCTTTATAAATTAGGAAAATGAGTCCCAGAAAATGCTAATGAGTTAACCAAATCAAGTCAGCAGACCCAAAACTACATTTCATGTGATTAAAAGAGTTAGTACAGGGGCGGCTAGGTGGAGCTGTCCCTTAATCACAAGTGCCCTCCAAAAAGCAAAAAAAAAAAATAAAAGTTAGTACATATGATATTTTTAGCTTTTTGCAGGGGGGAGGGCAGGGCAATTAGGGTTAAGTGACTTTCCCAAGATCACACAGCTAGTAAGTGTTAAGTGTGTGAGGTTAGATTTGAACTCAGGTCCTCCTGACTCTAATGCCAGTGCTCTATTCACTGTGCCACCTAGCCACCCCAGTACATATGTTTTTTGAACTATTGTCATTGCTCTTTGAAAGATATCAGTTACAAATGGGTCAATAAAACTAGAGAAGGGCAAATGTACCAATATTCAAAAAAGAAAAAAGAGCTGGTGAGGAAAAGCTTGGTGAGCTCGACCTCACTTAATTAATAAAAACTTATTAAGCATTTAGTATGTGAAGGGCACTGTACTAAGCCATTCACAATTATTATTAAATTTGATTCTCATTAAAACCCATGATAGTTAAGTGTTATCATTAACCTCATTTTGCAGTTGAAGAAACTGAGGCAAACTGAGGTTAAATGACTTACCCAGTGTCACACAACTAGAAGTTTCTGAGGCCATATTTGAATTCAGATCTTCTGATTCCCAGCCTGGTATTTTATCCATTGTGCCATCTAGCTTCCCCTGGGAAAAATAATGTAAAAATAAACTCATAAAATGCTTTAGGGATGATTTTTGAGATTGTAGAAACGCATGTAATGATCACTAAAAGACAACATGGAACCATCAAAAAAAGTGTCAAGGCAAATTATCATCATTTCCATTTCTGACAGGTGACTAGAAACAGGACAGAGAAAGGCAATGGACACAGTGTGCTTTAATTTTAATTGACAAAGTATTTTCTGTTATGCTTGCATATAAAGGAGAGGGTTATAGGATAGATTATAGTATGTTTAGGTAGATTCTGAATTGTCTGAATCACTAGAGACAAATCATTTAACATCAACTTAAAGAGAGTCACCATTGGACCTATTCAGCAATACACCCGTGGTTGTGTGCTGTTCAAGATTTTTAAGAAGGACTTGGAAGATGTTATAAATTACTTATCTGCCAAATGTCGCAGATGACAAGGAGCTAGGAGGAATGTAGAATGACAGAATTTATACCAAGAAAAAATCTTGACAGGTTTTGAATGATATGAATTAAACAGGTATATTATAATAGGTATTAAATATCTAATGATATGAATTAAATAGGTATAACTCTAATTGCAATACCTGGGTTACAAAAATCATTTTCAGAAATATGGGATAGAGAAGGCATGACTAGAATGCAATTGCTATGAAAAAGACCTTGGAGTCTTAGTGGATTACAAGCTAAATGAGTTAACAGGGTGATATTACAGTCACAAAAAGAGAGTTCTATCAGAGGCTGCATTAAGGGAGTCATGGTGCTCAGAACAAGGTGGGGTAGTTGTTTTATACTCTCACCTAGTCAAGCAACAAATATACTAACATTTTCATTATTGGGCATCACATTTGGGAAAGAAATAGATAACCTGAAGAACACTTAGAAAAGTTAGATCAGCATGAAATAGAACTTAAAAAGTATAATGCAGGAATTTGTGGAAGAAATCAGGGAGGTTAGCTTAAGGAAAAGAATATTTGGGGAGTTGTACATCATTGTGGTTTTCAAGTGTTTGAAGGGCAACAAGATGGATTGGAATGATTGTATTTGACTTTTAGGGAAGAGCTAGGGGAAGAAATTTTAGAGGAATTTTCTCCTTGATTATAGCAAAATATGTCTGTCAACTCAAACTATTCCAACTTGGAATGAACTGCCTTGGGAGTAATCATATCCCTCATGGCTTAAATATTCAGAGGCTAGGATTAAGATAGGCATAAGATTCCACTTAGTATATCTTCTCATTTGGTCTAAAGACATAAAAGGAGATTGGGCATAATTCTAGAAAGAAAAAAAAAGTTTATTGACTTCCTGAAATTCTCAGTTAAAATTGCCCCTTCAGCAAGAAACCTTCCCTGCTTTGCCTTAAGTTTGGTAGCTTTCCTCAGAGATTATTTCCAATTTACCCTTTATATATCTTCTTTTTATTTAGTTGTTTACATGTTTTCTCCATTTGAGTATGGGGTCCTTGAGGATAGAGACTATTATTTTATGTTGTACCTCTCACTTAGTATGTATGCCTAGTACACAGTAAGCAGTTAATAAATCCTTACTGACTGACTGACTCGGCATGTTTCCATGATATGAGGATCCAGCAGAAGTAGAAAACAAGGGGGAAATGAAATGTGCATACTCTTTTTTGGTGCAGTGTTGTAATGAGAAGCAAAGGAGTTCTAGGTCTACTGATAAGCTAACAGAGGGTTAAATGTAGTCTGGGTCTCAAATGAAAAGGTTATATAAGAAGTGATCAGATTTGGATATCACCATCTAATTGTACATTATGTGAGCTATATGGAAAAGGCATAGGCATTGATCTAAGTAGTAAAAAGAAAGAAAAAAAAAGAATGACAGGAAATTCTCTAAAGAGGACCAATTATTAGAAACAAGACAGAAGAGATGATCCTTCCATCTGCTAGGATCTACAAAGAACTACAAAGAGTGGGAGGAGCTATACTTGGCAAATTGCCTGATGAGGACAAGCTTTAAAAAAGAAGTGATAATGATCTGTTCAGAGTTAGTGATATATGGGCGAGACATATAAAAAAGGACAGCTGGGATTACATCCAATGCCAATTTTAGCACAGTAGCTAGCATACAGAAGGTGCTTAATAACTGCTAGTAGACTGAGTATTGACTGAGCGTCTGTAAATGACTGAGACTATATAAGTCTCTGAGGGCAGAGTTATTTACTGGTAGAACTTGTTTTAGTGTTAGTTTTCATTCCCTATTTGCTCTCAAATGAGTTCTATTTGCTATTATTCATCTTTAAATGAACTTTTTTCTTCTTTGATTTTTGTGAACCATGTACTTGAGAAAGATATTGGTGATAAGTCCATGATGATTCATTAAGCACTTACTATGTGCCAATTACTGTGCTAAGTCCTGAAGATAGGAAGAAAGGTCAAAGCAGTCCCTGCTCTCCAGAGGCTCACATTCTAATGCCCTGGGAGATACAAATAATGAAGCTCCCACATTACCTGGGTGTGGGTGATGGGCCAGGGAGGTCTGAAATTCCCAAAAGTGCAATTGGTCCTTCCCTGCACATCATGTGCATTCCTCTAAGAAAAGTTATATTTATAATTATATATTTGTCATTGTACTCCTCATGAGGCATAGAAGAGGGAATAAAAACAATGTAATGACTGGTGAAGTACCTACAATATTCATTAATATAAGGAATTTTTGTTATTGTTGTTGTTGGTTTGGAAAGGGAAGAATCAATGGATATTTCCCAGGCCAATACATTTGCAGCCTTAGTAATTTCTAAAAATTAACAGTATGACTGTCCTCATTTTAACTCTGGTGCATCCATTCATATCTATAAAAGACCTTGCACATAACAGTCCAATACTGTAATGTAATCTGATTATATAACCTGCTGGCATTATAGCATTCTGAACTCTGCTCTATTTTATGGAATACAATAAGGCCTGCACAGGACATTAATTCAAAAAGGCTTTCAGGGATAAGTGAGAAATTTGGGAGGAAAGAGGGATAAAAGGAAAACAAATTTTTTCTAGCCTTTGCTCTGTCTTCCTATCTTGGTCCCCATCCCTATAGCAGCTCTATGCCTGAAGTGAGACAGCCTATTTCCATTGTTCCTCTGTTGAAGTCAGATAAGATCATCCTTCTGTTCATATTTTGCCTTTATCTCCAAATTCCATGTGACTTTAGGTTCTTCTTCTGGCTTAATGACTTTATTTTCTCTTTGTTTTGCTTCTCAATATCTCTTTGGGTTATGAGATCTTTGCTGATTTCAGGAGTTGGTACTTTTTTCTTTCCTCAATCAATCACTTAGTTCTTTTTAACTTATTTCTTTTAAAAGAGGGAGAGAACAGTATCCAAAGAATATGGAAATTCACTTTTAAATATTCTTGTTTTGTTTTGTTTTGTCTAGGTTCCATTATTGGTGCTATTTTTTTGGAAACCAATAACAATTTAAAAATTATTATCCTAGCTTGATTCTGCTCATTTAGTAATTTTACCCCATTCTACCATTGATCACTTCCTCAGGTATTTTTTCAACAAAAGTAAAAATTGACAAGGTTTGTTGTCGTTGTTGTTGAAAAAAATGCATGAATGCTTTACAGTATGACCTGCCTACGGTCTATACAAGATTAAGTTTGTTTCCTTGCCAGTGGCCAGATGTCCCTAACCCTTGCTTGCAGTGCAAGGACTGCAATTTCTAAAGAAGAAATTTTGCACTGGAAGGAAGCCAATAGGTAGAAATATAATGTAGCTGGCACCTCTTTCAATATTAAGATCTGGTCACTGTGCTGTAGCTTTATTACTAATGTCAGTCTCTCCAAAGAACTGTCCAACAGTTGTGGAAGTTAAAAAGTGAATTGGAGCTCTAAGAAGTGTTTCTTAGAAGACCTATCATCCAAAACATAATGGCTTAGTGAAATACCCATGGGGTAGGAAAAGAAGAAGATAATGTTAGGATCTGGATGAGGTTATAAGGGAATGAATATTCAGAAATCGATCACTATGATTCAGTTCATGTAAGTCCACTAATTATTTAGTAAGCATAGCTAACTCTGTGGAGAGAGTAACAGGTTTTATAAGAGTATGTACCTTCATCTCTTCCTGTAGAGATTTTAATATAGTTGGGTTATGAAATTGTTACTTATCAACCCATTCATTAGCCCATTCACCTACAGCACTAAATTCTATCTTCAAGGACAAATTACATGGTTATATGTGTGTATACATACATGTCTGTATGTATATATGCATATACACACACACATAGATATATATTTCAACAGAATGAAAAACCTAAATATATAGTAGGGAGCAGATATATAGTGACATAGGAGAATAATTAGTATTCATGGGGGAGTTTTACGGAAAGATTTATGCAGGAAAAAGAATTTGAAAGATTAGAGGAGAGGAAAGGGATAATATTCCATATATCTCATTTACTTCTAGATTTTAGCAAAAAATGAAAATAAACCTTCACTTAAGAGAGCTAGTGGATTTGGGCTCTCTTTCCCATTTAGCATAAAACCAAAAATATGAATAAGGTGACATAGTTATCCATAACATAGATTTAAAAAAAAAAAACTAACAGTGAATGTAGATTACTGATTGTTTTTGTCTTCAGTCAGATATATGACCCAGATTCATGTCTGAGAAGGAGGCACAAACACTAGTCTGGTCAATAAAAACAATAGTTAATATTCAAATAGCATAAGTATTATGATTTTATTTTATAGAAAAGGAAATCGAGATCCAGAAAGGGCTAGTGGTTTTCCTGGGCCTCATAGAGAGTAAGAGGGAAGTGGCAAGGCCTAAGTCTATTAACTACAAGTCAAAGTGTTTCTTTATCAGATAGGTGATACAAGGAATAGACAACTGGTCCTGGAATCAGGATGATCTGAGGTCAAACCCAGGCATTCATACAGCAAATATTTACTGACTGCTCACTGAGAACACTGCTCAGACATTTGCTGTAGTTGTGATCTTGGGCAGCTAACAACTTCTTTTACCTTAGTTTCCTCAACTATAAAATGAAGATGATAATTGCATCAACTTTCTAGGGTTGTTGTGAGTATCAAATAAGATAATATGTGTGAAGCACTTGCCACAATACTTGCTTTATAAATATCTGTTTCCTTCCTTTCCATTTTACCTCACTGACCATAGTTATACCCTATCTGATAGAACATAATTTTATTATAAACCAATATATTTGGATGGCTATTGAAAAAATTAGAATTAAGATGCAATAATACAATTATTTTTTTTCAGACTGCTAGAAATAACAACTCTGCTCTAACCAGGACTTGTCGAGCCACATCTGAAGTACATATCTAGTTTTGATTCTACAATTTTGCAAGGAATATAATAAATATAAGCATGTTCAAAGACAGACAAACAGAGTGGTGATGGATCTACAAACTATGCCGTATCGGTGAAGAAAATAAGGCAGTTTCCCATATATAAAAGAAAATAAAGGGAATATGTTAGTTGTCTTTTTATATTTCTTACATTGCAGCATATAAGAAAAGGAATAGATTTGTTTTTTGTCACTCCAGAAAATAAAATTAGTGGGAACTGAAAATTATAAAGATGTAAGTTTCATCTCAACATAATAAGAGTTCTAGTCAACAGCTATTTGATGATGCAAAGAGTGGTCTTTTGAAGTACACTCATCATATGTAGTATTTAAGAAGAATCTGAATGTCTATATTTTGGGTTCAGCATAGAAGAATGGGAAGTTGTAATATCTGTCCTGTAAGATCCTTCCTAATTTGAAAATACTAAGCTATATATTCATCCCAGTATAGTGCATTCAGCAATGTCCCCAGTGGACATTTAATACATATTTGTTGATTGAATGAATATGTATATGAATGAATGGATTTTAGTTACTTTATAATTCTGGCTAATTTTTCTAACCAATTTCAATAATTTATAATAACTTTCAATTATTAGTAATGAGTCATGGGTTAAACATTCCTAATGACAACTTATAACTGTTCTCAACCCTGTGAGCAAATTTCTAATGATGTTGGGGATAACCTCCAGAGAATTTATTACATCTTGTTTAAGTTTTAGAAAAGTAATCACATCAAAACACCACATACCCTGGCCATCTTGCCCAACAATAATAGTAATATCCATTTATATCTTGATTAAAATCCAAAGTGCTTTAAATACTTCACATAAACACATTGGTTTATTTCTTTCCTAATTCCTGTAGCCACTTTGTTGGCAGGAGTCAAAGCAGAGGAATTCAAGATCTATTGATTTCTTTCTTCATGACTATTTAATCGGTTAAAGTGTGCAACACTTGCAAGTGCCAGAGATGCTGGTTACATTTTAATAAATGTACTCGTTGGTCGATCAATAATTCCCAGGGGAAAAAAAAGGAAAAAAGAAAGAAAAAAGTGCTGTTCTATCATATGTTAATGGGTAGAAAATCTTTTTACTATCGTCAGTCATCATGACAAACAAGAATATGAAAAGTGTTAATGAAATGACCAACTGTCTATAAAATGAAAGACTTGCAAGACAGTCTCCTTTCTTCCCTTAATTTGATGAAACAAAATGGAAAATTACACTAGTGCCCATCTAGCGTGAAATGATGTTAACAAGCAGAAAACAAATGCTATAATGAAGGGCTTCTAGGATGTACTATGTATAGCGTTATTTGTAGTTGGGGAATTACTGGGCAGAGCTTTAGCCGTAAGCAACATCCCACCCCCTATGGTGGCGAATCACAGCTATCATCATGTCCCCTGGGAAGTATGGCCATTTGGCACAATACGACAAATTGGTGTTCGCAGCATAACAATTATCCATGTGCTGCAAACAATAGTCCACACAATTGCCATGGTACCCAGGCTCCCATCTATATGGGCAAAATAAAATGACAAAATGGAACAATTATCAGATAACTGAAGCAAAAGGGGAAAAAAAAACAGCATGTAATTGGAATGACCAAGAATAGTAAAAGGGAATATAGGTATGACACAGTAACATTTCATTAATTTAGTGTGTCTAAAATGTCCAGAATACAGATATTCTTCAACATTGTTTTTGTTAGTGTAAATACTAATGTTCTTCAAATGTTTGACATTTTCCTGCTTTCTAAAACATAATATTCTGGACATTTTATGAACTTCTTTATGATTCAGGGTAAGAGTTTGGATTATCACTTACTACCTTAATATAACTCACATATGCCAGTCCAAAGTGGTTCATAATAAGGTTTTAGTACTATAATGTTTAATGTAATCAGCAAAATTCTTTGTAAAATCCCTAAACCTACTACAATCCTTTGTCTGATCTTCAATTTGTTATAATTCTCCTCTGAAACTAGTCATTTCTCATAGCATTACCTGAATAACATCATGATTCTTGGGGTATACAAAAAATACTGATGCCTTTGAGCAGGCTTTCAACATTTATTTCTTACTACTCTAGCATGCCTTTATTTAGCTACTCTTCTGTGACAACATTTGCTGAGTATCTTCTAGAGAAGCAGCTCACAATAGTACTTAGCTAGGAATATTGAGAATTTCTACCAATAGCTAATATATCCCATTGTTCAACATCCCACTTAGTATTGTCCATATACCTAATAATATAATTTCATGAAGAGGAAATTAATTCAGTTTTAGGAGAGGTGTAGTAGCATAAAGGACAAACCATTACTTCACTGTGACTTGCTTTTGTGAATTTGGAAAAGTCATTTTAGAGATCAGAAATGATGAAAAGATAGAAAGAATCTATGCAACCCAAATCTGTCCCATAACCACTCAAGCAAATATTGAGGAAGAGTGCCAGAAAAAGTGGTGCTTAGAAAATCTAAGGAGAAACAATACAGTGGGTCATTTTTTTCTAGTCAGTAAAGGATAATACAGAGACCTACATGCATTGAAAAGGATGTCCATTTGAGGAGTCCTCTGTGGAGTTTTCCATGAGGTAATAAGACTAGGACTTCCTGCTTTCAAAGCAGAGGGAACAGGAAGTAGAGTAGTCTGAAAACTATTTTAAAAAATATTCCTGGAAACTGGGTCAAGGAGGGATAACTTGAGAATCATTGGATTATCTGAAGTTATCATAAAAAAAAGGGAAAAAAAGGAACCCATATATTTTAGCTCAAGAATAATGAAAGAAAACTGCTCAGAGCTATTACACAGAGAGGAATAAGAAAAAAAATAGAGAATCCACCCCTTTAAAGAAAATTCAAAATTGAAACTATCAAGAATATCATAGAAAAAATTCAGGAAGTCTAACTCCAAAAAAATGTGGGGGGAAAATAGACATTCAATGAGAGAGAGGACTTTCAAGATTTCTTGTTGAAAAGACCAGAGTTGGGGGTGGCTAGATGGCACAGTGAATAGAGCACTAGCCCTGGAGTCAGGAGGGCCTGAGTTCAAATGCAACCTCAGACACTTAACACTTACTAGCCATGTGACCTTGGGCAAGTCACTTTTTGCCCCAATTGCCCAGCCCTACCCCCATCAAAAAGCCAAAAAAGAAAAAGAAAGGAAAAATTAATGTAAGTATCCAGAAGAAAAAAAAAGAGTCCAGCTACCAGGAACTCATTGTCAGGATCCCACAAGATTTATTAACTATGATATAAAAGAGTGCAAACCTTAAAACATGATTTTCAAAATGTTAAAAAGTCTAAACTTTTAGGCCAGAACAGCTAGCCAAAAACTAGATTACAATAATACAAAAGGATAAATGGATCACAATGAAATAGATTTTGATACATTAGTGGGAACAAAAAAAAATCAGAAATTGCAAGGAACATTGAAATTCCATAAGGAGAGAAGAGAAACATAAAAAGTAAATATGTTTGAACAATTAGAAGTGATTATGTGATCACTAAATATTTGTGTTCTAATAGGGAGAGATATAAAAAGTATTCAGAACTTTAAGATCATCAAGGTTCTAGGAAGAGTGATTGAAGACAGAGAGACTGGAGGTCATTTTACTATTTTTTGATGATCTTAAAAGAAAAAAAAAGAAAAAGCAGGGGGAAATGATTTACACTAAGGAAAAGAGAGAAAGCAACAAGAAGGGAATAATTTCATGTCTCACAAGAAAATGTATAAGAAGCAAACTCTACAAAGAAGGAACAGAGGATGGTGAAAGTATCTGCCACTTTCAGCTCACTGTCATCTGAAACAGTCAACGAAGGATAAAACATACACAGAGAGATACAAACACTTTCAGTCTGATGTAGAAACATATTCTGATATTCAATTCAAAAGGAAAACAGGAAGGAATAGATGGGGGGTGGAGAAAAGGGAATAAAAAATATGTTATATCCAGGGAAGAAATAGCATAAGTAAAACAAAATTCCCTTGTTTGATGGATCATGAGGAAGACTTTAAAAGCAAAGAAAGAGAAAAAATCTGGGATTGGAGTCTAGATGAGGGACTGAATTATCAGGGGAGTGAAATCTGATAGCATGGAGCTCAGAGCTCTGGTGCTGACCAGCCTCCTCATCTGTCACAACACTATAATTTTTTTAAAAAGGGGAAATGTGGGGTGGAGCCAAGATGGCAGAGTAAAAGTGGGGACTTGCTTGAGAACTCCCCCAAGACCCTCTAAATACCTGTTAAGATGATTCTAAACAAATTCTAGAGCTACAGAACCCACAAAATGATGGAGTGAAACAAATCTAAATCCCAAGACAGCATGGAAAAGTTGACAGGAAGGGTATATTGAACTGGAAGGGGAGTGGAACATAGTCTGGCATGGGTTGTTCCGACCTAGACAGGAACAGAGCAGTCCTCAGGAGAATGAATAACTGGCATCTGTGGCAATTTTCAGACTTCTCAACCTAAAAATGCCAAAGACAGCATAGTAGGTCAGTGGGAAAACTCTGCAGTAGGTAGATGAAAGAGATGCATGGTCTGCAAGAGGTGGTGGTGTCAGCAGCAGTAGGAGCATAGAGGCTGCTCCCAGAGCTCTGGGTCCACAAATGGTGAGGAATTGAATGACTAAAAGAAAATTCCTGAAGTCTGGGACATTACACACACACACACACACACACAGAATCCTACCTTGACAAAGAGTTAAAAAGTCTAGTATTTGACTAGGAAGATGAGAAAACAGCATAAAAAGAATTCAGACTATAGAACCTTACTTTTGTGCCAAAGATCAAAACATATAACCAGAAGAAGACCAAAAAGTAAAATCCTACATCAAAAATCTCCAAGTAAAATATGAATTGTTCAGAGGCCATGGAAGAGTTCAAAAAGGATTTTTAAAATCAAGTAAGAGAAGTAGAGAAGAAATTGAGAAATGAAAGTGATCCAAGAAAATCATGAAAAAATGAGTATACAATTTGTTAAAGGAGACCCCCCCAAAAATTGAAGAAAATAACACCTTAAAAATAGATTAACCCAAATGGAAAAAGAGGTACAAAAAACCAATGAGGAAAAGAAGGCCTTAAAAATCAGAACTGGTCAAATGGAAAAGGAAGTCCAAAAGCTCACTGAAGACAGTAATTCTTTCAAAATTAGAATAGAGCAAAAGGAAGCTAATTACTTTATGAAAAATCAAGAAGTGATAAGAACCAAAAGAATGAAAATAAAAATAGAACACAATGTGAAATATCTCACTGGAAAAACTACTGACCTGAAAAATAGATCCAGTAGAGAAAATTAAAAAAATTTTGGACTGCCTGAAACCCATGCTCAAAACCAAGAACATAGATATCATCATTCAAGAAATTGTCAAGGAAAATGACCATGATATTCTAGAACCAGAGGGTAAAATGGAGGTTGAAAGAATCTACTGAAAATGTCTTGAAAGATATTCCAAAAGGAAAACTCCTAGGATTATTGTATTCAAATGTCAGTGTTCCCAGTTCAAGGAGAAAAGCAAGCAGCCAAAAAGAAACAATTCAAATATTGTGTAAATACAATCAAGATCTAACAATCAAATCTAATCAAGAAACAATTCAAGTATTGTGTAAATACAATCAAGATCCCTTCCACATAAGGGACTGAAGGATTTGGCATAGGATATTCCAGAGGTCCAAGGAGCTAGGATTAAAAACAAGAATCACCTACCCAGCAAAACTGATTATAATACTTCAAGGGAAAAATTGGACATTCAATTAAATAGAGAACTTTCAAGCATTCCTGATGAAAAGACCAGAGCTTAATAGAAAATTTGGCTTCCAAATACAAGAATCAATTTAAGCATGAGAAGGTAAACAGGCAAGAAGAATCATAAAAGACTTATGAAAGTTGAACAGTTTACATTCCTAAATGGAAAGATGATATTTGTAACTCACAAAACCTTTCTCAGTATTAGGGTAGTTGGAGGAGAGAGAGAGAGAGAGAGAGAGAGAGAGAGATGGCACAAGGTGAGTTGACTATGAAGGGATGATATCTAAAAAATAAAACTAAGGGTGAGAGGGGAATGTATTGGGAGAAGGAAGAGATAGAATGAGGTAAATTATCTCACATAAAAGAGGCAAGAAAAAGTTTTCACAGTGGAGGGGAAAAGAGGAGAGGTGAAGGGGAATGAGTGAAACTTACTCTCATCAGATTTGGCTTAATAAGGGAATAACATACACAAACAAATGGGTATCTTTCCCTACAGGAAAGTAAGGGAGAAGAGGATTGGGGGGGGCAGGGAATGATAGAAGGGAGGGCAGATTCGGGGAGGGAGGAGTCAGAAGCAAACACATTTGATAAGGGACAGGATCAAAGGAGAAAATAGAATAAGTGGGGGGGTGGGATAGGATTTACATAAAAATAGTCTTTCACAACATGACTATTATGGAATTATTTTGCATAGCTACACATGTAAAACCTATATTGAATTGCTTGCTTTCTCAGTAAGGATGGATGGGGAGGGAAGAAGGGATAGAATTTGGAACTCAAAGTTGTACAAGCAAATGCTAAAAATTGTTATACATTCAACTGGGAAATAATATATACAGGTAATGGAGTATAGAAATCTATTTTGTCCTACAGGGAAATTGAAGGGAAGAGGATGGGGATAGGTGATAGAAGTGAGGGCAGACTGGGGGAGGGATAATCAGAATGCATGCCATCTTAGGATGGTTGGAGGGGAGAAATGGGGAAAAAAATTTAGAACTTAATATCATGTAGAAATGAATGCTGAAAACTAAAAATAAATTAATTTTAAAAATAAAAAATCCCATTTAACTAATTGTTTAAAGGATAGTAGAGAACAGAGAATAATAAATATAAGTGAAAAGGATTGATGGAGATGTGTAACAAAGTATTATAATTCTGGATGAGAATGAGAAGAACTCACTATTAAAACAGTAGAAAATAATAAGTTAGAAAGGGAAACCAAAAATATACTGTTTAAAAGAAAGACATTTGAACTATGAATATTCATGTAGTATTGAACTAGTAGAACAAGATGGAGCAAAGTCTGATCTGTTATATTTCATCTGATCTCTAAAAAGCAGATGTAGAAATAGTGATATCAGATAAGGTTAGAAAAATAAAGTTGGATATTAATACAACTATGTGTGTGTATGTATGCATGTATACATTTACACATATATTTGTATTTATACATATATGTGCATATAAATACACATATACATACAGATACATAAACACACTATATGTGTGTATATGAAATATTTTTACCTTAATGCAAAAAGGTACAAAAATATTAAATGAAGATTACTAAATATTTCAATCATAAAAATTAGTGGGTTAGAGTTCATAACAAAGAACAAAGCTTAGAAATAATAGTTAATTTCATCAAATATAATAACTTGGAGACAGAAACAAACTATTAAGCCAGAACAGTCCTTTAAAGAAAAAAATTATGCATGCAAACCCTTCCATCAACAAAAGTGGAAAAAAAATTCAAGTGCATGCAAATAAACAGAAACAGAAAATAAATCAGCAAATTTTATAAACCTTTATTAAATAACAAAATAAAAATTCTGGAAATTAAAAAAAGTGAATAAAATGGGAAGGAAAATATAAATGAATTGAATTAATGAATAAAACTAGTAACTGGTTATTTAGGAAAAACAATAAAACATACAAGACTTTCAGTCAATTGGATCTAAATGAAGATGAAAGCTGAAATGCAACTATTAAAAAAGAAAATATACAAAAATATAAAAGTGATAAGAATTATTATAATTTCACCTAATTGCATGCTAATTAAATTGACAAATTAAATAATATTTACAAAACTAAAAAACTATCCAATTAACTACACAAGAAATAGGGATTTTAAATAACTATTTCTGGAAAAAAATGAAAAAGACAAAAATGTACTTCCAAACTTTTTGTGGGTGAGAAAATCCAGGTCCCCTAAATAAATTTAATGGAGCAATTACATAAAATATTTAAAGTGTAAGTAATTTATAGTAATTTAAAATTTTGTAAAAATAGAAAGAAAATATAGTATCTGAGCATAACTCACTTATGATACAAATACAGTTTTTATGCCTAAACCAGGTCTGAAAATAGACAAAGAAAACTAAAAATGAATAATTCTAATCAAGTTCAACAACAAATATTAAAAATTCAGTACTAGCAAACAGGTTCCAGTAAGGTACCAAAAATGTTATATAGTATGATCAGGTTAGATTCACATCAAGAATGCACAGTTGGTTAAATATTATGAATAATTTAAAGATAATAGGCCATATTAGTCACAAGAACAACAAAATTATATGATTATATAAATAGGTATGGAAAATCTTTTGGCAAAATGCAACATAGAAAAATAATTTTTTTAAATTGGAAACCAAAGAAATAACTGGACTTTTCTTTAATATGATTGAGTAGTATTGCTCTAAAATGTAGAGTCTGAATTATATTAAATGATGATTAGCCAGTGGCCTTTCCATTCAGAACAGTAGTAAAGCAGGGATGTCCACTTTCACCACCATTTTTTAAAAATATAGTTATGTCATTTTTGATATAATGTGCTAGAAATTACAGCTGTCCACACGATGCAGGAAAAATAAATGTAGGAAAAAAGCATTGGCAAAGAGGAAACAAAATTCTCTATTTTTTCCAAACTACATGATATTTTAATTACATAGGCTGAGTTAAGAAAAAAGAAATAAGAAAATGAGAAAATTTGCAATATATAAAATGAGTCCATATTAATCATTAACATTTCTTTGCATTACCAACAAAACCATATAGGAAGAAAGAGAAGTATAATTTATATTTAAAATACATACAGATTATACAAAATACTAGCAAGTCCACCTACCAAGATATCAAAGTAACTATAAGAATGCATGTGTAAAACTTTTTGAGGAAATAAGGACAGATCTAAATAAGTGGAGAAAAATTAATTATGCTTGGGGACCTGAAGCCAATATATTACAAGTGTCAATAAAACCTAAAAATAATTTAGTTATTTGATACCTTATCATAAAACCCCCCTACTAATGTATTCCTTTATGGAAGTAGAATAAAATTATGAAATTCTTGCCATTCATCAATAGAGGGGCATCCTTTCAATTTCCAGTTCTTTGTCACCATAAAAAGAGCTACTATAAATATGTTTTTACTTATAGATCCTTTTCCTTTTCCTCAGATTTCTTTTCGATATAAGCCTAGTAATGGTATAGCTGGGTCAACATGTTCAGAGTTGTATAACCCTTTGGTCATTGTCCCAAATTTTTTTTCTAGGATGTTTGGACCAGTTCACAATTCCACCAACAGTACATTCATGTGCCTATTTTTCCTCATACTCCTCAGCATTTATCATTTTCTTTTTCTGTCATGTTAGCCAATCTTATAGTCATAAGGTGGTGCCTCTGAGTTGTTTTAATGATTATTAGTGATTTATCTTTCAGTTATTTCAGTCTCTCCATCTCTGCTGGTTCAGTTCCTTCTGCCTACAAATATGATGATGTCTCCTCTATCCTGAAAAACAAACAACAAAAAAAATCAAGTCTCTTGATACTTCTTACCCCAATTAACGATTGCTCTAGATGTCTTATCATTTTGCAGCTAAATACAAAAAGGATGTTTATAATAGGTATCTCTACTTTCTCTCCTCTCACTCTCTTCTTAACCTTGTACAATGTGATTTCCACTCATATCATCACACTGAAATTCCTCTCTTCAAAGTTACTAATGATATCTTAGTTGCCAAACACAATCTTTCTCAATCTTCATTTTCCTTGAGTTCTCCGCAGCTTTTGATATTATCAATCACTCTCTTCTCCTTGATACTCTCTTCTCTTTAGATTTTTGGGATATCAGTTTCCCCTATTTCTCTCCTATCTGTCTGACTGTTCCTTCTCTGTTTCCTTTGACAGATCCTCTTCCAGATTATGCCCACTAACACTGGTATCCCTTAGGGTTCTTTCCTGGTATCTCTTCTCTCCTTCCTTTATGGTAATTCACTTGATTATCTTATCAGCTACCAAACATTTAATTGCCATCTCTATGTTGGTGATTCTCAAATCTACATATTATGTCTTAATCTCTCTATTGATCTCTAAACATACCTCTCCAAATGTCTTTCCAACATCTCAAACTGCATGTCTAGTAGACAAGTTAAACTCAGTATTGCCCAAATATAGCTCATTATCTTTCCCCCTAAAGTTTTCCCTACATTCCCTATTACAATAGAGGGCAATACCATCCTCCCTGTCCCTCAGGCTGGAAACCTAGGAGTTCTGCTGGATCCTTAACTATCTCTCCCCTACTCACATATCTAATCTTTTTCCAAGGACTGTCAATTTCTCCTTTGCAACATATCTTATGTTTTTTTCCCTTTCTCTCATTTGACATTTCCAGGACTGTATTTCAGGCCCTCATCACTTCATACTTGGATTATTGCAATAGACTGCCGGTGAATATGCCTGTCTCAAGTCTCAGCACACTCTCTGGCCACACTCCATTCTCTGCTCAGTCATTAAAGTGAATTTCCTAAAGCACAGATCCAATCAGGCCACATACCCCGCCCCCCTTAACTCTAGCAGCTCTCTTTTGCATTCAGAATCAAATAGATAATGTTTGTTAGGAATTCTAAACCCTTTAAATCCTAGCTCTGTCCTACTTTCCTAGTCTTCTCTCACCTTACTCAACTACATACTTTTTGATCCAGTGACATTGGCCTTGTGGCAGTCCCTTGAAAAAGATACTCCATCTCTTGTCTCCAGGTATTTTCTCTGGTTGTCCCCCAATTCTTCCTCTGTTCCAACCACTGACCTGTCTGTCTTCCTTTAAGTCCCAACTAAAATAGCAACTTCTACAGGAAGCTTTCCCCAACCACCATGCATGCCAATGCCTTCTCTCTGTTAATTATTTCCTGTTCCTCCTGAATATAGCTTGCTTTGTGCATATTCGTGTGCACGTTGTCTTTCTATTTAGGAGGTAAGATTCTTGAGGGTAGCAATGACCGTTTGCTTCTCTTTGTATCTTCAGGACTTAGCACAGTGCCTGGCACAAAGCAGGGGTTTAATAAATATTTATTGACTGCTTGAAATTTCAGGTCTGGTCAAAGAAGTTAAAAATGTAACCATGGATTAAATCACAGAGAAATCCAAAATTTTAGTACTATTTCTTAATGTGATAGTCTTACTAGAATGAAAGATACTCAAAGAGTACAAAGGAAATAAGAGAAAAAGGAGGGGACATAATAAAATGCTAATCAAGAACAGCAGGTAGAAAGCATCACATTAAGAAAGTGGAAAAGAAGAAAAGAACAATATAAAAACTGACAGAGATAACAGAAGTGATAGCAAAGCAATGAGTGGGAAAGTCAGGTGGCCACAACATTGGCACATAAATACCATCCCTAACACTCCATCACATCCACATAAATCTTTAGGACTTACAAAGCACTCTCCTTACAATACATGGATAAGATCGGTCACGTAGGTATAAATATTTCTACTTTACAAATACGGAAACTGAGACCCAGAGAGGTAAAATGACCTTTCCCAGGTCACATATGTAGTAAGAATTAAAGCTACAACTCAACCAGATCTTTTAAGCCTGGCTCTCTGCTCTTTCTATTATGCCATAGTGATTATTGTTATGATAGCTGTTCTATGTAAATGCTAACTCCTCTGCTTCAAGAAAGCTATACATATGTAGATATTTGTATCATCCTATCTACCTAATATGATCTTGTAATGACACTTACAAACTCCTTGTCATGCACATTTGCAAAGTAATACATTGAAGGTTGCCTTGGAAACTTTCACTCTGAATTTTCTGAATTTTCTATAATGGAAAATCTTAGCTTACACCCATTTTTTTGTGTTTCACTCGGAATACATAATAAGATCTGAACAATGATCAATGTCATCTTTGAGGTGATAATTATTGTATTCATGTAATACTCTCTTCATAAACCCATATTTGACAATCAAACTTCTAGAGGACAATTATCTAATAAAAAATAGATTTTTTAACGAATGCTACTGTGAGCTATTGTCTAAATGACCTCTATATAGTAACTGTTTACTATTCAACCAAGCATGTTCTATTAATATTTTTAAATTGCTTTTTCCCAACCAATTTTATTATGTTTATATTTCACATTGAGAAACTGAGGCCTAAAATGATTAAATGTCTCATCTAGACTGCTGTGAAATCCTTAGCTTCTCCCACCAAAATCATGGTTACTGAAGATCCCCAGCTCATCTTAAATTCTAATGAGACATCTTGGCATCATAGTGTTTTCCTTAGTTATTGTGATCGTTAAGTATCAGTTTTTGCCAGATTCTCTTAGCATTCCTACTGCATACTCTACAGACAGCAGGGGCCTAATAAATGTTTACGGTATAAAATTTCCCAAGAATAACTCCATATAGTACAAGGTGAAATGGAAATCTGACAATTATCCTATTCATTTGATCCATGTTTATATGTAGACAGGTAAACCATATAATTCAGCACAAACATTCCACACAAGGGACTTATATGGATCGACTCTCCACATAGATCAAATTAAAAGCCAATAATTCTTGAAGCTCCATTTTCATTTGTTTTTAGTAGGCACATCCAGGGCTAGGTTTATGTGTTATGGCCTATCTGTGGAAATATGCCCATTAGCAGAAAGGGGGACTCAAACGCCTTTGAAAATAAGAACAAAGTTCTCAAGAGTCTGCATTCCTTGTGAGAACCTTCTTATGGAATCATTATTTTGTTGGTTTTCCTAAAGTTAGAGACAATTTGTTCAGATGTTTCTATTTGCCTAATTCCCGAATGTCTAAACCTGGACAATAAAATACAAATATGGCTTTAAACAAGACATCCAAATATTAACCTAATCACATATGTAGTTATGATTGGTCAGGTTTGTTTATGCACTATATATCACATATGCCCAAATAAATCAGGAGATGATTGATTTGATCATTTTACTCATTTGAATTATGGGTTTGTTCTACATGAAACATTTGACTATGATGGACAAAATATAAGGGTGAAAACTTTATCTAGTTTGATGCCTCGTGAATGATTTTGTTTTTTTTGGGGGGGGGATTTCTGTTTGTTTTATTATATGCTTACTCTGTACAGAGCACCATGCTTGCTAAAAGATACAAATATACATTTGTCACTGTTTTAAGAGAGTTTATAGCCTAATGTAAGGAAGTCAACAAATTACAAAATTAGGATTTTATACAATTGTGGAATTTTAGTCCTAGAAAGGCCTTTAGAGATCATCTAATTCAGAGGTTTCCAAAGTAAGGCTTATAAACCCCAGGGAGTCATTGCGTGACCCTAAGTTCCATGAGATCAACCTGATCAACCAATTACAAAGTGGGAAGATGGGGTGTAAAATGCTCCCTGAAATAACCTGTGCTCAGATCTGTCTGCTGAAATATATAGCTACACCTCCCCACTACTCATGACTGCCTAATGCTGGCCTAATACCTCCTGCTGTTAAAGCTCCCAACTTCCTCACATTTTTTGTTTTGCATCAGTTTTTCAGGAGAATTTATAATCTCCCTGAGACCTGGGTACTCACTATATTAGCTGTTTAGATGGCAGTGTGAAAAAACCCAATTTTCCCATCAAATGCCAACCCCGCCCCTACTCAATCCCTTTTCCTGGTTTACCACCTGGCTGTGGCAGGCACTTCTGGGAAAACAAGATTGGAGGTCTTAGTGTGTGAATGAGGAGTAAAAGTTCCTCCTCCTATTTTTACTTTGGGTGTGACAAAGCAAGTCACACTGCATGTGAAGGCACAGAGTTGTCATGATTAACATCTCAGATATCATTATATGTTCTTTTTAACTATAACATCATCTTCAAAACATATATGATGTACAATATATAAGGGTGAAAACTTTAAAACTATAAAAATAATTTTTATTATTTTATTTAATAAATTTAATTATAATATTTAATAAATTTATTTAAATAAAATTATTTTAAAATAAATAATAATAAATACATTTAATAAATTATTTTATTAAAAATAAAAACTAAAAAAAACTTTAAAACTATAAAAATAAATTCTTATTTCCATTAAGGAAAAAGAATCCTTCTAGTCATTTGGGTTTTCAGGCTCAGCATCACCATTGACTCCTCTCTCTCATCTCATACTTTCAATGAATTGCAAAACCTTGTTTCTACCTTCCCAACACCTCTTTCCTTTCTCCAATCACCTATCAACCAGCCTAATTCTATCCCTTATCAGCTTTCACCTGGGCTATTGCAATGATGTCTCAATTGGTCTCAAGTATGTCCCTATCCTCCATATACTGATCAAAGTTATCATCTTAAAGTTCATTTTTGATTACTTATTATGCCCTCACTAGCACCATCACCAGGCACTCTATTGAGTTAGCATCAAATAGAAACTCTCTGTCATTTGAAGTCTCTCATCACCTGGAAACAATCTTCCTTTTCAGTCATATTATATCTTGGTCCCCTTTCTACAGTCAAACTGGTATTATTGTTCTTTCTCACTCACATACATCTGAAAACATAACTGAAATATGAAATCATGAGTAACTGTGACCTCATCCATTCAACTTGTAGGGAGAGACATGTAAAGGAAGAGGAAGAATACATACATAATACATATATACATGCATGCATATATACATACTTTCTGTTGATTTGAACACAAGCACATTTAATTTTTACTTGATGTTTTTTCAATTTTATTATAAAGGAAGTATAATTTATTAACACTTACCATATGATGATCACTGTGAGAAATGTTGAGGATAAAAAAATAATAAAAAAGAAAGGCAGTTCCTGTCCTTAACGAGTTTTCATTCTAAGATAACACACAAGGAAACTGAAAAGCAAGGATAGGAGGAAAAACTGTTCCACAAAATAGAGTCTCCAGAAGGAGCTAACCAGAGGAAGAAATAGGAATGGATTTCTGGAAGAATATTCCAGAGTTAGTAGGCCTGATGGGTCGTTTGCTGTTTGAGAGCAAGGAGAGCCCTTGCACTTAGGAAAGTTCTAGGATGAGTCATCAGAATAGAAAGTATGTTAATTTCCAAAAGTCAAAGACAGGGAAAGGAGAAGATTGTGAATATCTAAAGACTGAAAAACATGATTCCTTTTAAAAATCTATTATGCTCACTGATTATTAAAATGTATTTTTAATTATCATATTACATGTATTCAATTAAAACATAACTAAATAGAAAAATTCACATGGATGGTTAACTACTTTGATCAAATTCCATCGATGGTAATTAAAATTCCATGATTCTAGAAAGTACTAAAAGATATAATAAGTCACAAATAATTATTATTTACATGTTTGCCCTATTCCTTAGGACATATGAAGAAATATTTTGAAAATTATAAGGCATATTCATTCATATTTCCCTCACTAATTTTGTTAACATTATTTTAAAATATCAATAATGCTTTATTGAGACAAAACATACTTCATCACATAAATACCATTATAAAATGTTTAGTATTTTATTTAGATATTATTTTGATATTTTAAAATATAGTTTGGTTCATCTTTGTGTCATATTTTTCCATTTATATTTTGTGTACATTTTATGTTATATATAATATGTGTGCATAATAGTATTACAGTACAAATACAGATATAGAAATGGCCTATTCTTTTTAATTTTTTTACTGATATGGGTACATGACCAAACATTTACCAATTTAATTTGAACTTCTTCATATATTATATGAAGAAACTAAGGACCACATAAGAAAAAATATCTGCCCATTCACACAGATAATAAGTAGAGAAGTCAAGATTTGAACTCAGATAATCTGACTCAATAGCAATGTTCATCTTACTACATCATTCTCCTAATCATATCCTTTACACCACCAAGATACCACTTAGAATCTTGAAATTATAATGCTTGAAGTAATGTACAGAAATAATGAAAGGATTTAGATATGCCCAGTGTACCAATCTTGTTTCAATTCTTTGGACAATGAATGAAATGAGCTATCAATGTACTCCAGGTAAAATTCCTGCTTTAAGGAAGTTTTAGCCTTTCTCAAGCAGTATCACCCAAATGATGTTTAATTTTACTACACTTTTGACTTTGATCTTAATGTGCAAAGTATTCTTTGCTTTCTGTAGCAGTAACCTTCCAAAGTTTCTGGTAGTAGCTAGACTCCTAATTTGAAGCCTTTGCAAAGGGAACAGGATTTAATGAAACATGCCAGCAAGTTCTATTTGGTAAAGAATATTTCAGTACAGTGGAGAACTGTCTTTCAGTTGTTCTGTTTTCTAAACTTTAAATATTCAAAGCAATAGCCAACAATACTCTATGGTTATAAAGCAGTTTAGATATGTGACTTCATTCAATCTTCACACAAACTCTATCATGTAGTCCACATTCTATCACTATCCACATTCTATAGATGAAGAAACTGAAGTTGTAAAAGGATTTATAATCTCATAGGATTTTATGCCTCAATCTAAAGAATTAAAGTGCTAATGATGGATTTCTAGTACTATTGTGTCCAGTGGGAAGTGAGAAAAGTGGAAACTTGGGTGAAGAAGCCTTCCTGCTGCTAGTTGAATCTCACCATGCAAGTGACCAACTACTGCACCTAAATGTTGTCAGGATACCCTGAGTACTGACATAGTCATCCGCAATGTATAGAGAAGGATTCAGAAGGAGTGTGTGGCTAACCTAGTGAACCCATAGTCTTTTTTTTCCCAAACCCTTTTATACTTAAGACCTTAGCCACTTTTAGAGCACCCCAGGCCTTTGTTTCATCAACTTGTTCAGTTTTACATTTCTAGTACAAGAGAAAGTACTGCATTTCTGGTTCTTTTTGCTTTTGACTTTTGTTTGACAGTAGACTCAGAGTGGGCAAGAAGTTGATGCCCTCATTTGGGCCACTGTCAGCTGCTTCTGACTTCCTGCTCTCACAGCTCAAATTGCTCTTGCATTGCTAACATGAGTAAGGACTTGAAATTCAATCACCTGAGGCTAGGAAGTGGGGAAGATAACCCTGTACAATCAATTGCTAAGCCATTTGGAACCAACTTGCTCCAATCTCAGTACACCTAGCCCAGTTGTGGCACTTGGAAAATTAGGCGTGTCCAGTGTCACTCCAGTCGACCCCAATCTCACAAAAATTCTAGTTGTTATGGAAAATTGTCAGGGATTCACACTTACATGCTAAAAGATGTTATCAGTCCTGCCAAAAATCTGAAGCAGGTAGGCCTCTCTCGGAGAAGGAGAACTATGACAGCTCCTGAAATGTGCCTGGGGTTTTGCAACTGGAAAAGACATAGATCAGAGTAGTGAGTCAAGAAAATCCTGTCCCACCTGGTTTCTGATAAATATGCAAGCACCAAAAGATTAAGCCACCTTTGTCAGCAATCTTAGATCATATTTTTTTCCTTTCCTGCTAAATTCTTTTATTAGCCACAATGATAATGATGCTAATAATAATCTGCTTATTCCAGACTCTCAAATTCTTCTCAATAATTTATGATCCTCAATTTTGTCAGAATCTCAGCACTATTCAGCCTTCAAAAAAAAAAGGAAAGGAAAGGAAAAGAAATAGAAAAAAGGTAGGGGGGATCTAGAAGATGGAAGTTACACATAGAAAATGAATTATGCACCAAATTGTAAATATTCCATTTCTTTTGCTGATCTGAAACTCCCCAAAGAAATATGAACACTTGATTTGAAATTCAGCTGCAATGACATTTCCTAGTTGGAAGGAATATTTTTTCTTAAATTCACATGTATTTGCAAAAAGATAACTTTTTTGGTGGGTGCTAGTATATCCAAATATTTTTAGTCCATTTTCCCTATGCATTCCAAATAAAATGCTGCTTAGTGGAGAGCTTTCTCTGAGAATAAAACTTTACAACATTTGTTCTGGCTTAAGTTTCAGCAAGAAGGACTTAGGATAGATGAAAGGAAAACTACCTGCTTATAAGAATTATAAGCCACTGGAGAACAAGTTGTGATAGCAACCTCTCTGGAGGGTTTCAAAAATAGTCGAGCTAGGTGAGTCAGAGACAGATAACTCTGTTATCTGTCCAACAGTCTACTCTGCTAAACAAACCTTTGGTTTGTAGCTTGGCAAAATTCTATGAACCAGCTATTGCTCAACTACAGAATAAGCCTTCCCCCTCTATTTCAGCTTTTATTCTCAAGCTAATCATATATTTATTGAACTGATCGTTATTTTCATGGGCAGGGGTAGACTTACGTATTTCAAAATGGCATCAGTTGATGTTGGTAAAATAATACAATGAATGTACCTATGTTTACTCTTTTGTTCCCAAGGTTAATAATGTGTTGTTTGTTATTTTTTAAACATTGTCCTGCAGCCATGACAGCTGTATCTTCCAGCCTTGGGCTGCTTTGATTTAAAATTTAATGATTTATTTCCTGATGTACAAAATACACCAACTGTCCCTATAGTTTAGACATATGGGAAAATGAAAAATGGCATTTAGCCAGAATTCTTCTTCCTCTCATCATCTACCTACATACATGTATATATGCTCCCACATAAATATATGTGGATATGCTGGACACCATGAAACTATTAATTTAATTACTTTTCAATGCCATCCTCTCATCATCTACCTACATACATGCATATATGCTGACTTATAAATATATCTGTATATGATGGACACCAAGAAAGTATTCATTTAACTACTTTTCAAGATTTCTTTTAAAAAAAACTCATATAAAATAGTTCCCAAACTAGTAAGCAGAAGTCAAAAGTCATATAAGTTTACCTGTAGAGGTCAAGCATAAATGCCAGTGATCACTGGTAATAGAGGGAATTTCCTCAGAGGAAGGTCATAATAACAGTGAAATCACAGGCATGGCATATTAGAATATTTGAATTAAAATATGTAACATGTTCATTTATATGTGTGTATTTATACATATCAATTCAATGTACCTTTGAATGGGTTTTCATGTATGACAACCTGAATAAATGTGCTTATTTTTGTGAACATTCTTTTTCAAATAGAATTGTGGTTTCATTGGTATAGGGAACTGTTGGTCAAGAAACTTTCTCTACCAAAACAAATTCTTCAACTTAGAGTCTTAAAGACCCCCTAAGGGGATAGAGAGTTTGAGGTATTTGCCTAAGGCCATAATCAGTTTGTTTCAAAGGTGGCCCTTGAACTTCAGTCTTCTTGACTCTGAGGGTAGCTTGCCATTCACAGCATGACATTGTCTCTCAGATACATATGCATTCATATGTGATAAAACATATGCATATGTGCATGGATTTGCACATACATAAAATTGTTATCCACAAATTCTTTAACACTAGTACAAATAAGCCAACCTAAAATTCTAAAAGTGAGTACATTGTCTTTGGTATAGATTATTAATTATGTATTGAAAACAATACCTTGCATTTTCATAATGATTTATACTTTTGAACTACATATATTAGGTTATTTTCTTTCCAGAATAAATGTTTGATCTATATAGGGGTAATTATTATTAACTTGATGGAGAGAAGAATTAACTGAGAGAGGAAAGGTTCAAAGTTAGTAAACAGAGCTTAACTTAAACGTAGAATTCCTGACTACTAGCTTAAAAGGATATTGGTATCGGAGTGAAGGAGAACCCAATTGTAGTCCGAAGTCTGAAACTAATTCATTTTCAGGTCATTTGGAAGTCACTCACCTCATTGAACCATAGTTTTCCTATCTGGAAAATGAGGGGAATAAACCAGATGATTTTTTTTTTACATTTTTCTTATTCTAATATCTGAGATACCATGCTTGGGAATATTAATTCCCATTCATCCTGAACAAAGACTTCAGAGATGGACAGTAGAGAGATATGTAGGGAATACTGGAAAAGGAGAAAGGAGCAGCAAGGTAAAATCTTGACAAGAATGCTTGTGGTTAGAAGGGATAAGCATAGTCTCATTGAATCACCATGGTATATGGAGGGGGAAAAAAGGCCATTATATTAAGAGAGGGAGGGAAGAGAAAACATTCATTACTTGGCCCTGCTAGTTACTCTTACCCTATAATAAAAACTCTGAGTAAGTTAAACAAAAGACTCAGGATTCAGCAATGCGTGGACTTTCCAATTACAAAGAGGTCCAAAATGGCTCAGTAATACTATGAAGTCTCTGAAATTTTGTCTTTGGCATTCTCCTCCTCCTCCCTTCCTGTGCTTCTATCCCCTTAGTCCCTTCACACATCTATGGTTCTTGTGATTTCCCCACCCCCACCCCCCCTGTACTTACAGGGTTTTTAGTGAAACCATAAAACCCATAAAAGATGATTTGGCTGCTCTAATTTTTAGTCTTGTGACAATGAGTAAGGGAGATATTTTTAAACTATAGCCCACTCTTGCACTTCCAAAATCACACCATCCTGTAGGCAGTCACTTACTTTGCCTACTCATAAAACTGGCTCTAATTTCTAGACTTTTGTTTAAATACTGTTCTAAAGAAGTGCCTGCTGTTTTCCACTTGAAATGTCTTCTGGAATTTAAGTGAATGAGACTAGACAAAAGTGCTGCCAACTACATTCACTATAGTTCTATAAACTTGTATGGTTACAAATGTAAATGCCTGTGACCTTACTTCTTACTCACAGTGTTTTTTACATTCCCTGTATAAGCTGTTAGGCCTAAGCTTCCAATCAGGGTTCATCTATTTATTCCAGGTGACTTTGGCTTTACCTAAATTAGTCGGTCATTTCAGGGCTAAAAAATTGCTCATGTCCTTCTGATTTGGGGTGTACTTATAAAAATGGTTGATTAACTGAACTTTCCACTTATTCTATTAGATGTACTGGTCTTAACAAAACAATATTCTAGAAAGTAAAAGACAATCAATGGAAAAATAGTTTGAAATATAGCTATTTTTCTCTCTCCTTCCCACCTCTCATTAACCCCCTCCAAAAAAATATTTACATGAGATATTTTATATCTCTGCCTCTTAATGCAAAGCATCTGAATGTACTTTCTATTGACAAGCAGATATTATTGCATATGACATGGTAACCAAATATGAGAGTATAGAAAGCAATAAAATTTTGCTCTTTTCCATGGCAGAAATTTAGAACAATATCATTTGTGATTTACCTCTTGGAAAGAATCTCTCTCTCTCTCTCTCTCTCTCTCTCTCTCTCTCTCTCTCTCTCTGTCTGTCTCTGTCTCTGTCTCTCACACACACACACACACACACACATGCACACACACACTTTTGTCTCGGTTCATTAATACATAAAAGAGTAAATGTGATGACTCTACCATATATCTGCTTTTTAGATTTCATTCACCTTTGACCTGTAATGTCCCAATTTACTTCAAGCACTTTTATTTATGCCATTTCCCAGACCTATACATTTTGATCAGAGAAATGGCACTCTCTGTTCAGTGCCTTTGGAGAGCACTTTGCAGGTACGATCCGTTCAGAAAAAGCAGTCACCCAATACATGAGATTGTGACAAGGTATAATGTAATGGTAGTTATGCGAACCTCCAATAAACCAGTGGTACTTCACAGATTACTTGGAGAGAAAGTCTCTTAGCGTGCTTGAAGAAGTATGAAATGAATTTCATTTCCTTCTCATTTGCCTTGCTTCTGAAAGGTTTCATGCAAGATATGTGACCAACTATTATAGTACTAATCCATCCATGACAGAGCTCAATTTTCTCTGAGAATTTACTTCTGAATGGGCTTCCGAAATACTTGAAAGCTCAAAATTAAAGTACACTGAACAGAGCAGCCACTGAGCTGTGGACAACTGTCAGTCAAGAAAACCAGTTGGAACAAAATGTAAATTAGATTTTATTTTATTTTATTTTATTTTTTTAAAGTGATCTATAATGGCATAGTGGTAAAGTTTTATTGCCCATTTCCAAACAAGAACAATAAGAAGGGAAGTGGTGAAGCCCTGTTGTTGTGAGTTTTTCTCATTAGTGCAAATGAAAACGGCAGTGTGGGTTATTGAAACTTTCAAAGCAATGTGCAAGGACTGTGGCTTGCTCAATATGCTGTTAGTATGGGGAGAGGAATAAATGGGGGGGGGAAGAAAGTGAGAAGAAAGAGAAGGGGAGAAAGAGGGAAGTGGGTAAAGATATATCTATAGATAGAGATATGTGAGAGAGAGAGAGAGAGATTACTTCTAGCTTGTATTTTCTAATCGAACCCAGCCTATTACCTACATTTAGTTAAATGATAACCCAGAGAAAACAAAATGATAGATTTGGGACAGAAAGAGCAAGCAGGAATCAACTACAGAAAAATATCCAGTATAACTAGCTCATCATAATCCTGGTATATGGAGACAATAGGCAACCTAGTTCCACATCACACCTTTCATAATTATTAACTTTGTGATTGCCAAAACATTTAGTTCCTCTGACCCTCAGTCACATACGTAATATAGGGATAATGTTATTTATAGTCTAGTTCTCAAAATTCTTATAAGGAGAGATACTTTGTAAACCTTATCTCATTAAAAAACCTATGAACAGTAGTCATAGTAGTATGTGGAGCTATTGTTATCTATCATTATTATTTGGAGTGCAGACTAAGATCATATTATCATTTTTTGATGGGGATGGAGGGGAGGTTCTAGGACACACTTTTCATTTTGTGAAATAAAATGTAAACTTTTTATTTGTTCCTATTAAGTTTGATCATTTGAGATCGAATTGACAATTTAGTTGGTCAGTATCTGCTTTGAATTCTGATTCATCCAACATGCTTAGCTGTTCCTCCCAGCTATGGCTGATCTGCAGATTTGCAAAGTTTATAATCTATTCCTTCATATCATTGGTAAATACATTACATGCCATAGGCCCAAAGACAGATTCTTGGGGCACTACACTGGAGACAAACTTAATCCAAGTTGAAATAGACCCTCTCTTCATTACTCTCAGGGCACGTTCATTCAATTAGATCTGAAACCAACAAATTCTCCTATTTCCTATCTCATGCCGGAGTTTCTAGTCCACATCCTTTCACTGCACGTATTCTTTTTTTCTTCTTTTTAAAATTTTTTTTTAGTTTACATCATTCATTTCCACAAGATTTTGAGTTACAAATTTACCATTTTTCCCCTACCCATCACCCCAAAACAGCAATCCCACTGAATACCCTCTTCCCCAATCTGCGCTCTCCTATATCCTCTCCCATCCCCCCTCCAACTTTCCAGGAGGGCAAGATGGATTTCTATGCCCCACACTACACATATTCTATCACAGGCTAGTCAAGTATCAAGAGTGCAATAGAAATGCAGAATTTGAACCAAGAAGCCTCTACATTCTCTCCCAACCATAATATTTTAATACAATTATCTGCTAGCATCCTATCTCTGTAAATTATTAGAAACTTTGTCAGTGCCTCACTGAAATCTGGTCTTCTATATCTACAAAATCCTTCTGATCAACTAACACAACAACTTGTCCACAAAAAAAGAGAAAAAGGAAAAAAAGGAAATGAGGTTAATTTGGAATGACCTGTTCTTAATGAATCCAGTTCTTTCCATTCAAAATACTAATAAGTCCTGCTTTTATAAATGCAGTTCAGAGTTTTGTTGGGAACTGATATTAATGGTGACAGAAAATAATTAGCAGAAAGTGTTTTCTTACTTGTGTTGAGAAAGAAGATAGTCTTCGATAGATTTTTTTGTTTTGTTTTTTTACAGTTCTCCTGCTTATATTTCCCACAACTTCTCGAAGATCATTCATTCACTGCTGCCCATCAGTGCCACCTGCAACTTGTTTAGGTTGCCTGCAAAACTTTTTCTAAGTCTGGGAATTTGAACTTACATGGGGCAAGTAGGGGTCCTCTTTAACATATGCTCCCGGATTTAGAGTTTCCATTCATGTTTTTAAATTCATAATATTTATTGCCTAAACTACACGCTTGGCAACCCATAATATACTGGGACATCTCTGATGCTGTATTTTACTGTTGCTTATCTTTTTTGATTATTTATTTGTTTATTTTTTTAATAAATGTAACCCTTGTTTCCTCTGATTATATTGCAAGTTCCTCAATAGTAGGTATCATTCAGTGATACTTGGCAAATCACATTTTAACATTGGGCCTCAGTTTCCTCTACTGTAAAATGAAAACATTGACTTTGGTAATCACTGTGATCCTTCCCAATCATATAATTGCTATTAGAATTCTTGGGTCTGAATCTCATTCCCAGTTGTGGCATTTCTACCTATGTGATTTTTGAAAAGCCACCTAAATTTGCTAGACTTCAGTTTCCTCATCTGTATATTTAGGAAAGGGTTTAATTTCATGATCTCTGAAGTCTCTTCTAGTCTTACATCTCTAGTCATATAACTTCATTACTTGTGTGTGTTTGTTCATATTCCTTATAGTGTCTTGCTTACAATAGTTGGTTGAAGAATGAATTGGTAATACCTTGAGCAACAGATACTATTCCTTTCCTATGTTGTGGAGAGCTGTTTTATATGACTTGGGACAAAAACTCACAAAACTCTGTCCATAGAAGATGGATTAGATCCTTTGCTGAAGTTCCACAATCATGAAGGTCATGGTGGCAAAACCCAGTGAACTTCTTTTGACACCTTCAGTTTTGAAAGGATTTGTTTCCACCCAAAGCCAGAACTAGATCAAATTGGTTACCAGCATACTCATTTTCCATCTTAATAGTATTTTATTTTTTCTAATTACATGTAAAGATAGTTTTCAGCATTCATTTTTGACAAATTTTGAGATTCAAAATTTTTTTCTCCCTTCCTTCCCTCCCCCTCCCCAAGAAAGAAATCATTCTGATATAGTTCAAACCTGTGCAAT
Organism: Petaurus breviceps papuanus; assembly: GCF_028583685.1. Classification (NCBI taxonomy): domain Eukaryota; kingdom Metazoa; phylum Chordata; class Mammalia; order Diprotodontia; family Petauridae; genus Petaurus; species Petaurus breviceps. Next base: position 10,988,503 of record NW_027185712.1, on the reverse strand, counting down.
CACGTTAAATATATTTGCACATTAGTCATGTGAAAAAAAAGAATCACAACAAAAGGGAAAAACCACAAGCGAGAAAAAAAGTGAAAATGGCATGCCTCAACCTGTATTCAAACCCCATAATTATTTTTCTGGATGTGGTTATCATCTTTCATCACAAGTGTTTTGAAATTGTCTTGGATCATTGTATTGATGAGAAGAGCTAAGTCTAACATAGTTAATCATTGCATTATGTTGGTATTACTATGTACAATGTTCTCCTGATTCTGCTCATTTTTCTCAACATCAGCTCATGTGTTTCCCAGTTTTTCTGAAATCCTCCTGCTCATCATTTCTTATAGCACAATAATATTCCATTACATTCATATACCACAACGTGTTCAGTCATTCTCCAGTTGATGGCCATCCCCTCAATTTCCAATTCTTGCCCATCACAAAAGAGCTGCTAGAAATACTTTTTGCATGTATGGGTCCTTTTCTCTTTTTTATGATCTATTTAGAATACAGACCTTGTGGTAGTATTGCTGAGTTAAAGAGTTATGCCATCATATTATGCCCTAATAATAGGGGACTTTATTCTTTGTCAAATACCCTAACCACTCAGTTATTCAACATAGTAACTTCCCATGAGTTAGTTCCCATCCACCCACAAAGTTTTATGGCCCTTTGGGCATAGTTTCAAAATGCTTTACAGAGTTGTTGGATCAGTTCACAACTCCACCAACAATGTGTTAGCATTCCAATTTTCCCAAATCTTCTCCAACATTTATCATTTTCCTTTACTGTCATATTAACCAAACTGAGAGGTGTGAGAGCTGGTACCTCAGAGTTGTTTTAATTTGCATTTCTCTCATCCATAGTGATTTAGACCTTTTTCTTTTTCATTCCATTATATGCAGTTTTAATTTCTTCCTCTGAAACTATCTATTAATATCATTTGACCATTTATCAATTGGGGAACAACTTGTAGTCTCATAAATTTGACTCATTTCTCTATATATTTTAGAAATGAAGCCTTTATCAGAAACATCAGCTATAAAAACTGTTTCCCAGCTTTCTACCATGCTCATTTGAAGTGAAATAGATATTGCAATGCTGAATACAGTAAAATGGTAATGGAGTATAGCAAGCTGTAGATGACACAGTGAGTGAGAAGAGCTGACCCAGCAGTACAAGTTACATTCCTTTCATGAATGCAACCAGCAGCACCCAGATAGATTTATGTGTAAAGTTATAACATCATTGACTCAGAGCCAAAAAAAGAAAAGCATGCTCCCTATGAATCAATTCCTCATTTCCATCTTCCTCAACCCTCCCATTCCAAAGTTTCATTCATCCTAATCTACTTAGTCCTTCCACTGTGTTCTCCGCAATGCCTTTTCCAAAGGCACAAGTTTTCCTTCATCTAAAATCTATTCCTCATTCCCTCCATCTACTAGCTCTTACTGAATGAAACCTGCGTTTTCCTGAATGACACAAGCTCCCTGACCATTTTTTCTAGAACAGCTGCACCTTTACTCATTTCACCACCAATGACTAGTTGAGCCAGAGGAGTTGAAATGCTCCTTACTCCCCCGTGCCACTCCTGATTCATTCTCTTTCTTCATCACTCACTGACTTCTGTTTCAGATTCATGCTATTCAAATCTACCACCAAACAAAATTCTGGAAGATTTTGTCTGTAAATCCCCAGGTCATTCTCATATTTTCTCAATGAGTTTGATAACTGGCTTACAATTTTTCATTCCTCCCCAACTCCTGCCCTCATAATAGGGGACTTTATTCTTTGTCAAATACCCTAACCACTCAGTTATTCAACACAGCAACTTCCCATGAGTTGGTTCCCATTCACACACAAAGACGATCTTGCTATCACTCATAAATATGCCACCTCCACAGTCAAGAATACTGAAATCCACTTCTCTGATCATAATCTATTGTATTTTCATCTCTCCTTCTGCCTTTTCTCACATTACTCTTCATCTACACCATGGCATCCAATGCCTTGACTCTACATTCTTTCCAAACAACTAGCCTCTTTCTCTACTTTTCTCCCCATCTTGACACTTTTGTGAACCAGTTCATCTCTATCTTATTCTCTTCTCTTAAATCCCTAACCCCTTATAATACTGATGATTATGCTTAGCTGAGTCTCAGCTTTGGAACTCTTACTATTTGTTCTCTTCACTCCTATGTATATGATTCTGAATGAAGGTGGAAAAAATCATGCAACCATTCCATCTAGGAACAATACAAATCTGTTATTTAACCTGAACTGTCCCTCACTACCTCCAGGCAGTCCAACTATACCTCCCTCGTCAACTCACAATCTTACTCTCCATAGGAACTCTTCCAAAATTTTTCCTCTTTCCTTAAACTTCCCATGACTCTCCAGTCTACCATTCTTTCAACTGAGAACCTTACTTCATCTTTTACAGGAACAAAATGATGTCGTTAGCCATGAAGTCCCTCTTTTCTCCTCTTCCTCATTTCTCTTCAGTTTGGTGCTTTCTGCTTAATACCTGATGAATTGTCCTTACTTGTTACTAAGGTCAACCCCACTACTTGTTCAAAGGATCTAATGCCAATCTGTCTCCTACAAGAGATTATCCTGTCTGTCATCCCCAACCCTTCCATTATTTTCAATTTCTCTCTCTCTATTGGCTCATTCCTGCTGCCTATAAAAATGACCATGTATCCTCTATCCTGAAAAACAAAACAGGTCAAAAATTTCACTTGACCCTTGTAATAGTTATGGAATTTTAAGATCCTGTCTTTTGGCTTGGTTGAGTGTTAAAACCCAGAGCTTGTGAATCCCACTTGTGGGATGGACTTGTTGATGTGAAAAGAGAGGGCTGAACTGGGAGGAGTTGGTGCCATGGATTTGGAGAGGCAGAAGTAGAGAGAGAGAAAGAGGCAGAAAAAAATTTTGAATGCAGCATCATGGAGGCAGAGAGACAGAGAGGATTGCTGAGGGCCAGTTTGAGCTGCCCAGGACATTTGAGAGCTGCCACCCAGAGCTCCAAAGGACTGAGGAGACATGGTTGTGATGCTAGTACTTTGTCTGTTTTGATGTGGTTTTGCCAGGTTCGTCTGTTGGTGAAGGACAGTGCTGTTGTTGCAGAGGTCATGGAACCTTGCTTTTGGTTCAGAATCCCTGAAAAAGGATTTTCTTCTTGTATGTTTGCAGAAATCCTGGAAGAGGGTCTTGCTGATGTTTTCAGTGGTCCTAGGACTGTTCTGCAGACAGAGAATGAATTAATGAGGACATTGGAAATATATCTTGTGGCCTTATTAAGCTTTGTCTCCCCAGGAACAGAGATTGATAAGAACTTGCCTTGGGTTAAGATGACGAAAAAACCTGTCCTTTGGTATTAAATGCTGTGACAATATCTTAACCTTGTTGTAACTCTGGGGTAGATGGTATATTCAGTTGTGATCCAGGGGTGGGGAACATTTGACTTTTTTTTTGTCCCCTGTGACCGACCAAATGAATGTACTTGGTTTATGATTGGAAACTAATCTCCATTTGAGAAGAGGGGCTTTTTGATTGACTAAATGAATGTACTGACTAGGGGTGGAGCAGTACTTGGAAGAGGGACTTTGTGATTGACTAAATGAATATACTGGCCAGAGGTGGAGAAGTACTTAGAAATTATTGAATTACACTTGGTAAATACTGTATTTTGAATTGTGCTGTATTTTGATGTTCTCATTTCTTAATTTGTCACTGAATAAAATGGAGAGTGGCTAAAATGGTATTTTGAACCTTGGAATTTGCGTTTGCTTGGCATTACAACACTTCAATTTTTGCCAACTTTCATCCTATATCTCTTTTGATTTTTGTGACTAAACTTCTTGAAATGGCAGCCTATTATAGGTACCTCCACTTTCTCTACTCTTACTCTCTTTTTAACCCCTTACAATATGGCTTCAACCTTATCATTACATGGGAATTGCTCTCTCCAAAATTACTAATGATTTGTTAGTTACTAAATCCAATTGCCTTATTTTCAGTCTTTATTCTCTTTGACCTCTGTAGCTTTTGACAGTGTTGATCATTCTCCCCTCATTGATATTATCTTCTTTCTAGATTATTTTGGGATACCACTCACCACTGATTCTCTTCATACCTATATGAGTGTTACTTCTCTGTCTCTTTTGCAGGATCATCTTTCAGATCATACCCTCTAAAAATAGGTACCCCTCAGGATTCTGTCCCATGCATTCTTCTCTTCTATATTCATACTACCTCATTTTGTGATTTTATCAGTTCCCATGAATTTAATTATTATTTCTATTCCGATGATCCCAACTCTTTGCTAACCTCCAATCTTGCTTCACCAAATCCTTTTCATACATTTCAAAATAGATGTCTAGTAGACATCTTAAACTCAATATATTCAAAATCAAACTCATTATCTTTTCCCCTAAACCTTCCCATACTCCTATCTTCCCTATTGCTGTGGAGGGTAACACCATCCTCCAAGTGCCTTAGGCTTGCAACCTAGAAGTCATTCTGGATTTCTCATTGTTTCCCACATAGCCATATCCAAATTGTGACCAAGGTCTGTTGATTCAACCTGTGCAAATCTTTGAATATGACCTGTTTTATTCCTTAGAAAATGTCAGCAATCTACTGTAGGCCCTCATCACTTCATCACTTCCTTCCTTAATTATTGCAAGAGTATGATGCTGGGTCTTTCTGTCTCAAATCTCTTCCCATTTTCCAGTAACAAATTAGAAAAATTCTGGTGCTCAATACTTTTCATATCATATCCCCCTCCTATCTTTCTAGTCATCTTATATCTTATTCCTTTGACACATTGACACTGGCTTCTGGCTCAGCTCTGGATATTGTTTCTGGCTGCCCCCCATTCCTATAATACTTTCCTTCTTCTACTCCAGTTGTTGGCTTCTCTGGCTTATTTGAAATCCCAACTGAAATCCTTTCTTCTAAAGGAAACCTTTCCCTCTTAATCCAAGCATCTCCCTTCTGTTTATTATTTCATATTTATTTTTATATAGCTTTCTGTGTATATATTTGTTTCCATGTTGTCTCCCTCATTAGACTGAAAGGTCCTTGATGGCAGGGGCTATCTTTTGCCTCTTTTTGTATCACTAACATTTACCACAGTCCCTAGTATATGGTAGGAATTTAATAAATGTTTATTTATCTATTAATTGATTCTTAGAGTACTATAAATCTACCATGCAATGGTCTCTCCCAAGGCCTTCATTTTACAAATGAGGAAACTGAGGCCCAGAGAGATCAAATGACTTGCACAAGGTAGTATAGGTAATTAGGACAAAGATTTGAATTGTTCACTCCAATTTAACATTAGTTTTTGCTCTATGAAACTTCTCAACCAAGGCTTCTAGAGAATCATGAGGTTAGTCATGAAAGGTAAGTCACCACAAGAAAGAATCAATCAACCAATCAGTCGATCTAAAAACTCTTATTAAGCACCCACTATTTGTCAGACCAAAAAGTACTTTTTAATTTTTGAAATATAAGTAGGCCCATGGGGGAGAAAGTTGCTCTCCCAAACAATCCTGCACCCTGAGGTAAAGCCCTATTTGTACTATTATCTCTGGCTCAGGATGGGGTGGATGGCAGCATGTCTCCTTCAAATTCAGTGGTGTATATCCCTTTTGACTAACCCCTTACTCTGCCTTCAGGGAGTGGAGCATGTTGATAATTTTTAGCGCAGTTTCAAATTAACTTGGGTAGATGGCAGGAAGAGAGCACAAAATAACAGGTGATTTTAGTGAACCAATTAAATTCTCCTAAGTTATGGTTTTGTCCACATCATACATTCTCCTTTACCTCCCAAAATTAATATGGATGTGAAAAAAAGAAATATTGGTAACCATAGGTAGTCAAAGTTGAACACAAACATTGTTTCCCCATCTGCCAAGTATTTTCATTCCATGAGTACACTGGTTTGTTTGTTTGTTTGTTTTTCTGGTTTTGTTTTTGTTTCATATTTAAATGACAGATCCTGAACTTCCATGAGCCAAGATGGCAGAGTGAATAGTAAAATGATGTAACTCTCCCACATTCACCTCCAACCATAAAAGAGTACCCAAAACCAAATCCTGGAATAGAAGGAGCAGCAAAAAGGTAGGATGAAACAAACCTGGAAGATTGGAAGAAATGGTTTGTCTTACTTTGGTAATTGAAAAGCACAGTGTAGTCCAGAAAGCATCCCAAAAAGCCAGCAGCAAGCCCCACCCCAGCAAACCATAAGGATATCCTGAGCCGTTGTACAGTGGAGCAGGCAAATGCCAACACCAAGATCACTGTATGCCTCAGCATAGCCAGGGAAATGGACAAACTCCAGCTCTGAGAACCACCATGTGCTTCCACATATCCCCAGGCAAATGCCAGACCTATGGGTGCCTAAGCATATGGGAACCACCAATAACAGGCCCCCACTATGTGCTTCACCATAACCCTGGGGAAACAGATAGCCTATAGGGACCAGACTGCCACATGCTTCACAAAGGAATGCAGAAACACCTGACCAACCTCAACACATGCTAGACAACAGCACTAAGATCATGGCACAGAACTGGATAGGCTGCCAAACCCATACAGCCTCCAGTAAAGCCAACCACTCACACCCTATATATGAAGGTCCCCCCCAGACCTCAGGGCAGCAACAGTGAAGCACCAGATGAACAATCATTGCCTTCAGCCTCAGGCACAAGAAGCTTGAATCAGTGTCTTTTCCACCCCAGGTGCAGAGTTCAAATTTAAAAGGAAGACAGGTTTAAAAAAAAAAAGATGAGCAAAAAGCAATCGAAGAATCTGACCACGGAACATTATTATGGCCACAGGAAAGGTAAAGACACAAACTCAGAAGAGGACAACAATGTCAAAACACTTTTGAGCAAACCCCCCAGAGAAAAAGGAAGTGGTCTTAAGCCCAGAAAGAATTAATGGAAGAGCTCAAAAAGGAACTTGAAAATCATATAAGACATGGAAGAAAAACTGGGGGAAAATGAGAATGATACAAGAGAATTATGAAAAAAAGGAGTCAACAGCTTGGGAAAAGAAAACAATTGCTTAAAAATAAAATTGACAAAATGGAAAAGGAAGTACTAAAGTTAACTGTGGACAACATCTCCTCAAATGTTAGAATTTGGCAAATAGAAGCTAATAACTTTATGATACATCAAAAAATCAATCAAACAAATTCAAAAGAATGAAAAAATACAAGAAAATATAAAATACTTCATTGGAAAATAGATCCAGGAAAAACTATATTAGAATCATTGGACTACCTAAAAGCCATAGTCAAAAGGAGAACCTGGACAGCACCTTTCAAGAAATTATCAAGTAAAATTGCCCTGATATCCTGCAACCAGAGGGCAAAATAGGTATTGAAAGAATCCACCAATCTTCTCAGGAAAGAGGTCCTAAAATAAAAACTTCAATGAACATTATAGCAAAATATAACAACTTTCAAGTCAAGGGAAAAAAAAAACAAAAACACAATACTACAGGTAGCCAGAAAGACACAATTCAAATATTAGGAATCCACAATCAGGATTACACAAGACTTAGCAGCTATTATACTAAAGAATTGGAAGTCATGGAACATGATATTTCAGAAGGCAAAGGAGCTAGGACTACAACCAAAATCACTTACCAGGAGAAATTAAGCACAATACTTCAAGGAAAATAAATGTCATTTAATGAAATACAAGGATTTTAAGCTTTCATAAGGAGAAGACCAGAAATGAACAAAATTTTAATCTCCAGTATCAAGACCCAAGAGAAGCCTAAAAAGGGAAAAGAAAACATAGGGGGTTCAGTAGAACTGAACTGTTTATATCCCTGCAAGAGAAGAAGATACTTGTAATTCTTAAAAAATGTATCACCAAGAATACAGTAAAAAGGAATATACATAGACAGTTGGCACTTGCATGAGGTGAATTTGAGGGAATGACATATGTATAAAAAACAAAACATAAGGAATGAGAAGGAGGAGTGTACTGCATGCAGAAGGTAGGCAGAGGTAGAATGGGGTAAATTATTTCACACAAAAAGGTAAAAAAAATCCTATTACACTGGATAGAATTATGGGAAGATGAAGGATGGGCATCACTTGAACTTTACTCTCATCAATATGTATTCAAAGAGGGAGTCATATATACAATCATTTGAACATATGAATCTATCTTATCCAACAGCAAAGTAGTATGGGATGAGATGGGGGAGAGGAGGAACAGAAGAGAGGGAAGACCAGGGAGGCAGAAGAAAGAAGGAAAACATGGTCAAGGAGGGAAAATGGGAAAGTAGAGACAACAAACTGGAGAGGAAAAAAAGAAAGGAGGAAAATACACAGTTAATAGTCATAATTGTGAATATGAATGGGATGAACTCTTCCATTAAAGGGAAGTGTAAAACAGAGTGGATTAAAAACCAGAATCCTACAATATGTTGTTTATAAGAACACATTAGAAGCAGAGAGACACACACAGAGTAACAGTAAATAACTGAGGTAGAATATATTATATTTCAGATGAAGTAAAAAAGAAAAACAGGTATAGAAATTCTCATCTCAGAAACAGCAAAATCCAAAATAGACCTAATTAAAGAGATAATGAGGGAACCTACATCTTACTGAAAGGTATGATGGACAATGAAGTAATGTCAATACTAAACATATATGCACCAATTGAAATAGCATCCATATTCTTAAAGAAATTAGGTGAGTTATAGGAAGAAATAAACAGCAAAACTGTACTAATGGGGGACTTCAACTGCCCCCCTCTCAAAATTTGATAAATCCTATCTAAAAACAAAGAAACAACAAAGAAACTAAGAAGGATAGTAGAATATTGGAAAATATTAGACAAAAATGGTGACATTGTAAACAAATTAGAAGAGCAAGGAATAATTTATGTCTCAGATCTATAGAGAAGGGAAGAATTCATGACTAAACAAGATATAAAGTGCATTATGAAATGTAAAATAGGTAATTTTGATTATATTAAATTGAAAAGTTTTTGCAGGAACAAAACCAATACAAGTAAGATTAGAAGGAAAGCAGAAAGCTGGGAAACATTTTTACAGCACATGTCTCTAATAAAGGTCTCATTTCTCAAATATATATATATATATATATATATATATGTCAATTTTTTAAGAGTACAAGTCATTCCCCAATTGATAAATGATCAAAGGAAATGAAGAAGCACTTTTCAGTACTTCCTGTGCGATGATGCAATGGCACCCCAGTCTGGATTGAGGGCTTCCTGTATGTGAATGACCTCCAGATCAGCAAAGCATATAACTGCTCCAGGTGTGCAGTTGCTGACCACTATAGCATCAGTATTAAATCATTGTATCCATTGGTGTTGACACAGTGCAATTCATAGCCTGAACAATTCACTCAAAACTGACTGATATTCTTTAATGAATGAATGCCTCTGGGGCAGAGACAAGATGGCAGTAAAGAAGCAGAAAAACTCCATAAGCTCCCCTGCCCATAACCACCTCAAATACTTATAAAATATGACTGTAAACAAACTTTAGAGCCACAGAATCCACAAAGTAAAAGAGAGAAACAAATATCCCACTGAAGGCAGCCCAACAGGCCTACAGGAAGGGTCCATTGCAGTGTGCTGGGAGCCAAGCCCAGCCCCACATGAGCCCATGATTTTAGCCACAAGGCAGCCCTGACCAAAAGTGGCTGGAGTGAACTTTGGAGAAATTATCAACCTCATAAATGCCAAAGTAAAAGGTCAGTGTAGAAATCTGTTGGAACTGATGGGGATGGAGGAATGCAGTCCAGCCCCATCCCTGGGGCAAGAGGTGGTGGAGGCACAGCAGCTGTGCAGCTGCTGCCACATGCCTGCAGATTGTAGGGGGACCAAGCAACCATTCAGAGGGTAATTTTGCTTGCTTTAGAACTGCTTGGGTCTGGATTGCAGTCTTGGATGGAGGTACTGGAGTGTGTGACCAGTGGGCCAGATCTTGTGGGGGCTGCAGAGAGGGCACCCAACTAATTGCTCCAACAGCTGTGAAAACCCCAGCAATTTGGGACAAAGCTCTCCTCTCTGGAAGCAGAGTTCTACTGTGTCAAAAAGCTCAAAAATCAAGTAATTGATTGTCAATATGAGTAAGCTCAGGAAGCAAAGCAAGTACAGGAGCCAACTTTAGATTCCTCTTTTGTGGACAAAAAGGATCAAAGAATGGAAAAGGAGGAAGACAATGAATTCATAACTCCTTCACCAAAAGATTCCAAGAAAAATATTAAATGGTTACAGGTCATGGAGGAGCTCAAGAAGGATTTCCAAAATCAAGTAAGAGAAGTGGAGGAAAAATTGGGAAGACAAATGAGAATGATGCAAGAAAATAATGAAAAGGGTGTCAACATCATGACTGAAGACAATAAAACATTAAAAAATATAGTAACTCATATGGAAAAAGAAGCCCAAAAACCAATGAGGAGAAGAAGGCCTTAAAAAAGCCAAATTTGCCACATGGAATAAGAATTTCAAAATCTCAATAATGAGAATAATTCCTTCAGAATTAGATTGGAGAAAATGGAAGCTAATGATTTTATGAGAAATTAAGATACTATTAAACAGATCCAAACAAATTAAAAAATAGAAGGCAATATAAATATCTCATTGAAAAAACCACTGACCTGTAAAATAGATCCAGGAGAGATCATTTAAAAATTTTTGGACTACCTGATAGACATGATCAAACAAACAAACAAAAAAGAATCTAGAAATCATCCTTCAAGATATTCTCAATGAAAATTGCTCTGATATTTTAGAACCAGAGGGCAAAATATAAATTGAAAGAATTCACTGATCACCTCTTGAAAAAGATTCAAAAAAAAAATCTTAGGAATAATTTGGCAAGGTTCCAGAGTTCCCAGATCAACAAGAAAATATTACAAGCAATCAAGAAGAAACAATTTGAATATTATGGAAACACAAACAGTATTACATGAGATCCAGCAGCTTCTATGTTAAGGGATAGAAGGGCTTGGAATATAATATTCTGGAAGTCAAAGGAGCTAGGATTTATCACATACCCAGCAAAATTGAGCATAATGTTTCAGGGGGAAATATGGAAATTCAATGAAATAGAGGACTTTCAAGTATTCTTGATGGAAAAACCAGAGTTGAATAGAAAATTTTACAATCAAATATAAGAAACAAGAGAAGCATGAGAAGGTAAACAGGTTAAAGGATTCATGAGGAATTTATGAATCATAAGGAACTTATGAGTCATAAGGCACTTATGAAAGTTGAACTATTTGCATTCCTACATGGAAAAAATGGTAATTGTAACTTATGAAACTTTTCTCAGTATGAGCATAGTTGAAGGGAATATAACTTTGTGTGTGTGTGTATACATACATACTTAAATACATATATACATATATGTCTATATAGGAAGGTATATATATGTATGAATACATATATGAGTGTGTGTTTATATTTGTACAGGTAAACATAGAGAGCACAGAATCAATTGAATAGGAAAGGATTATATATAAATAATAAAATGAAAGGTGAGAGAGGAATAAAATGAGAGCAGATAGGGAGAGAAAGAAGAGGGTAAATTATCTCATATAAAAGAGACAAGGGAAAACTATTACAGTTGAGGGGAAGAACAGAAAGGCAAAAGGGAATGGGTTAACCTTACTCTCATTGAATTGGGCTTAAGGAGGGAATAACATACACACTCAAATGGGTATCTTACCCTACAGGAAAGAATGGGGGAAAGTAGAAAATAGAACAAGGGTGGGGTAGCATAGGATGGAGGGAAATGTAGTCAGTCTTTCACAATATATCCACTATGGAAATGTTTTGCTTAGCTACACATGTACCACCTATATTGAATTGCTTATCTTCCCAGTAAGGGTGGGTGATGAGGGAAGAAGGGAAAGAATCTAGAATTCTAAGTTTTAAAATCAAATGTTTAAAAATTATCATCATCATCACCATTATTATTATTTTTATATAACTTGGAAATAAGATATACAGGCACTGGGGTATGGAGGTACATCTTGCCCTACTGGAAAGTTAGAGTGGGTATGGGGGAAGAAATAAGAGAGAGAAGATTGAGGGAAGGGTTATTCAGTTGTATCACTGTTTTGGGGTAGTAGGTAGGGGGAAGATGGGGAGAAAATGTGTAACTCAAAATCTTGTGGAAATGAATGTTTTAAACTAAAAATAAACATAAAATTTTAAAAAGAAGCATTTTTCAGATAAAGAAATTAGAACTATAGGCATATGAAGTATTCTAAATCACTATTGATTAGAGAAATGCAAATTAAAACAACTCTTAGGTACTGTCTCACACTTATCAGATTGGTCAAATAAAAAAAAAGAAAATGATAAATGGAGAAGATGTGGGAGATTTGAAACACTCATGCACTGGAGAGCAATTTGAACTGTGTCCAAAGGGCAACCAAACTGCCATACCCTTTGATCCAGGAATACCACAACTAGATCTGTAACACAAGAAGACATAAAAAAACGGAAAAGGACCTACATATGTAAGAAAATTTGTAACAGTCATTTTCTGGCGGCAGAATATTGGAAATTGAGGGGATGCCCACCAATTGAGAAATGATTGAGCAAGTTGTGGTATATGAATATAATGGAATACTAATGTACAATAAGAAATGATGAACAAACAGATTTCAGAAAAACCTGGAAAGACTTGTATGGACTGATGCAAAGTGACGTTAGCAGAATCAGGAAAATACTACATACAGTATCTGCAACACTGTGTGATGACCAACTATGAATGACTCAGTACTTCTCAGGTACCCAATGGTCCAAGACAAGTACAAAGGGCTTATGGAGAAAAATGCTATCCACATTCATATAAAGAACTGATGGACCCTGAATACAAACCAAGACATTCTTTTTTTAAACTTTATTCTTTTTCATATTTTTTTTCTTTTGATTTGTTTCTTCTTTCATAAATATGACTAATATGGAAATATGTTTTACATAATTATACAGGCATAATGTATATTAAATAGCATTCAAATTTAGGAAGAAATGTGGGGAGGGAGGGAGAGGAAGAAGAAAAATTGGGAACTCAAATTCTTGTAAATATGAATGCCAAAAATTATCTTGACACATACCTGTGAAAAATGCTATTAAATAAATTGATTACTAATTACCCAGAAAATAATGTAAAATATTTGAAAATCTTTTTCATTTTTCTTATTCTTTGCTGTTTTTTCCCTGGTTAACCAGAATTTATTAAGCACTTATGTGTCAGGCATTATGCACATTAAACATATGTACATTAAACAATATGCACATTAAAGATAGATGTAAAAACAATTTTTAATTTATAAAAATTAATTTATTTTAGTTTCCAACATGAGATTTTCATGAGTTTTTGAGTTCCAAATTTTCTCCCCATCCCCCCACCTCATAATGGCAAGCAGGGTAGTACTTAGCCCCTTGTTTCAGCTATTCAACTATTCAATCCTTTACCCTGTCCGTCCTCAAAAGTGTTTTGTTTCTGATTACCACCTTTCTTAATCTATCCTCCTTTCTATGACTCCCCTTCACTTATCCTTTCATTCCAACTTATCTGTGGGGTAGGATAGATTTCTGTACCCAGTTGATGTATCTGTTACTCCCACTATGAGCCAGTTCCAATGAGAGTAAGGTTTACTTCTCCCTATGTCCCCCAACTAAAAGCTTTTACTTGCCTTTTTTATGTGATATAATTAATCCCATTCTGTCTTTTCCTTTCCCTTTCTCCCAGTGCATTCCTTTCTCACCCCTTCATTTCATTTTTCATGTTGCCCCTTCATATTTAACTCACACCTCTGCCCTCTATCTATATATACTACTTCATTATTTCCATAAGAATGATAAAATTGAATCACAAATATCATTGTCCCATGTAAGAATGTAAACAGTTTAACCTCATTAAGTCCCTTATGATTTCCCTTCCCTGTTTACCTTTTTATGCTTCTTTTGAGTCTTGTATTTGAAAGATTTTTTTTTAATTACTCAATTCAAATAATTTAATGTAGAAGCTGCTAAATCATGTGTAATCCTAATTGTGGCTCCATAATACTTTATTTTTTTCTAGCTGTTTGCAATATTTTCTCCTTGACCTGGGATTTCTGGAATTTTGCAATAATATCCCTGGCAGTTTTCATTTTGGGATCTCTTTCAAGAAATGATTGGTGGATTTCAATATCTATCTAACCCTCTGGTTCTAGAATATCAGGCCAATTTTCCAGTATAATTTCTTGAAAGTTGATATCTAGGTTCCTTTTTTGATGATGGCTTTCAGGTAGTCCAATAAATTTTTATTTATTTACTTTTTTAATTTTTTTAAAGCAATCAGGGTTAAGTAACTTGCTCAAGGTTATATGGCCAGTTATTTCTGGGTGTGGTGCTGAGTGTCTGAGCCCGGGATTCGATCTCCAGGTCATCCCAACACTGGAGCAGGTGCTGTTACTCTCTGAGCCACCTGGCCGCCCCAGTCCAATAAATTTTTAATATTCTCTCCTGGCTATATTTTCCACATCAGTTATTTTTCCCCCAATGGGATTTTTCACAAAGTTTTATTTTTTTTTATTTTTTAGTTTCATTTTATTGTTTCTTGAATTCTCATACTATCATTAACCTCCATTCACTAAATTCTAATTATTTTCTTCATTGAGGTTTTAAACTTCTTTTCCATTTGGTCAATTCTGTTTTTAAGGCATTCTTCTCCTAATTGGTTATTTGTACCTCATTTATCATTTGGCCTAGACTGTTTTTCAAGGTGTTAGTTCTTCAGTATTTGTGCGTGTGTGTGTCCTTTACCAAGCTCTTGACTCATTTTCCATGATTTCCTTGTATCACTCTTATTTCTCTTCCCATTTTCCCCCTTTACCTCTCTTACTTGCTTTTCAAAATCTTTTTTGAACCTTTCCATGGCCTTAGACAGATCTATTTTTTTAGGAATCTTTTGATATAGCAGCCTTGAATTTTATCTTCTTCTGAGTGTGTTTTGATCTTCCTTATCACCACAGTAAATTTCTATGATCAGAATTTTTTTTTAAAGTTATTTGCTCATTTTCTTCATCTATGTCTCAATTTTTATTCTTTGTTAAATTGGGATTCTGCTTCCAGGGCAGAGTGCATACTGTCCCAAGGTCCAAGAGTTTTGTGCAGCTGTTTTTAGATATACTTCTGTGGACTTGTAAGTTTTTAGTTTGTCCAAACTGGTATGATCCAAAAAGTATTTTTGCTACCCTACTGGCCTGTGCTCTGATCTGTGACTGACAACAAACACCCTTTTCTGCCCTGGAACTATGAACAGGGTACCTGTTCCATTATTGCTGCAAGTTCTGGTCTGCTAGTGCTCCTCTTTGACCTGGGACTGCCACCCAGAACTATGTCCTAGATCAGAATATGGGCAAAACAACAGAGGCCTGCCCCCAATAACAGCACAGAAACCCCTGTAATTTTCTTCTGATCAGTTGTTTGTACCCCTTATTGTTTATAAGCTGAGAGCTCTGGAAACAGCTTGTGTTGCTACAGATTGAATGGCTCCCAAGGCCTGCTCTTGGTTTGCTGTGATTATATCTGTCTTGGCACAGCCTGTAACAGATTGTGCTCCATTTTCACCCAAGTGTGATAGACCTTTCCTACTGACCTTTTAAGTTGTCTTTGGCTGGGAAATTATTTTACCCTGTTTTTATGTGAGTTCTACCACTCCAGGAATTGTTTTGGCATTATTAAAAAGTTTCCAGAGGGGTTTGGGGGAGAATTCAACAAGTCACTGCATTTTCTCAGTCATCTTGCCTCTACCCGTCCATTTTTTTTCTTTATGTTACACTCTTTCCAGTGTTATTTTTTTATAAAAAACCTTCTATATGACTTTGTTTGCTCCTAGTAGAGTAGTAGGTCTCTGTTTTGCATTTTCTGTAACTGTGTGCATGTTGGTTTTTTCCCCTAGTAAAATGTAATGATGTGGCTATTTCATTTTTCCTTGTAACCCCAATGCCTGTAACAGTGTCTAAAACATTGTAGGTGCCCAATAAATTATCATCAACTTGAATAAAACTATAAGGCAATGTTAAAAAAATTTTAAATGAAAGATCCTGTCACAAAGGGTCTTAATATTATATTGAAAAGATATCTGTATTACAGCAGAGGTTAAAAAACTCATTTATTTATAAGACTCTCAGGTCCTGGAGAGGTCTTCTGCTTCCCTCTCCCTGCAGACAGTTAATATCATTGAAAATAAAGAGCCTCTATATTATGTGACAAGCCTCAGTTGTATAAAGAACAAACATATGAGGTAGCTGATGCCAGAAACAGCCTATGATTCCAGTAAACTGTTGACCCTACATGAAGAAAAAAAGAGATGTCATTGTTTTTGTTTTGTTCCCAAAGTCATTTTACATATGAAGCTTTATTCATTAAAAGTTACACAATGTTTAGAGTCTTTGTGGGGTGCTCATTCTATAGAAGAAAATAAAATGTATGAAGGAAATGAACATAGAGGGAAGCGAGAATTGTTCATTTGTGGCAGTTTGAGAAATGTTTTCTGTCACTTGAGGTTACATATGTCACTAAGACAACAAAAACAAAAGGCATGGAATTATGGGGGAAAATAATTTTTCCTCATTTGCAAAGTTGGGTCCAGTGAAGGGGAGAAGAGTTTGAAGATATCTTACATCCCAACAATACTCTTTTTTTTTTTAAGAGTAGGAAGTTTTCTAAACAAGAAATAGTTTCAGCAATAAATTCTTGTGAAATCATTCTTGTGAAGTCAACTATCACCTCAATTATATTTTTCATGGCTTAGAGTAGATTAGGTGTTAAGAGACCATCACTCTAATCTCAGAAACATAACTTGGCACTTGGCACAAAATGGGAATAATAATATTAACAATATTGATTGCAAAAGAATGTTAAGGTGAGGGGGCAGAGCCAAGATGGCAGAGTGAAAGCAGGGACTTGTTTGAGCTCTCCCTGACACCACTCAAAATACCTCTAAAAAAGATTCTAAAAAATTTTAGATCAGCAGAACCCACAAAGTGACAGACTGAAACAATTTTCCAGCCCAACACAAGTTGGAAAGTGAATGAAAAAGGTCTGTTGCACTGGACTTTGAGAGGAGTATAGTCTAACATGGGCACGGCTGACACAGACAGGGCCACAGCAAACCTAGAGCAGTGCTCAGAGTATGAAATCACTGGCAGTTGTCACAGTTTCCAGACTTCTCAACCCACAAATGCCAGAAAAAGCTTGGAAGGTTAGTAGGAAATGTGTATTGGACCTGTATGAAAGAGGAGTGAAGCCCCAGCCCTGGGGCACAAAGGTGGAGGCAGCAGTGGCTGCTTCTGGAAGGAGCTCTTGGCACACAGAAAGTGAGGGGATAGAGTGGTTGATCAGAGGGGGATTGCAGGGATCTCTTTGCTGGCTCTGAGAAAGGATTCCCTTGCTTTGCCCATGCATGTATATGATTTGCAGTATTGCATGGCTATCCTGGAGAGAGGAAGAGTACTGGTAGAGCAGAGCTTGTGGAGGTGATAAGACATGGAATCCTCCTCACAGTTCCAAGGCTTGTGGTCACTCACAGAACAGGAGGGAGTAAATACCTCTCCTTTCATCACACCTCATTGGAAGAACTGAAAATTTACAGGTCCCTAGAAATATTTTTGAAAGTAGCTGCACAAAACCCCTGAACTGAAAAAATAAACTATTAAATAATTATATCAACAAAAAATCATGGGGGTTAATATTGAAAGAGAGAAACAAAAATTATGGGGGAAAGCATTTTCTCTAGTTCATTTATAAATTGGGTTGACCAAAATCTCAATTAAATAATGACAATTAGTATGTTTCTACTAATTTATTAATAGATATCAAAACATCCCCCATAATTGATTTAGAACTCAGGTTGAGAATTAGTGAGGTAACAAATAAAGTGGAAGAATAGAAGAGACAAAAAGAGAGAAAAGAGAGAGAAAGTAAAGAAAGGAGGGAAGAAAGATACAAAGGTAAGAAGGAAAAACAGAAAGAAGAAAGGAAGAATGGAGTGAAGGTAAGAAAGATGGAGGGAGGAAAAGAAGGAAACAGGGTGAAAAATAAATATTCAAACAATTTTAATTTAAAAATAAATATTCAAACATTTAAATAAATGATCTAGCAAAAGAAATAAATAAACCCATAGCTCTATGTCATCCCTGGATTCCTGGAGATTCCCAAAGAATTCTTACCTCTTTTGCATAAATCGTAAAGGACTTCTTTCCCTAGAAACCGTGTCTCTGATCAACAGTTCTGAACCATTGCTCTGAACCAAAGCAATGTTGGACCTGAAATCAAGAAGATGAAATGTAGCCTTGGATGCTTAATAGTTATTTATTAATATGATAATAATTAATTATGATTATAATAATAATTATGATAATTATAAATACATGATAATATAAATCTATTATAATAATAAAAATAATAATTAATATGAGGCTGGGGCAGGTCATTTAACCTCTGGCTGCCTCTGTTCCTTATCCATAAAATAGACATAACAACAGCACCCACCTCCCAGGATTATTGTGAGGTTAAAATGAAATAACATTTGTAAAGTACTATGTAAGTGCTATCATTACTATTATTAAACAGATGACACATCATCATTCAGTATCATCCACCATGATATCATCTTTGTTACCATTACTATCATTATCATTGGCCCTTAAAAATACTTTTAATACTGTGTTTTATTTGTTTTACATAACTACTTGATGAGATAGGTAGTAAAGGAATGTGATCTTGACTTACCACATGAAGAAACTGAAACTCAGAAAGATTAGATGTGACATATCCTATAAATATCAGAGGTGTAAGTAAAAATTTTCACTCTAAGTTTGGTTCTTTTTCTACTATACTACTCTGGAAAGGACCATAGCAACCAAATTCCCAATGGAAGAATTCCTTAAATATCATCTTTGAAAGTTAATGATCAGGGGGGTGGAGCCAAGATGGCTGAGTAGAAGCACGACCCTCCCGCAGCTCAGGCTTCCACCCTCCCCAATCCATGTAAAAAGGGGACTCTAAACAAACTTTGGAGCTGCAGAACCCACAAAATGACACAGAGAAGCTAACCTCCTGCTGAGAACAGCCCGGCAGGCTGGCAGGAATCAGCCAGCGCCCCGCTCTGGGAGCCTAGCCCAGCCCCACGCCGAGGCTTTAGCCCCAGGGTGGGCCTGACCAGCCGCCAGCCAGAGGGACTCCAGATCAGCAGCAGCTGTGGCCCTTTCCAGATTTATCAACACATAGATGCAAAGGACAAGGTGAGAGGCCAGTGCAGTCTGGACTTTGGGACCCAGGAAGTGGGAGTGCGTGGCTTTTACCCCCGGGGCGAGAAACCACTGAGACGCCAGCACAGCCTGCCAGCGCCACGTGGTGGCTTCAGCTCCTGGCCTGCAGAGTGTAGGGGGACCAAGCACCAGTCTGAGGGGTCATCGCTCTTGCTTTAACCTGCTTGGATCTGGATTGCAGTCTAGAGTGGAGGTCCTGGGGTGTGTGTCCAGCTTGCCAGAGCGTGTGGAGACCTCAGAGAGGGCACCCATCTAATACCTCCAGCAGCTGAGAAAACCCCAGTGTTTGGGACGAAAACTCCCATCTGGTGGCAGAGTCCTACTGTGGCAAAAAGCCCAAAAGTCAAATCATTGAGTGGCAAAATGAGCAGGCAAAGGAAACAAAGCAGACAGAAGATTCCAACATTGCACTCCTATTTTGGGGATAAGAAGGAGGAAGGCATGGAACAGGAGGAAATCAGTGAAGTCAGAACTCCTGCACCAAAAGCTTCAAAGGAGAATACAAGCTGGTTACAGGCCATAGAGGACCTTAAGAAGCAGATAAGAGAAGTGGAGGAAAAATTGGGAAGAGAAATGAGAACAATGCAAGAAAATTATGAAATGAGAATCAACAGCCTGACTGAAGAAAATAATACCTTAAAAAACAGACTGACTCAAATGGCAAAGGAGGCTCAGAAAGGCAATGAGGAGAAGAATGCCTTAAAAAGTCGAATTTGCCAGATGGAAAAAGAATCTCAAAAGCTCACTGAGGAGAATCATTGCTTCAGAATTAGATTGGAGCAAATGGAAGCTAATGACTTTATGAGAAATCAAGATGCTGTTAAACAGATCCAAACAAATGAAAGAATAGAAGGCAATGTGAAATATCTCATGGGAAAAACCACTGACCTGAAAAATAGATCCAGGAGAGAGAATTTAAAAATTATTGGACTGCCTCAGAGCCATGACCAAAGTAAGAGCCTGGAAAGCATCCTCCAGGAAGTTCTCACAGAAAACTGCCCTGATGTTTTAGAACCAGAGGGCAAAATAGAGGTTGAAAGAATCCACCGATCACCTCCTGAAAAAGATCCCAAAAAGAAAACTCCTAGGAATATTATAGCCAGGTTCCAGAATTCCCAGATTAAGGAGAGAATATTACAAGCAGCCAGGAAGGAACAATTTGAATATTGTGGAAACACAATCAGGATAACCCAGGATCTGGCAGCTTCTACACTGAAGGATCGAAGGGCCTGTAATGTGATATTCCGGAGGTCAAGGGAGCTGGGATTAAATTCAAGAGTCACCTACCCAGCAAAACTGAGCATCCTGTTTCAGGGGAAAATATGGTCATTCAGTGGAATACAGGACTTTCAAGCATTCTTGCTGAAAAAAACAGAGCTGAATAGAAAATTTGACATTCAGATACAAGAAGCAAGAGAAGCATGAGAAGGTAAACAGGGAAAAGAAATCATAAGGAACTTATCAAAGTTGAACTATTTTTTTTTTAAGCAATTGGGGTTGAGTGGCTTGCTCGGGGTGGCAAGGCCAGTTGTTGTTTCTGGGTGTGGTGCTGGTTGTCTGGGCCCGGATTTGATCCGGGTCGTCCCGGCACTGAGGCCGGTGCTCTTGCTTGCTGAGCCACTTGGCCAAAGTTGAACTATTAACATTCCTACATGGAAAAACAATAATTGTAACTTATGAAACTTTTCTCAGTAGTTGAAGGGAATAGAAATATATATATTATATATATATATATATATGTCTTTATATGAGGGTATGCAGGCATATGAATACATATGTGAATGTGTGTATATATGTTTACAGGTATACATAGATAGAGGGCACGGGACCAATTTAACAGGAAGGGATGATACTTAAAAGGTGAAATTAAGAGGTGAGAGGGATATAATGAGAGGAGATGGGGAGAGAAAGAGTGGGGCAACTATCTCATACAGAAGAGGCAAGGGAAAATGGTTACAATGGAGGGGAAGAATAGGAAGGCAAAAGGGAATGGGTCAACCTTATTCCTATTGAATCTGGCTTGAGCAGGGAGGGAAATACACACTAAATAGGGGATCTCTCCCTCCAGGAGAATAGGGGGGGAGGGGATGTGAGGGGGGATGATGGAAGGGAGGGCAGGCTGGGGGGGAGGGAAGTTGGAAGCACCCACTTTTGAAAAGGGACAGGATCAAAGTAGAGAATAGAACAAGTGGGATGTGGGATAGGCGGGAGGGAAATATAGTCAGTCTTTTACAATATATCTGCTATGTTATTGTTTTGCATTAGCCACACATTTACAACCTATACCGAACTGCTTATCTTCCCAGTAAGGGTGGGTGATAAGGGAGGAAGGGAATGAATCTGGAATTCAAAGTTTTAAAATCAGATGTTTAAATATATATATACTATTATCAATATTGTTTTACATGTAATTGGGAAATATAGAGATCCACCATGCCCTACTGGAAAAGTTGAAACAGGTATGGGAGAAAATATGGGAGAGAGCAGATCAGATGTGGGGATATCCTGTGGGACTGCTGTTTTGGGGGAATGGGTGGGGGAAAAACGGGGAGAAAATTTGTAACTCAAAATCTGGCAGAAACGAACGATGTAAATCAGAAGTTAATAAAGCATTAAAAAAAAAAGAAAGTTTATGATCAACTCTCCCACTCCCCCATCCCACTACTTGTACATTTCTAACAATAGAGACTTCAGGAGGTAATTAATACATTCTTGGACAGTTCTGCTGCCAAAAGTGAGTTAACATCTGTCTTCCTGAAACTCTTTTTATTATAACAAGTATTTAAAAAATATTTTAGCCCTCCTATTATCCCCCACTGAGTAAATTAAAAACAAACAAAAATCCCTCATATATATATATATATATATATATATATATATATAGTATGGAAAAGAAATGACTATATTGACCATCTCTGTATATTCATCTCACTTTCTGCATTGTGAATTCATTTCCTCTCTCCCAGGAGGTGATGGGCATATTTAATCTTTATTCTTTTAGGACTAGTGATTTATCATTTCATTAGTCAAAATTCCAAAATTCTTCAAAGTTACTTTTCTCTGTAATGCAATCATTTTGTTAACTTTTCTAGTTCTACTCATTTTATTCTATATCAGTTCATGATGGTCTTCCCAGTTTCCTTTGGAATTGTCCAAAATGTGCATACCCTTTGACCTTGAAAAGGCAACTATTAATCCTACACACTCAAAGAAATCAAAGAAAGAGAAAAAGAATTTATATTTACAAATTTTTCATTATTGCTATTTTCATGATTCTCAAGAATTAGATAATACGGGGCTGCCCAATTTTGGAATGACTAAACAAATTATGGCATATTCATGTTACATAATATTATTATACATTAAAATGATGACTGGACAACTCAAAAGGAAATGGGGAAAACCTTTATATATATATATGAATTCTGTAGGTTTTGTTATTAATATTGTTAATTATGCTGTTTTTCTAATATTGAACCAACCCTGCATTTCTGATATAAATCCCAAATTCTCACAATAAATTATCTTATATAAAATGTGCATATATGTGTATATATATTTTGCTGTAATTTCTTTGCTAGTATTCTATTTAAATATTTTCGATCAATATTCATTAAGTAAGTTGGTCTATGGTTTTCTTAATCTGTTTTTGTTTTTCCTAGTTTAGGTATCAGCAACATATTTGTTTCATAAAAGGAATTTAGAAGGACTTCTTCCTTGCCTGGTTTTCTAAATGGATTACATGATATTGCAATTAATTGTTCTTTAAATGTTTGATAGAATTCACTTGTGAATCCACTTGGCCCTGAGGATTTTTGCTTTACACACTGATGGCTTGTTCAATTTCTCTTTTCTAAGATAGGGTTAGTTAAGTATTCTATTTCTTTTTCTGTTAATCTGGGCAGTCTATATTTTTGTAAATTTTTATCCTTGTCACTTAGATTGTTGGATTTATTGCATACATTGGACAAAATGTCTCCTAATAATGCTTTAATTCCTTCTTCATTGGTGATAGCTTCACCCCTTTCATTTTTTATGCTGGTAATTTTGTTTCTTCTTTCCTTTATTGAACCATATTATGCAAAGTTTTAAAGCATCTATAGGTTTTCTTCTTGCTCCTTGGATATGACATTGAATTTGTTGACTTCATGCATTTGCAGTGACTTTCGTCCTGTCAGCCATGCACTCCATCTTCAAATCCATGTCCAAGCTTGTTTGACTTCCTTCAAGTCTTAACTCAAATTATACATTTTTTCAGGGGGCCTGAGTCCCCCTCCTTTGTAGTCTCATATCTAAATTGATCTATTTTACATTGTAAAGACATATAGTTTGTTATTTTCATTTCATCTTCTCACACACACACACAACAAGATATTGAGAGGCTGCGCCATGATTTTGCCTTTCATTGTATCCTCAATGTTTTGCGCACTAACACAAAGCAAGCAGCTAATAAAGGCTTTTTGACTGACTGTCTAATTCACCAAAATAAAACCTCTTTTGCCATAAGGTCTAGATGTCAATCAAAGACTAATTATGAAAAAAGAACTTTAGGGCTATAACAATGGACAAAACAAGGTCTATTTCCTCAAGGAGGCTTTGCTCTAGTGGGAATTAGAAGTCATTGGATAAAGTAATGACAAAACTATACAAAATGACCTGTATGCCACATGACAGAAGAAACAAGAGACAATGGTTGACAATAATTTTTTTAAAAAAGGATAATTTTGCCAAGATAACTGCTAGGCAATCAATCAGAAAATTACATCCTTAATTTGAGTTAGTATTAATATTATATAATAACTAAATTGATAGTCTCATAGTCCAATTTTTTTTTAGACATTAAGGCAAAGCAATCTCATCTATTACATGATCTGATCCATTATTTGATGATCAACCTATAAACAGCTGATGCCTTGAGAATGGAAGCATGGATGCAGCAGTAATTCCATTTTTTTTACTTATTTCTGAGACTGGCTCCCTAGTAACCTTGACAGCAGTGAGGTGAGACCTGCTGATTTGTACACATTCAATAATTCAAGGTGTTTGCTTATCTTTTCTTGTCAGATGCTATTTGTCAGATGCTAACCTAGTCTACATTATCATCTAATTAACTACTTTTTTATTTTTTCTTTACTTTTCCCCTCTAAAATAGCTTTCAAATATGAATTTAATTTTGCATAAGTTTAGTTTTTTGTAGTACCTAATTTCTTATTTATCATATCATCCATGTTCTCCCTAAATTATTATCTATGATATCATTATAACCTCCCTGCCTCTATCATTTTCCAATGAACCTTGTCTGAACCAGTGATTTGTTTTTGTTTTTTGTCTTTGTTGAAGGACATGTTACAATCCACAGTGCTTTCTTCTTTATCTTCCACCTGTTCTTTGAGAAGCCAGAAAGTTTTGCGTCTCTTAGCAGAGATATAGTAGAAGGATTCTTTCACTGGGGAAAATTTGGACTAAATAATTCATATAGTTTCTCCCAGCTATATAGTTCAATGTACTAATCTAGTATAGTGATTCTCTATTTCCTCTTTCTTTGTGATCTTCTAACCTGCTCTGGCACATATTGGCTTCATGTTAGGGACAAAAAGTTCAAGCACTTTAAACCATATGGGCATATATGGAATGGTTAACTCAGGATAGAATGGTTTCCCATTCCCTGGAATGTGATCACTTAGGAATGTTGCAGAGTGGATTCTTGGTCAGTTACACATCAGATTGGATGGCCACCCATGTCCTGCCAACTCTAAGACTTTGTGACTCTGGTGTCATTCAGTGGATATAAATTGTCTTTCATTGCTTGGTATAACTTCCTATAGATACAATTATTGTTGAAAATCAGTCATCAAAAGATAAATCAGCAATTATGCATTTAGTGTTGTTTTTTTCATGTACAGACCTTATTGTAATATTGTAATACAAGAAGTAAAGATATGTCCACCTTCAAAGACCTTGGGTTTTTATTGATTAGATGATACATCAACATATGAACCTATTACAAGAAAGTTCTAAAAAGAACATGATCAAGTGACAATTTGTCTGACTATAGGGGTTTAGGAAGAATGAGAGATCCATGTAGAATGGAAGGCATCATGGAAAATATGAGACTTGACCATGGTATTAAAAAGTGGG
The DNA here is from genome assembly GCF_028583685.1 of Petaurus breviceps papuanus. Taxonomy (NCBI): domain Eukaryota; kingdom Metazoa; phylum Chordata; class Mammalia; order Diprotodontia; family Petauridae; genus Petaurus; species Petaurus breviceps. Next base: position 10,963,020 of record NW_027185712.1, on the reverse strand, counting down.
GAGGTTTTATTTGGAGAAAAGTGATAATAGCATTCTATATTAGAAGATAATTCTCATAGGTAGGAATCAGAATATGTGAATGGGGGCATATGGATAGCTATATTGAAAAATAATGTGAATATGAGGGAGGTATGATTGGTTTGGGCCAGGCCCTGCTTCATAGCCTGATTGATATGCAAAAGTAAGTATTATGAGGTTGGTGGGTGTAGTAAGAATTAAGCTATGGAGTAACATAGAAAACAAGATTGTAAAATAGATAGTCAGTGGGGGGAGTAAGAAAAACAAGACTGTGAAAGATAAAATAAATATATTTAGTTACTCTGCTTTGAAATTGCCAGAGAGGGGCAGCCAGGTAGCACAGTGAGTAAGAGCACCGGCCCCAGTGTCGAGATGACCTGGGGATCGAATCCGGGCTCAGACACTTAGCACCAAACCCAGAAATAACTGGCCATGTAACCTTGAGCAAGTTGCTTACCCCCAATTGCTTTTAAAAAAGAAAGAAAGAAATTACCAGAAAAACTCCATGGCTGATCCAAAATACAGCATGTAAAGATAAAAGCAAACACTTAGAATGGGGTTATTGCTTCTCTAACTTAGGGATGCTCTCACCTCATACCAGCTTCTATTATAGGGACCTTTGAACCTCATGGGGGGGAAGAGAGAGGCAGACACAGGGAGACTGTCCTCTGACTGTAATTGTCCTTCTTCTGATGTTGCTTCGCATGTCATTGCTCTGTATTTAGCAACTATAACCTTACCAACTAAGTAAACTCTTTTGTTTGTTTTATTTTGATACACCTTTGCTTATGTGAAGTCAGTTACTTTCATCATCTTGATACCTGATGTTAGGACTAAAGCTGATTATCTGTTAGAACTGTCTGGTACCCATATGGTGAACCTGTGGGATCAGAGGCTCGTCAAGCTGTCTAAACATAAGTGAGGCAATCCTGATTTAAAAAAAAATAGCAGGCCAATCTTCTATGCCAATATCACTGGGATCACCCTGTGAATGACTTTTGTTCTTACCATTTGTGTAAGATAGAGAGACCTAGTCTTCAAGGAAAAAAATAGACTGTGATATATATATATATGATATATAGATATATACATATATGTGTATGTATCTGTGTGTGTATGTATATATATATATATCATATTCTACTTTTTTCCCTTGAAGACCATATGTGTGTGTGTTTGTGTACCCCTCCATATATTAAAAGTTAATTGGTTGTATGGCCAAGTACCAACGACTTTCAGAATTGTCCAGCATCTCATTAGTAGTAGTAGTGGTGGTGGTGGTGGTAGTATGGTGTTTACTACTAATAGCTGCTACTAGAACTGTAGTAATTTTATTAATAATCTTTGAAGTGTACTCATTACAATATTGCTTGGAATCTTTTACCCATAAACTAATCTAATGCAAACTATTTCAAATTAGAATGGAATCATCATTCCTATACTAGTAAAGGTAATTGAGGTAAATGGTTTGGTCACTTATGTCCCCAAGAAAGATATAGAATAATGTGGTGGGTTATTGTAGATGTGTATTCAAATTCCCACATAGACATGAGTACTGTACACAGACAAGTACAATGAACATAATTAGCATGATAAGAAGTGAACTAAGCAGGAGCAGGAAAAACTAAATTAAACTATAGAACAAAAGAGAAAAAAAAAATCAGAAAAAACAGGGTTGTAAACATTTAAGTGCAGACATCTAATCCTGAATTTATCCTTTCTAATTCCCATTTGAATCATTTTTTTCCCTTTCTATTTGCTGAGATTCACACCTGCTAGAAGGAAAAAAAGAAGTCCTTGGAGTGATATTCATGCTAGAACTATGCTATAGACATGACGTAAGTTATATACACTCTACTTTGATAATTGACCAAGCTGATCACAAAATCCAGCCCATATGGATAAACATAATTGCATAGAGTAGACACTTCTGAACTGACAAACCTTCACTTTATTGAATGCTATGATACAGACCTGGGCTAACTCTCACTACGTGGAAACAGAAGCACATGGATTCTCTTTGCTGGCTGCAACTGGGTCTGATTTTGCATCATATATCCTTGCCCTGTATTTGGTAACTATATCCTAGCCATCTAATTAATCCTATTAAAAATACACCCTTCTTTGTTGGAATAGTCATTTTGATCATAATAAAGACATTTCCCTTAGAATAGAGGAATAAGGTTCAATATTGGAGGGATTTTTAAGCCTAAATGAAGTGTCATCTAAGATTCATACCGAGACAAATATCTGTATTAGTAAAATGCTGAGCTAAACACTAATAATTAAAAAAAAGAGTTGTTACTCTATGAAAGGCATAATACATATGACTAATTCAATGCCACAAATGTTTATTCAAGTACTATTTTGTATACAATGTACTTAGTGCTCAAGATATAAAGACACACATGAAACAGTTCCTTGCCCTCAAGAAACTCACATTCTATTGTGGTATGTGCATGTACACATGCTTATATATACACACACATATATGTAGAAAATAAAATGTAAAACATGCAAATAAATAACAACTTAAAAATACAAATTTCAAATTTCCATGAGACTGTTCAGACTATATAACTGAAATTATATCTATCTGCCTATAGATAGATATAGCTATATATGTATATATAAATGTGCATATAAAATCTGTGTGAACATCTACATAAATATTTATATATGTATATGGGTGATATTCCTTATATTTAATATGCTATCTTGTATTAAATACCTTGCCTCCTTTTCCAGGAAAGTTTTTAAAATTTTGCCATTTTGCCATCCACTGTAGTATCTTTGCTTTACATTGATTTGAGCAGCTTAGCATGCCCTTGCACCTCCCCCCCCAGCATTCCTTCCTGTTTCCTAGCATGCCTACCATTAAATTTTCAGTCATCCTTGTTAGGCCTAAAATGATCTATCAAATACAGTTCTTCTTTGGTTGGATTCTTTACTTTATGGATCATAAAACTGTCCTCTCCAGAATTTAGGAGTCTCTTTGACGATATTTAGCTGCATTTGTAAATGAGTGGAATGAGTAATTATAGTTCACATTGGTTGTGGCATTGGGTACATTATGGGCAACTTTAAGAGTACGTTTATCCCCTCCATATTGATTTTATCCTTGAGCCTACAAATTTGTTACTCTAGAGAAGAAATTTTTTTTAAAAGATCCCTGAAATTTTCTGAGTTTTAACAGAATCAGAAAGCTTAATGGGACCTTGAAAAACACCACCTAATTTACTTTTGTATCTTTTAGATGTAGATTCTAAGGCCTAAAAGAATATCATGTGAGCTGTTTAAAGTCACATAGCTAAGAACTGTATTGAACTAGAATGAGCACTGGCTTTGAAATCAAAGGACTTGGCCCTTCCACTTCTAACTGTGTGAATTTGGACAAGTTACTTAACCTCTGTAAGCTTCAGTCACCTCATTTGTAAAACAAGGAGCTTGGTTTAGATCAACTGTAAGTACTAGAATTTAGGTAATTTGAGTCCCATTCTATCACCCTTCCCACTATGTTGCTTATGTCTTTTATCACAGTTTAACTTATTTTTGTATGCATAACCATTTGAAATAGGCAATAGGCATACTAGTCTTTTGTCTTATACTACCTCACACCTGAATTCCCAACTGCCATTAAAACAATCTCAGCTTAAATTTTCTACCCATTGTATTTTTTTTTCCCTTTTAGGACCTATCTCAATTTTTTATATAATTCTTTTTCTAGTCCCTTCTCAGTCCTTTTGCTTATTTCTTTTATTTTGCATCTGTCTTAATTCATCAGCATTTTTAGAGGAACTAGATTTTCTGTTTCAGAACATCCCATATTTGCCTTTATTTCATATGCTAGCAATGAAGGCTGAAGGATTTGCGTCTAACCTAGTCAGCCCCTTTCTTTTCTGTTAAATCCCTCCTAAGGAGGACCACCATGATTGAATCCTATAGTTCAGCTCCTAATCTGTTTAAGTGGAGACTATCTAATCCTGAATTTATCCCTTCTAATTCCCACTTGAATCAAACTTTTCTATTTTTTCCCCTCTGTTTGCTCAGATTCACACCTGCTAGAAGGAAACAAGAAGTCCTTGGCCTCTGCTAAGACTTTCTTTAAAAGGAATGATATTCATGCTACACCAACCCCCTGAGCAGAGAAACTCACCTGAGGCCCTGGACTTAGTTCACAGAAAGAATTTTGATCAAGCAGATTCTGTATAATCATCTAATTCAAATCAATGACCAGAGCCCATTAAGTGCTCCATCCATTAAATGCACATAATCATCCAGCTTAGGCACTCATTGTCTATTTTAATTAAGGGTATGATTCACCCACTAGAGGAAGCTTATGGGTCAGTATAACTTATCTGTTCATCTCCTGGCTTTTTAAATGACACTATAGCATTTCTGAAAGAGTACGAACAATAATAAAAATAGCAATAATAATAATGATAACAGTACTTCCCAGAGTATCAACCTCCTGCTAAGTGCCCTCTCTCTTAGAATCTTGCTAATTCAGTATCATTAAAATAGATCCTCTTAAAGACTGCGTTCTGTCAACCACCAAAAAGAGAGATATATAGAGACTGGGATTTAATTATCACTGCTCTATATCTCCAAATGTGAGTTTTTTCTGAGTAATAATTGCCCAAGTTTGTCTTCAAAAGGCATTTTAATAGTGTTAATACTAGTAAATATTGCTCATTTTGATACTGATGTGCAGTTTTAATGGTTCCCACGGTTTCTAAAAGTCATTTCTTATCGTTTTACTGTAGAAAGAATCTTACTTTAATTATGTCATAATTGTTTGGAAGCCATAGAATCTTAATTAATGCCAATGGCTTAAAGGCACAAACCGAATGCAGAGTTTATGTTGATGTTTGTTTCTTAGTCTCCCTCTGCCAGAGAAGAGGCCCCCCATGAGGTTTCCTAAACATGCATTCAGAGATATTGTTTGCAAAGATTCTGAGTATGTCATTCCTCCATGTTTGTGGTCATATTTTTCAAGATTATCTCCAACTCTGAAGGGTAATCATAAATGAAACTGGGGGGAAGGGAGACCTTCATTTTCTGAGTATAGCTGATCTGATAGGATCTCATCATTTGTTAAAAAAAAAAATAAACTGCCAGTGGTTCCCTATTATCTGCAGTACAAAGACAAAATACATCAGCTTTTCATTCAAAGCTCTCCACAATCTAGTGGCAACTAATTCCTCTGAAGTAAATTTCCTCATTTTCTTAAAATTTCCTCTCTACTTCCAGCCAGAATAATTTAGTTGCCCCTCCTCAAATGCTCTGCATACTCCACACCTCTTTTTGTTCTTTTCCTTTAATTGACTTCATCCTCTCTTCTTCCTCACCTCACTAAACTCTGTCCATCTTTCACATCCCATTTCAAGTCTTACTCTTTATGTTAACTCTTCCATGACCAATCAAGCACACAATGAGATCTCTCCTTTTCTAAATATTTGACTGCTGCATTCATTTGACTTTTATTATATACTTCACTACTGTGGAATCAAACTCAAATAAAATTGAGGGGCACTTATATATGCATATGCATCCCTGCTAGTCATATACTAAATATAATGTTATCTATATTCCATTACATTTTTATTTATTTTGTTAAATATTTCTCAATTACCTTTTCTTTGTTTTGCTCAAAGGTTGTTTGACACCTCTGCTCAACTATATTATTATTTAACTGTTCATATGTGTGTGTGTCTCATATCCTCAAATAGACCATAAGTTTGTGTAGAAAAAAAAAGGCTGTTTAATCTTCACTCAGTCCCTCACTTCTTTGCTGTGTGCCAATGGCCAAGCAAGTCCTTGCCCCCTTTGAGCCACAGTGACCTTATATGTAAAATGGTGATAATATTACTATATCATAAGGTTGTTGTTAAAGAAAATATTCTATAGAATTAAAATTCTTCAGAAATGTGAATTAGCATGCTGATTTGATTAATTTCCTAAAACATATAACACGGTGATTTATTCATAGTAGGTATTCAATAAACATTTGAATATTGCTTGATTTGTTGCATTATTTTTATTAATGCTATAGCAGGAAATTTTACAAGAGGGGATTGTGGAGTATCACATTAATGTACCCTTGGCAGATACAGGAGAAGATATTTGAAGAATTCTTAGACTCATGGAAACATGTATCTGGAAGAGACTAACTTTATCTTGTTCAAATCTCACATTTTACAGACAAAAATGATGAGACCCAGAATAGTAAAAGGATTTTCCTATATATACACAGTCAAGGAGAGGCAGAATTCATACTGCAGTTCTAGTCTCCAGACTCCCAAATCAATGTTATCTTTACTAAATCAATGATATTTTTTACTTTGACTTAGTTATTTCACTTAATTATTTGGTCATGACAGCCACACCAAAATTATCCAGGCTACCTCATGAGACATAAACATGAAAATCATAGATCAGTGGTTCACAACCTTCCTAGGGCCTGCATACCCCTAGGAGGACTCTGGTATTATTGCAATGGGTCTGTGAATACTTAGAAGTACCAGATATTCTTATTTTGATCTTTAGTTCCCCAAAATATGCAGAGCAACTCAGCATGATATCATAATAAAAGGTAAACATGCCTTCAGTAGACTGATTAAATGGTATGTCTCACACACCTATACTTTTTGTTGTCTAATCATTTCAGTTTTTTGTGGCTCTTTGTGACCCCATTTGGGATTTTCTTGGCAAAGATACTAGAGTAGCTTGCCATTTCCTTCTACTGCATATATACTGCTATTTTTTAAATTATTTATTTAGTTTTAGTTTTCAACATTCATTTCCACAAGATTGTGAGTTACAACTTTTTCCCAGTCTTTCTTCTACCCCCTACCCCAAAATAGCAAGTCTATTAAATACCCCTTCTCCCAATCTGTTCTCTCTTATATCCTCCCCCATCACTCCCCTAACGTTCTAGTAGGGCAAGAAGGATTTCTATACTCCAGTGCCTGTATTTTTTATTTCCCAGTTGCATGTAAAAACACATTTTTTAAACATTTGTTTTTAAAACTTTGAGTTCCAGATTTTTTCCTTCTTCCCTCCTCACCCACCCCCACTGGAAAAATAAGCAATTCAGAATAGGTTTTACATGTATAGTTACCCAAATCATTTGCATAGTAGTTATACTGTGAAAGACTAACTATATTTCCTCCATCCTATCCTGCCCCCCCAATTATTCTATTTTCTCCTTTGACCATGTCCCTTTTCAAAAATGTGTGTTTTTAACTACTCTCTCCCCCAATCTGCCCTTCCTTTTATCACACCCTTCTTATCCCCTACCCCTCTATTTTCCTGTAGGATAAGATACCCAATTGAGTGTGTATGGTATTCCCTCCTTAAGCCAAATTCAATGAGAATAAGGTTTTCCAATTCCCTTTCATCTTCCTGCTATTCCCCTCCACTGTGACAATTTTCTCTTGACTCTTTTATATGAGATAATTGAACCTAATCTATTGTCCCCTTTCTTCTTCTCCCAATAAATTCCTCTATCACCTTTTAATTTTATTTTTTAAATATCATCCCTTCATATTCAACTAATCCTGTACCCTCTTTCTATGTATACATGAACATACATATGCCCACACACATATATTTATATACACATATACCCTCCTATACATATATACGTATGTATACATATATATTCCCTTCCACTATGCTCATACTGAGAAAAATCTTATGTCTTACAATTATTGTTTTTCTATGTAGGAATATAAATATTTCAACTTTAATAAGTTCCTTATGATTTATTTTTTCCTGTTCACTTTCTCACACTTCTCTGCTTCTTGTATTTGAAAGTTAAATTTTCTGTTCAGCTCTGTTTTTTTCATCAAGAAATCTTAAAATGTTTTCTAATTCATTGAATTACTATATTTTATCCTGTAGCATTATACTGAATTTTTCTGGGTAGGTGATTCTGGTTTTAATCCTAGCTCTTTTGACCTCCAGAATACCATATTCCCAGCCCTTCTATCCCTTAACATAGAAGCTGCTAGGTCTTGTATTATCCTGATTGTGTTTCCACAATACTAAAATTGTTTCTTCCTGACTGCTTGCAGTATTTTCTCCTTGACCAGGGAACTCAGGAATTTGACTATGATATTACTAGGAGTTTTCTTTTTGGGATCTTTTTCAACAGGTGATCAGTGAATTCTTTCAGTTTCTATTTTGCCCTCTGGTTGCAGAAAATCAGGGCAATTTTCCTTGAGAATTTCTTGAAAGATGGTGCCTAGGCTCTTTTTTTTATCATGGCTTTCAGGTAGTCCAATAATTTTTAAATTATATCTCCTGGATCTATTTTCTAGGTGAGTGGTTTTTCCGATGAGATATTTCACAGTCTTCTGTTTTTTCATTCCTTTAGATCTGTTTTATAGTATCTTGATTTCTCATAAAGTCATTAGCTTCAAATTGCTCCAATCTAATTTTGAAGGAGTTATTCTCTTCAGTGAGTTTTCAAATTCCTTTCCCATCTGGCAAATTCGGCTTTTTAAGACATTCTTCTCCTCGATGACTTTTTGGGCCACTTTTGCCATTTGAGTTAGTCTATTTTTAAGGTGTTATTTTCTTCAGTGTATTTTTAGATCTTCTTTAGCAGTTTGTTGAATCACTTTTACTCATTTTCTTGCATCATTCTCATTTCTCTTCCCAATTTTTCCTCCATTTCTCTTACTTGATTTTCAAAATCCTTCTTGAGCTCCTCAATGTCCTGTAACCAATTCATATTTTTCTTGGAGGCTTTTGATGCAGGAGTTCTGACTTTGCTGTCTTCCTCCCACTCCAGGCCTTGATCCTTTGTATCTCCCCAAATGTTTATGCTTCCCCAGCTTGCTCATATTGCCAATCAATTACTTGACGTTTGAGGTCTTTGCCACAGTAGAACTCTGTTTCCAGAATGGAGAGAGCTTTGTGCCAAATCACTGGTGTTTTTGCAGCTGCCAAAGCTATGAGGAGGGCACCTTCTCTACAACCCACACAACCTCTAGCTCACTGGCCACACACCCCAGAACCACCACCCAAGACTGTGATCCAGATCCAAGTAGGTTAAAGCAAAAGTGATTACCCTCTGAATGGTTGCTTGTTCCCCCTATATCTGCAGGTCAGGAACTCCTGCGGCAACCACTCTGAGGCAGTGGCACAGACACCATGCCTCTCCTTCTTGCCCTGGGGCAGGGGCTGGATATTGCTCTTTCATCCTCCCCCCACTCTTTCCATTCAAACAGAGTTCTACACTGACCTTTTACTTTGTCTTTGGTGTTTATGGGTTGAGAAGTCTGGAAACCACCACAGCTACTGGTGATTCACTCTCCTGAAGTCTGTTCTGGCCACTGCTGGTCAGGGCCATCCTGGGGCCAGAACCATGTGGCTCAGGTGAGACTGTGCTCAGCTTCCAACTCAGTGTGATAGAGCCTTCATGTCTGCCTTACAGGCTGCTTTCAGAGGGAGATTTGTTTCTCTCTGTCACTTTGTGAGTTCTGTAGTTCTAAAGTTTGTTTAGAGTAATTTTTTACATGTTTTGGAAGTGATTGGATAGGAGTTCATGCCAAGTTTGTGCTTCTATTCTTGGCCCTGTCACTTATACTACTATTTTCAAATATATGTGAGTGCTGATACAATTAATACAATACATATTCATTTAAAAGTGCTAATGCTTTCATGAAACTTTTTGTCAGTGTATTTTCTCTATTAACGGGTACTAATAATACAACTAGTATCATAGAGAAGTCTACAAAATTACTTAATATACAAAAAGGCATCTTCATACAAAAGAAAATGTTGAAACCTGCTTCCATAGATAACCGAGCTAGGTGACTTAGGGGACAGAGTACTTACCCTAGAGTCAGGAAGACCTGCATTCAGATGTAACATCAGATATTTATTAGCTGTGTGACCTTGGGCAAGTTACTTAGCCTATATTTTCCTTATTTCCCTCACCTGTACAATGGGGACAATAACTATACCAACATCCCACAGTTGTTGGATCTAATGAGAAACATTTGTAAAATACTTAGCACAGTGCCTGACATATAGTAAGCACTCTAAACTATTGTCCTTTATTGTTGTCACTGCTGCTGCTCTTTTTGTTATACCCAAATCTTTGAATTCCAGATCTGGAAGAGACCTCAGAAGCCATTAAATACAATCTATGCCTGAAACAAAGAATTCTTCTACAACCTTCCTGAAACATGTTTACCTGCAATTTGTGGAAGTTATACAAGAAATGCTATTTAGATTGTGGCTTCAGTTTCTCATATCTTATTTTAACAAGAGAGATAGGGACACAGAGAGAAAGAAAGAAAAAAGAGAAATTATCTTCAATATCTATATTCTATTCTTTTCTTCTTCCTAGTCCCACTATTCAAGTCAACTTAGTAATAAATTCACTAAATGTCTACTAAATAAAAGACTACTAAAAGCCACTGGGGTACTCATTTGGGATGCAAAGGCAAAGACAACTCCAGAAGATATTTTCAAGTTTCCCTAAATGTTAGTCTCTCTCTCTCTCTCTCTCTCTCTCTCTCTCGTTACCTTCCTACTATACTATGTGTATCTTGTACACACACATATATGTGTATATATATATATATATATA